>NC_047663.1:30779559-31118725 GCF_011762505.2 Arvicanthis niloticus | reverse complement strand
CTTGAAAAATGAGTCAGTTCTCTTTCTTCTGCACCTCTGTTATTTCACAGACTACCAAACGTCTCATTCTATAAATTAGTAATTTCCTTTGAATTCAACCCCCCCAGGAGCCCAGTGTCCCTAAGATCATGCTTGTATAATGATGAAGCTGCTTTCTAAGAAGCTTCTGGGCAATACAGAAAGATTTGAAAGGCTATCAGAAGACAAAGCATAAAGAGAGAATATGAATGTGTGGGTGGGAACCTAAGAGGAACTTTGTGGGAAAGCAAATAATCAGAAGTTTTAATTTTTTTCTACCTTGTTGTATGAACCGTCCTTCATTTCTCTTCTTAGATCTTATTGAGTACTTAGAATAGTAACAGTTTTTGCAAGTGAGTCGTTTTGGTGATGGTGGTGTGTGTGTGTGTGTGTATGTATGTGTGTGTGTGTGTGTGTGTGTATGTGTGCACACACGCGCGCACGCGTACAGGTGTGCACATACCAGAGTTTGCTTGTTGAGGTCAGAGACCAACCTCAGATATCTGATTTTATCTTTCATTTTGCTCAAGAAAGGGTCTCTTTGTTCTTCCCTGCATACACACCAGTTAGCACACACGCTTCCGAGGATTCTTCTGTCTTGGCTTCCCATGTTCCATAGGATTCGATGGGATTACAGATGCCTTTTCCACTGTGTCTGGCTTTTATGTGAGTTCTGGACTCAGCTCATTAAGAAGAGCTTTACCCACTGAGCCATTTCTCCAACTTTTTTTTTTTTTTTTGAGATAGTTACACAACACTGGGGATGGCTACGAGGCAGATACAGAATGAGAGCTGAGACTGATTTGTTGAGAAATACTCTAAAGTGGGGGGACAGCCAGCAAGGTAAGAACAAAAAGGGGCTGTCATTTAGGCAAGACTTAAAACAAACCAGCTGAGAAGATAGTTAAATAGTTAAAAGAGAATTTTACCTCGTCTATAAACAACATCTTTGATGATTTAGCTTTTGCTTTTCTCAGAAACAGAACAGTGGTACAAGAAGCAGGAGGACAGAAGCAAAATTAAAGGGGACATCAAGTTCACAGTAAAAAATGACATTCAATAAGAGAATAAGCACTAATCACAGAGGCGGAGAGTAGTCAAAGAACAGCTTAGGTTGGAGAATGGAAAACAGGACATGATCTAAGTTTAGCTGAAAATGGTAGTGCCTGTGACTTGGCCAGATCAGTCTCCTAAAGCTGCTGAAACAGAACAGACACTGCATATATATTGGTCTTTGGGATTTCACTCATCATTAATTTTCCTGAAAATGGGATTTTCATTCACAAAGCATCTGGGCTTGTATAATTGCTTACCTAAGAGTGTCCATTACATGGTTGGATGGTAACCAGGAAGGAGATAAACTAGGGAAGCAGAATGCTCTCAGAGTGCAACATATTATCGGTTAAGAATGTGAAACAAAGTACTAATCCTAGCTTGTCACTGCTTAGCTGTGTGGCCTGAGCTAATTCACTTAACCACCCTCTAACCATGGTTCCCACACATGGAGGGATCGATTCTTAACTAATATATCAGATAAAATCGTTTGAGTTCTTCTTAATGTATGTGCAATCGCAGGCTCTCCTTCCCTTCCAATTTTTGAATTTTTACTCACTTCTCCCATCCCCCTGTCATATAGGCTTGCTCCTGCCAAATATCAGTGCTCTCCTCTGACAACCACTGTCCTCCTTGGTTGTGCAAGATGCCCCTCCCCCATACATTATAGCAGAAATCACATTGTATCATTCTTTCCAGATGCCATTTTTATAATGGACAACTAGTCTCAGTTCAAGACCTACTCATTCTCTCTAAAAATATCCTCCAAATTATTTTTGCAAAAGAACATTTAATGTTGATTACTGTTTTGAAAGTCCACATGAAAATAAAATAGTTTGTTATCACTGGAGGTAGGTGGTGCCTCCCCTACGGTCAGCTCAGGGCTACTTAGTCAATGCTAAAGTATAACCTCCTTTAGGTTAATCATAAATGAAAAGTTACCATGGGTTTATACACTGTTCTTGTATATACTCACTTATAAATTCATCCTTTAAGGGACTTGAGTATAGTGATGATTTTACTGGTGATTGTGTCTATAACTTCTATTTTAATAACTAATTGTTAGCATCAGCAAGAGTGCTCAGTGAATGGAGGTTTTTGCAGCCAAGCCTGAAGACCAGAAATTAATACCTTGGACCCTCCCATTGGAAGGGTAGAGAGGACTGAACCCTTCAAGTTTTTTTCACATGTGCATGCATGGGGACACATACATATGAGCACACACATATGGACACAAACACACAGGAACACACATGGATGCACACACATTAATTATTAAATTCTATATACATTTAATGCTCAATACTTTTTATGGTCTCTAGCACAGGCTGGCTCTGAACTGCCCCATGTAACAAATGATCACCGTTAACACTTTTCTTCCTGCTTCTGCCTCCTGCATGATGAGGTTAGTCATGTCACCATCACTGATTGGAGTAGTGTTGACGATTGAGCCTAGGGACTTGTACATGCTAAGTAAATGCTATAACAACTGAATACACCTCCATATATCCAACTTCTTACAGCGATATCTGTAGCCCATAGATAGAGTATGTGTTTGGATACAAAGTATCCCAAAGCCCTTGTTTGAATAACATCTGGACATCGCATAAAACAGAGAATTTAAATAATAACAATAAGGAGCTAAGTAATTCACTTACAGTGTAATATTTTCATAAAACTCTTAACTGAATCTATAAAGAGATAATATCTGGTATACAATTTGTATAAAACTCAAAGGTATTGGATATAAATAGGTTAATTTTGGATAACAAGTAGTTGCCAACGAGATAATCAAGACAGATGTAATTAACATAAACCAAAGAAGATAATGAGAAAGAAAAGTAATTTTTTTTTTTTTGGCAAAGAATTATTCCTTGAAATGTCTTTAGTGCTAAGCAACCTTGGACACTGATTTGATTTGTATTTCAATGTTGTGATAACAAAGTCACATGTCATTAGTTTTCTTCTCTACACTTTGAAAGGCAAAGGTGGTTCCCTTTCCAGTGCTGTTTTTAAATGTTGGTCTTCAGTCTGAGTGAAAGCTTTCTTAGCCAGATAACTGGCTTCTGTGAAGCCTATAGACTGGTCTCTGTAAGATGCACACTTGAAGGAGAAGAAGTGTGATTCAACACTAACAACCACCCGCTTCAAAAAATCCATAGACCCAGATTCTGAGACAGAGATGCAGGGTTCCCCCTGGGAAGCATTGAAGAGTACACTCAAACACAGGCAGGTGTGGCCAATCCTTACTTACATCTTTTCCTTCTTATATCCTGTTTGTTTAATTATTTTTAATATAACATTCATACTTTATAATTAAAACAAGACAAAGATCACTCACAAAGCAATTCTAAAACCCCTTCTTTATATTCTAATATGTTTTTAATTGAATAGAATTGCAATCACTTTCTTCTTTCCTTGCCTCCCTCCAACCTCTTCCATGCTTTCCCCACTCTCAAGTTGATAGCCTATTTTTCTTTTATTATTATTATTATTATTATTATTATTATTATTATTATTATTATATCAATATGTGTGTGTCTGTGTGTGTGTATAAAGTCATAACATAATATGACCTGATGAGTCCATTCATGTCGCTTGCACTTGCATGTATATATGGTTTCAGAGATGACCACTCTGTATCAGACAACCTCTTCTTATCCCTTCTCTGTTTTCCTCTGCAATGGCAGTGGTCATTAAGATGAAAGAAATGACCTTGTTTAATACCTTGTTGAGCCAATGAAGGACCATATTTTCATTACTTCAAAATCAGCTGTGCCTTGACTATTGGGGCAGATTACTTTGAATATATTTCCCAAGAGGGATTTTCATTAATGTAACTTTGCCTCGGGAGCTAATGTAGAAACCCATTTCACTCATTAATTACTTCAGGGGTAGAAATTGCTTCCTAAGCTTTATTTGGCACCAACCCCCACCTCCCTTAACTTAATTTCCTTTCCTACACCAAACTCAATTGCCTGTGATAAATACAAAGAAGGAAAATAGTTAGTCTGACATCTGAAGTTCTGAAGATTCAAAAAGTGCACTTCTCAATTAGCTCTGTTATTAGCCACCTTCCCTACTCTACTGAGGATTTGCAACGGATCTTGAAATATCAACCTTTTGGTTTCTATCTGAGTCTGCATGTGGTGGGGCTTATTTAAATACAAGGGCTGTTAGTGTCTCAGCTTTCAATAATGCTGCGAGCAAAAATATTCTATGTGAGGTGAAAGATAAATGCACTCAAGTCTAACCTACACCTATCAAGTCTGATCATCATAAATAGCTTGACACTATAGCTCATCAGCTCCAGTTCCTACTCCAGGGGAATTTATGTTGAATTGGTAGCTCAATTTTTCTGCCTGTCATTGAGAAAAGCGGGCAAATGAAGTAACCCAACTTGTCAGGAGCTCCATATTTGTCTCCTTCCCCCATCTTTGAAGAGGATCAATGATGATTTTTCAGAACAGTCATGGGCATGAGTCCTGATCTGAGACTTGCGAAAATACACACTTGACCTTACCTGTGACTTTGTTCTAGGAAGATAAAACTATGTTATCCAGTATTTCAATAATAATAATGATGATGATGATAATATAATAGATTGTAGATACGTATACACATATATACCTATCATCTGTCTAAAGAGAAAACATACAGAAGCAAATAGAGACTCATTGTTATGACTTTTCTCACACAGTTAGCAAGGATCATGATCTGATATCAGCAAGCTTTAGACTCAGAAGAGCTAAGGTTGTCAATGTACATGCAGTGCTAGGTTAAAGTTCTGAAAACTAGGGTAGTCAATATGGTAAGTTCCAGTGAGCCCGAGACTGATGGCCCGAGAAGATCAATGATGTAGATCAAAGGAAACCAAAGATAGTCCATTCCCCTTTGGTCAGCCTTCTTTTGTGTACTCTTTTGCCCTCTATATGTTTTTATGAGAGCCACTCACAAAAGGGATGTGAATTTTCTATACTAGGTCTATTGATTCATATGTACACCTCATCTGTGGACACCCTCACAGAGGGAAATATGTAGGTATTCTGTGTACTAGTTAAGTTGACATAGGAGCAAAAACATATTAAGAGCCTTGATGTCAACAACTGATCTTAGAGAGAAGGCAAGAGAAACAGCAAACATTGAAATAAAGGGGAAAAATTAAGCAACAAATGGCATGATGTTTCTTAAGTAACTTACCTGTTGATGAGTGCTTTCTTTCTTTCTTTTTTTCGTTGAATGTTGAATGTAAGTTAATGGTCATTAAAATTAGCAATAGTTTAACATAAAAACTTTATTAAAACCAAAGTTTCCATATAAATCAAGACACTTGCCATATAATGACACTGCGACATTGAAGCATATACTTAGGTACAAAATATTAACTTTTACAAATATTATGTTGATGCCATTTTAATTATAAATGGTATTCTCCAAAGATTTTTCCCTTGGAAGCTCATTAAAATAAATCTATTAATATGTTGTGTTATAGTGCTATGGACATCTCGATTTCAAAAGGATTAACTTCATATCCCTGAAACCAAACAGTAGATTCCTTAAGAAAATAAACATGGATAGTATTATATGTAAATATTACATTTTTACATATATGTAAATATATTGGCTTCTTTAGTAATCAAAGATTTAAACACTAAAGTTGCAATAGACACGTTGACCATGATGTGATTGCTTGATTCAATAAGCCCCAAATTCTATCATAAACATAGTGATTTATTAATGGGTGTCCTAGTTAGGATTACTACTGCTATGATGAAACACCATGACCAAGATGAGGAAAAAGGTTTTTATTTGGCTTATATTTCTACTTTGTAGTTCATTATTGAAGGAAGTCAGGGCACAAACTCAAATAGGGCAGGAACTTGGAGGCAGCAGCTGATGTCGAGGCCATGGAGGAGTGCTGCTTACTCGCTTGCTCTCTATTGCTTGCTCAGCCTGCTTTCTTATAACATGCAGGACTACCAGCCCAGGAGTGGCCCCACCCATAATGGACTGGGCCCTCCCACACTAATCACTAATTTAAAAAGTGCCCTATCTGCTTGCCTACTGCCCGATCTTATGAAGACATTTTCTCAACCGAAGTTCTCATTTCTCAAGTGACTCTAGTCTGTGTCAACTTGACATAAAATGAGCTAGCACAATGGAAAAGAATGACAGTTGAATGCCATGGCAAGTGGCAGTGGATATCTGATCCTGAGCACAGTACTTTTTGTCCCTTGAGTTCATTAACACACCATTTTATATCGGCACACACTTATAAGCATAATCACAAGATGTAATCATATGGCGCTGAAGGAAAGGGGGTCATTTCAATGAAAGCTAAGTTGTGTGCTTAGGAAGTCTCTGTAGAGGTAAGCGAGGAGAATATAGGAACTGAATTAGCTGTAAGCCAAATAGACTCTGACAAAGAACGTAAGAATCTAGGATTATGTATTCCGAGTACTTGGTGTGTCCCCTTTGATAGAATAGGAAATGGAAGTCATAAAAGACGACTTATGAGAGTCATATGCACAAGAAATGTCAGTAATGGACCTGAACAAAAGGCTGAATAAAAGTACTGATGGAAATAAAGGTCATGTCAACTAGCATTTCTCATAATTCTCTCCAGCAGTTTATGTTGAATCTATTTGAAGCAACACTGTTGTTTGATGTCTGTACTGATTCGCAGTATGTCTGGTTAATTGGCCAATCTTTGATGCTAGTTTGTTGTTGTTGTTGTTTAATTTCCACAGCTGATAATGAACGTGAGTCATATGTATCGTCTTCAGTGACTATTCACTCACAGCTCCTCCCCTCTGCAGAGGTGTATATTTCCCCATCCTGTCGCCAGCAGACTTCTTCATACGACTTCCTTTGTCCAATGCCAACTGCATAGTAGTGATAGTATGTTCAGTCTTAGCTAAGGTTTTAGGTCGTGTGGCTTGGTGTGGTATGCCATTTTGACCTTCTGAAACCAACCAAGGGAAGATGAGCTGGTAAGCTGGGCCAGCCTGAAGCTGAGTTCCAGGAAATAAAATCATTCTCAGACCTGTCAAGACTGAGGATGTACCTTATGCATTTAAATAAATGCTGCTATTTCTAGTCTTTGCCTAGGAAGTATACCTAGCATCCCCTTTTCTTCCCTTAAAAATGATTTTCTCCTAAATATTTAAGCTGTGTATGGAGCTACTTTCCCTGAATATTGCCAAATGTGTTTAATACCTCCCCAAATGTCTTCTTTAAAAGACATGGGCCTAAAATATTAAGGACTTTGGCTGCACATGAAAATATTAAAAATGAAATCACAATGTAATTTAAATATACTTTACTGTTTGAATGAATTGTTTAGTATTTACTTATCTCAACTTTCAGGGTGGCCTACAACTACTTTTCATATTAGCATTTTATAGGTTTATTAATATTATATCAGCATGATATAATTGTTTATAATTATCAATTATATCACCACGACAAACACACACACACACACACACACACACATATACACATTATTAGGAGAGTGTGGAATTGTACACTCTCCATGCAAATAGCTTAAGAGTATGCCTTTAAAAGTGGTTAGCAAAATGCCTCTGGTCATACTACAAGATTTGTGTGTGTGTGTGTGTGTGTGTGTGTGTGTGTGTGTGTGTTGTATACATTTGGTAGGGTAAAGACATGTAGAAGGCAGAAAAGGCCTCTCCCTGACTAGAAGCTTGTAGCATCCACTATGTTGGTTAGTTTGGGAACCCCTAGGATCTAGCTGTCTGTGTCCCTTCACCCTAATACTGTAGTTACACACACCTGCCACTGTGCCTGGCTGTTTGCATTTTTACCCACGGAGTCATCTCTCTGCGCTATACTGTATGACATTGGAGGAGCTATCTTGTCTTTATACTCAAAAGAGGGATTGCCAAATATTTGGCATTGGGAAATATTCAATGAATAAGAAAATTATATATATGTATAAATTCTGGTATAGATTAAACCCCTTGCTTGATGACTGATTTTATTGATGTTTTTTTCTGTGTCTTTTTTGCTTTCTCATGGGAGTATAATTGTATACATAAATATACTAGAAGGAGAAAATGGTGTGAGTAATAATGAAGAGAGCTCAAGATTCACTGATTCAATAGTCTTTTTGCAGTGTATTGATTGAATGTGTAATAATGTACATAAAATTGGAAATGCGAAGGCAATACAAACCAGAAGTTTTCAGAGATGTTGGCTGTGCTCTGGAATGTCAAAACACTCTTGTTTCTTTCTATCTTTTAAGTTGTGAGCTACTAGGAATATCCATTGTAGGCTTGATTGTGCTGGTGAGTAATTACAAACAGTAGAACATGCCTGCCGGTTGGGTTGGTTTAATCTGTCATGGGGCATGCATGCAATGAGATTCAGCATGTTTTACATTTAGACAAAACTCAATAAATACTGTTAGTTCCCTGAATGCAGTCCTTAAAAACAAGGATGTAAATGTGTATTTATTGACAATGAGAAGCATCCACAACATAGTAAGACTAACAGAATTGGCAAGCAGCATGCATAATATAGTTCCATTTCTGTGCGGACAAAACGGCACACATATCTTTATATTTATCTATGTATACAAGGAAAGTACCAGTATTTTACTTGAGTATAAAGAATTGTTGAGCTGGGAAGATGGTTCAGCAGGTAAAATACACAGAGTACTAGAGTCTGAATCTTCAGAAACCATATTTTTTAAAAAACAATCAATCCAATAAACACACCAAAACAATCAGGTGAACATGGTGTCCCATCTGTAAGCCCAGCCTGTAAAACAATAGTGTATTATTGAGACATTGGTCTTCAGAATAAGCTGAATCTATCAAGACATTCTGCTTCAATATACAAAGTACAAATCACAGTTGACGTTCAATGTCAGCCTTAGGTTTCCATACACATATATGCACACATATTTATATGTGCCTCTATATGTATATATAAATCTACACACATTACAACACACACACACACACACACACACACACACACACACACACACACACACCATATACAAGAACATAGGAAAATTCAAGATTATTCCAGAGGGTAGTGATTATTTTCTTTTTTGGCTCAATGTTTTTGTATTTTCTGATTGAATTTATAGTGACCACATATTCTATTAAAATTCTAAAATGCAGAAAATGATTTTGACAAAAAAAAAAAAACCCAGTCATTTAAATTATTTGGGTATGGACTATTTAAAAGCCAATAAACCACTAGTGATTAGAGCTAAGATGAAATGCCATAGCCCCTGAGATATTTTTGTTGTTTAGGAGTGAATTTATAATTGCCTTAGGAGCTTCTAGGTTTTCTACCAAGTTCACAATCTTTACTGACTTCCAATGACATACATTTTACACTTTATATAATTCTCCTATAAAATACACAAAAGCAGATACCTGTTGTCATCATTCCTCAAACAACTATCTGGACAATAATCAATAATGTTAAATTTGTAAGCTTTCTTTCACAATGTTAAAATAATCATTGCCTGCAGTGGTTAAACTTCAGCATCAATGTAGTGACTCTGAGAGTCCCTAGGAGACAAGTGTCTGTTTGTATGGGGGCCATAAGAGATCAGGTTAGCCTATAATCAAGCCTCGGCAAACCTATCAAGATTAGGCTAATTGATGGGGGAAGACTTGGATTGTGGGTAGAATACATAGGAGAAAGCAAGCAGAGCATTTGCCACCCTCTGCACCTGACTATAACCAACTGCCTCAGTTGCTTCCCCAACTCTCACCATCTTTATTTGTCTACCCTTGTGGATGGCATCCTTAAATTGTGAGCCCAAGGAAAACTTTATCTCTAAAAAGCTTTTGTCAGGGTTTTGTTTTTGTTTTTTGCAGTAAGGAAAAGTAACTAAATACACTGTTTCAATGTGATAATTCAGAGACCACGAAGACATCACAGGGCACCAATAAAAAGACAGAGCCAGCATGCCCCTGCAGAAGGCATAGCAAGGACCCTTCTTGCCACTGAGTACAGTTCACACTTTAACACATACAAATTGATTTCAGGTCTGAGCGATCAGCTGTGCTGCTATGTTTTCTCCTGGACCCATCAGAATTATAAATCTATTTAACCTTTTTTTCCCCCTGAATTTCCATTAAATGCACAATATGAGGTGCATAGATAATGTAACACAGAATGAACTGGGAAAATAAGTTCTTCATCCATTCCTAATCTAATTGTGGCAACTTGCTGATAACTAATGAAAAGACCAGAAGGTAATCATTTCTGCCTTTGAATGAAGAACTCTGCACCCTGACTGCAGCTGTCTGAATTTCAAGCTCCATTTGTTGAGACTAACATGAAAACAGGATATTTGACTCTTTTGGAATCACTATGCGACATTGTTTGGTGACCCGTGACAGAAACATATATTGGTCTTCACCTTCCCATAATTACTATCCCCACACACTTTATAATGAAACAAACACTCTAGTTTCTGTATAAAGTTAAAGCAAAATTAAATAGGACTTTAAAAAGTTTTTTTTTTCTGGTGCCACTGGCAATTAGCCTTAATGAAAATTTAAATTATGTGTGGTACAAAGTTAAGGAGAACAATCATATTTAATTAATTGTATAACTCATAATGATTCTCTCAGAAAGGTGTTGATTAGATATTGAACATTTGATAAGAAAAGACCTGAGTTGGGGGATTTAGGTCAGGGGTGAAGTGCTTGTGTTAACATATATTAAACTCTGCATTCGGGTGTCAGCCTTGGGAAATGATTTTCATCTCAAGATGATGACATAACTCAAATGTTAAATATTGTGTGTGTATGAGTGTGTGTGTGTGTGTGTGTGTGTGTGTGTGTAAATGATATGTGTTCATATAACCAGAATTACAAATCAAACAGAATATAGCTCAAATATTTACATCTACAGTTATTTAAACATGAGCACATCTATAGAAAATAGAGTATTCAACACTGTCAGTAAAACAGTAGATTCTTGAATATTTTTCATGAATTCTGTAGAATTACTTATTTATATCAACTAAATGTGTAGGGTACTTAGAATAAGGTAGTTTATCTTGTTATTTGCTCATATAGATTATACTTTAAATATCCCTTGTGAAAAGATGATACTCGTGGAGCAAGGGGCCTCTTGAATTTGGCATGCTGGATAGAAAGTTGCTAAGAAAGGAAAAGAGGCAACCTCTAGTCATTTTTCTTTGACCTCCAATAGGCACCGTGTGGCATGTGCATGTTCATAAGCATACGTATACACATACTTATACTCTAACACACATGCACAAACCATGCATAAATAATATAATAATACATTTTAAAGGTTTATATTTATATAAAGTAAATAAAATATGATTTTTGAAATTTTATATATGTGTATGCATATGAGTGTGGGCTGCATGCATTCATGTGCATATGTGCCATGTATGCATGGAAGTCAAAGACTGGTCTTCCTTTGTTGCTTTCTAACTTTATTTTTCTGAGACAGCATTTCTTATTGAACCTAGAACTTACCATTTTGAGTATAGTAGCTGCTTGGCCCAGGAGTCATGTCTCTGTCTCTCTAGGGCAGGGATTACAGTGGGCAACACCATACCTAATGAATCAAACTCAGATCCTTATGGTGCGATATCATACCTTGATGTCAGTCATCCTACCTTGTTGATCAAACCCAAATCCTTATGGTTGCATGGCAAGTACTTTGGTGACTGAGGCAAATCTCCAGCCTCAAGAACTTAAAAGGAGCTTGTAGACCAAGAACAAATGGCATAAAGGTTCATAAAAGTGAAGTACACAGTGTGTGGTCCCCCCACATGGGATAGTAACTCATGGTTCACTTCCAAATGCACACACACACACACACACACACACGCTCATCTTCCAGTGGAAAATCCTCTTGGAGACACTATGAACAGTTCTTTTCCTTGTCAGCAGAATCTATCCACTAATATGGAGGATAAATCTGCTATGTAAGTTGTTTGCCAATCATTCTTGTAATTAAGGCAGACAGGAGATAAGATGCTGGCCATTGAGACAGAAATGCCATTTACTTCAGACTTCCGGGCAATATTGATTTTTTTCCCCTTGAATAAAAAACATTAGTGGAGACAGAAGTGCCTCCCTGTCACTTTGACTTCAGTATGCGTCCTACGAGGATGTCATGGAACTGGAAAACTTACCTGTAACCATGAGTTCCAAGCTAAAAGAAAATGAGGGCCTCTCAACAACGGATTTAAGGAACCACCTAATCAACTTTGATTTTGAAAGATTAAACTTATACCATCTATAAATTCAGTTTCAGTTAGCCTTTCTCTTCCTTAAGGCCAACTACACACCCTTCCTGCTCCCTTTCCCCAAGGTCAGTACTTAGCAAATAGTGGCAAGATACATTCTGGTTTCATGGAAGGCAATGAATACCAATGATGTTTCTGAAATCACAAACACCTTGGCGATAGGATTCTCATCTTAAATTAGAAATAGGGAGAGGAGTAGCCTGGGATGCCAAGTGGGGGTGCATGGGAGCGCTCTGTCTTTCTGCTTTGGAGGCCCTCGAACCCCATTAGTAGGCAGGAGATCCATTAGAATGCATACTTAGCAGGCGAATTGGTCCACTGCAGCATCCAAACTGAGGTGTGATGGAAACAGATGGACATGGAAGGGAGATGAGGAAGAGCTGTCATGTGTGGTGGGGTGGGGAGGCAGAGGGAGGGAGAGGGGAAAGAATGAGAATATTATAAGTTCCTGGTTCTGGTAGGTGACATGTTTCTTGATCTGGATGAATTCTGAATTTGATCAGAATGATTCTTATCTGTTTCCCTGGTGAATGCTTATATATCTGTGCTGGGTTACTTTAAAAGGTTTATATATAATGGAATGACAATTAATGATACTTTGAAAAATATGCTACTGTTTGGAGGAGTGAAGAGAGCCTGTGCTTTCTTTTCCATTTGATAGTTTACTTAGAATCTAGTGCAGTGACTCCACAAAGTCAGGAGGCTTTAAACTGGTAATGAGAAATACATAAGGAAAACTGGTCATGGGTTGTTCTGGAGTGCCCTGGGATGTCTGGGGCTCGTTACATGGAGAAAGCAAGGCTGATTTAGTGGTGCTTGTTTTTATTACAATTGATTTTCATTGAGCACCCTAAACTTTTCCTTATAGTAAAGAAGGAGAAGGAGGAGGAGGAGGAGGAGGAGGAGGAGGAGGAGGAGGAGGAGGAGGAGGAGGAGGAGGAGGAGGAGAAGGAGAAGGAGAAGGAGAAGGAGAAGGAGAAGGAGAAGGAGAAGGAGAAGGAGAAGGAGAAGGAGAAGGAGAAGGAGAAGGAGAAGGAGAAGGAGAAGGAGAAGGAGAAGAAGAAGAAGAAGAAGAAGAAGAAGAAGAAGAAGAAGAAGAAGAAGAAGAAGAAGAAGAAGAAGAAAAGAAAGAAAAGAAGAAGAAATACCATGACCTTCACTTGGTTGCTAAACAACATCGTTTTTAGCACTGGGATTTTTAAAGCTGTTTCTTCTATTCTTTTGACCTTAGGACTTTACATCCCTTGCTGTAAATGTATAATGCTAATTAAATTAAACTCTGGGATACAATTTAGTATTCTGGTAATGTGTCCTACTGGATCACAAAGAACTAGGAAATCATGCTCTCCCATAATCATTACTTCTCATGACTTCTTTTGTGCTGCTTTCTTGTATAGTGAGCTGAAGTGTATATTTCAGATTAGCTTAACGTGCATATGGTTTTTTTTTCCTCTCCAACCGCATTAACAATCCCCTGAAGGTAAAGGCTTCATGTGACAAATTTCAGTTTTTCTTACAAAAGAGCTATTGAAAATATGCCCCATGTAAAAACTACTTCACTGGGATGTCAATAGATATTTAAATTCTTTTCTCTTCTTAAATATAGTGGTGAAAGGGTACTTCAAAAAAATAAATTAAAAAAAAATAAAACAAGCAAACCCACCCTTACTATCTCATCTTTCAGAGCATTTGAAATATTACCATATCCTGTGTCCTAAACTGGAGATATAACTGTAAATATTGCCAAGTGTATTTATCATAAAACTTATTTTTGAGGAGCAAAGTGATTAAATATCATGTTGCCTAGTTTTATCAACTTGACACAAGCTAGAATAATCAGAGAGGAGGAAGACTCAACTGTGAAAATGCCTCCATGATATCAGGCTATAGGCATTTATTTATCTATTTATTTATCTACTTATTTATTTATTTATTTATTTATTTATTTATTTATTTATTTATTTATGATCCATGTGGAAGGGCACAGCCCATTGTAGGTGGGTTTATTCCTGGTTTGGTGGTCTTGTGTTCTACAAGAAAGCAGAATGAGAAGCCCAGTAAGGAGCGCTCCCACATGGCTTCTGCATTATCTCTTGCCTCCAGGTTCTTATTCTGTTTGAGTTCCTTGTCTAGACTTCCTTTAAGAATAGGCAATTGTATAGAAGCATAAGCCAAACAAAACCCTTTCTCTGTAGTTTCTTTGGTCACGGTGTTTCCTCACGGTAGCAGAAACCCTAACTCGGGTAAGTGTCTGAAAAGAAAGCACAGGTTGAGCAATGAAGCTTCATGGCGTATACTACCATTATGAATATAGTCTATCCCATGTTCAGACATAAAGATTCATCTATTAGTTCATGAAGAATGTATGGCTCTTGTTTCTTTTTCAAATGTAGGGGAAATAACTTTAGCATTATAGTCAAGTGAGCCCTCTTTGTAAGACAGATACCTGGATTTTAATGTTGCAGGGAATATTTAGTGTGTGACTTTGTGAAGATTGTTGAAAAGAGCTGCGCCGATGTAAGCATGCAGCATACGCATGCACTGCTAAATGACGTATCAGTTCTCTATATGTAAAGCTCTTGTAACAGACAGTGTGCAGTATTCAGCCACGATTTTCAGTAAGGAAACTAGTTCACAGCAATGGAATTTCTCCATTAAAAAAAAAAAACCACACACACAAACAAACCACTAAAATGAGAAAAAACAAACAAACAATAGCAAAAACAAATTTTAAGTAGAGTATTCAAAGCTATCAAAAAGTTTTATTTGAGTGACACCAAGGCAGAAAAATCTTAGACTGAAAACCTAAGAAAAAATAAAATATATAGAGAGTAATTGGATTTTCAAGTCCACTCTCTCTAGCAAAGCATTTGAAAGAGTTAACTGAGGAAAAGCTTTTTGAAATATTATGGCTTGTAAGAGGACTAAAATTGTCATTCAGAGCCTGCAATGAAAAGCACAAAGCACCAACACACAACAACACAAGCAAAACTTTGTTGACCTAATGGGAATCCAGAGTCAGCAGATTCTCCTAACAACAGAAACTACACTGTGGGCTCAAAGCTGGGTGAATTAAATCCGGGGTCGAACATGCCCTGACTCTCACATAACATGTTGCCAAAGGTTTTGCAGATACCTTCTGCAGGAGGGTAACATTTGGTTGCTAAAATTACTTCTGTAATTGTTTTTCTGAAAATTCTTCAGGTATTTAGTTAAAAAAAAAATTAACGGAGTTCATGGAGAAAGAGTAGTGATGTTTGAAACAATAAATAAAAGCCGACTCATGGAAGCCCCAGATATCGGAGTACCTGGTACAGGAGAGGTTTGTCACTAACAGTGTTAGCAAAACTATGTAATTATGTAATATTTATTGGCCACACACTCTGAAGAAAGTTTGAAAAGAATAAATAATTAAAGAGAAACTCTGCCATTAGTGTACTGAGATCCTGCTACATAACAGAGATATGAAAGAGGGAGGGAGGGGAGATGATATGGGAATTTCCAACAGCCAACTGGCCCCATGCATTGGCAGGGGATTTCTTTGATAATGTGGCTGTTAGTACATTTAAGATTTATTATTATGAACTGATACCCAACGTTTATTAAATAGGCAGTATAGCAATGCGGCTTGCAGAATTCAAGGTGGGTTCTTTATTTAGACCGTGCCATGTTCCCTGAAATCGTAAATTAGTAAAACCCCACCAGAATCCACACATAGAAGAAGAGTAATGAAAATAGAAAAAAAAAAAAAAAAGCTGTGCACATCCCAACTTCCTAAAGAGACTTGTCATTTATAATTACTGTCTTCTTAAACGTACTGAGTTCAGAACTTACATTCAATTCACAGTTCTTACTGGTTGGCATATAACTAGGAGGAGAAGATTCTGAGATCAACTGAGGGCTGAATTGGAGGCTTACTGTTTCTTAAAAACTCAAAATAATATTGACTGCTAAATCCTCAAATTTCCTTTATTGAACCTCTTTTACTATGAAGGTAGGATACATGACTCCAAGCTTCTCCTTTTGTGCTAAACCAATCTTTGGGTAAGGAAGTCAGAGGGAGTGCAGAATGCTTTCTTATTGTGATCCTAACTGGCAGACATGCCCAGAGCACCCCAGTCTCTATAGACATCTCATTTAACAAGGCATCCACTTTTTTTTTTCGGGGGGGGGGGACTAAGATCTTTATTTTTTATTGGATATTTTATTTACATTTCAGATGCCATCCCCTTTCCCCAGTTCCCTTCCCTAGAAAACCCCTATTTCATGCCCCCTTTTCCTTTTTGATTTTATACACTTTTTAAAAATGTTAATCAAAGGCTTTATAAGTTTGGTAATGCTCAATCAGAAGTGTAACCCAATACCCAACCTAGATATATCAACTATCTTTGACTGGTGGAGATACGTGAACATCTGCCTCCATGTCCCCCTCTCTCTTTTTCTCTCTTTCTCTCTCTCATCATCTAGCTTCTCCTCTCCTTCTTCTCTTCCTCTCCTTACTTCTTTTCTTCTTCTCACCTTAGCTCCTCCTAGATATCACCCTTCCTGTTAAAATAAAACTTTTCTCTCAAAAATACAATTAGAGAGCATAATTATACCAATCTGTACCAGTGAGGTACATGATAGTCCTAATATCCAGTCCATCATTTTATTGACTAACCAGAACCTCTGTCATCTCTCCTAACTAAAACACTTAGTTCTGAACCTGGCTTTTTTCTTGGCTTTAGAATGAATATCAGCTGAAAACCATCCACTCAAATCTTTTCTCTCAAAGCAAATAGCCAGGATTGGTTATGAGACTATATGTTTTCAACCCCATCAGAAATCCAGAATGACTGAGTTAACTGAAATTATGGGAAGCACAAAGCATAGCTTCTAAAACTTAGCTGATTTATAGAAACCTCTGAACACCTGGACAGTCCCTATACTACAAAATGTTGGAGCATCTGATCTTCAGCCTTCTGGCCCAGGATCATCTGACAGACCTTAGTGGTGCAGAATTATTAAGAGCTGATTACTCTGTCTAGGCAGATATAATCAGTCAACTATTCTGCAAGTGTGTCCTTTTCTGGACAGTAATTTGTCTGTAGATGGAAAGAGGCAATTCTTGCCTAGTGGCTGTCTCACCACAACTGGAGTAACTCCAAAGATGCTCAGTTTCTTCTTAGAATCCAAGACAGGAAGCTGTCAGGAGCAGACAGGTCTCTAATCAAAATGAAATGTTTGTAACGTCAATTCTGTGGACTTCTGACGTTTTGAAAACCAACTATCCATGTAAGGTAATCTGGACTGTTGTCTGTTAACTCCTCTCAGCTATTTCTAAATAAAATATAGAAAACACCCTAGCAATAAACTCCAAGCCATGAATTTGCTGTAGGCCCTTAACTCACAGGCTAGCCATCTCAAATTAGTTAAGAAAGTTAAAGAAGGACATATGCTCCACTATGTTCATAGCAGCCTTATTTATAATAGCCAGAAGCTGGAAAGAACCCAGATGCCCTTCAACAGAGGAATGGATACAAAAAAAATGTGGTACATTTACACAATGGAATATTACTCAGCTATTAAAAATAATGAATTCGAGAAATTCTTAGGTAAATGGATGGAACTAGAAAATATCATCCTGAGTGAGGTAACCCAATCACAAAAGAATACACATGGTATTTACTCACTGATAAGCAGATATTAGCCCAAAAGTTTGAAACAACAAAGATTCAACTAACAGACCACATGAAGCTCATGAAGAAGGAAGAACAAGTATGGATGCCTAGTTCTTACTTAGAAGAAGTAACAAAATACCCAAGGGAGCAAATATGGAGACAAAGTGTGGGTCAGAAACTGAAGGGGAGGCTGTCTGGAGACCATTCTACCTGGGCACCCACTTTTGTACCTGGAATGCCTACACTATCTTCCAGTGACTTTTCTTTTCCTAGCTAGGGAGAAACCCAGACACACTGAATACTGCTTATTTCTGCTTTGATGAGCACATTGGCTTGTCTAAGGCAACAGCATCCTTTATTCATTTTGCTAGCTTTAGATTTCCAATAACCAGTGTGTACCTGTCTCCCTTCTGTCTAGAAGCATATATGACCAAAATCATGAGTCTTCTCAATACCACCGATTACTCGCCATTTCACAGAGGAAGCTAACACTTAATTCCTAACACCTGAACGTTCAAACATATTCAGATGTATTTTTGTGCCATCTTAAGCCTAACAACAGCATGAAGGAGTCCCTGTGAGTTATTTCCCAGAGGAGGGCTTTTGTAAAACATCCTGGTATTTCTATCCTTGGAACAAAAGCCATCTATAATTCAGAACACCAGCACCACAAAGGGGGATTCTTCCTTTGTGACCTGTCACTAGTCAGAATGTGACTTTGTCTACATGTGTCCAAAGGTGTTCAAGAGATCAAACAGTGCCCACTTCTAAAATACAGAAAGAACACGTGCTATGCTTTTATTCTTTGTCAAAGCTTCATTCAGTTTCTTTTTCTCTTTCCTAGCCATTAATTTTCTATTCAAAATTTATAATGTGTAATGCCCTGATGGCTGAAAGAACATATTTTTTTGACAATGTACTGAGGGTTGCCATTGTTTGCCTTTCTGACTTAAAAAAAAAATATGATCGAACTTGTATTTCTTTGTTTCATACACACACAGCAAAATCCAACCTTTGGGTTTATTTCTAATAAGCCAATAAACCCAATTTGTTATTGTGCTAGACTTAAGTTAGGATGAGGTGCCCTGCAATTGCCAGTACATCCAAAAGAGAAATGTCTCGATACAACGTTGACAGTTTGACTTTGTGCAGAAAACCACAGCTACAGCAGATTCCTGAAGGTAACCGCCTTGCCAAACTCAGAAGATGTCATCGCACAGACTATAGGCTTATCCTGTTGCTTCTACATTCTTTCTGCCCCTCCTCTATGATGTTCTATTGGCTTTAGAGGAGGGGACAGGCTGTGTCATTTAGTAATGTCATGCTTTTCACTAATGTAGCCATGCATAGTTTCTTTTGCTCCAGTAAATAATCTCTCACGCACTCAGGCAAGAAACTGATTAAACTCAGTGGGCTGCACACAAAAAGAGGATGTGAACATAGGAAGGAATCTTTTTAGGGAGAAGGGTCTCAACCAGAGAAGGATCGTAATGAGAGATAGGAGTGGGGATTGAAATGAACTAAAAATCAGTCATATAAACATAGGAAACTTTCAAAACAGTTGGTAAACAGAAGCACAGATTATAGAACCACTACTGGTTGACATTAACCAGAAATACCTTCCAAAAAATTAATATTTTAAATGTATCACAGTGTCTTGTTATTCACATGACTATTTTCCTAGGACAGAAGGTCCCATGTTTATTCTATTTAAATTCTCAGGACTTAATATTTTTAAAAAGATATTCATCTAAGTGTCTCCTGATGACCCAGATTTAGCAATGATGACAACTAACAACAGTTCCTCTGCAGGAAAGCTAAGAGATAGTCACGGACCTTATGTTCTATGAAGATGGGAAAGGACTGATGGGCTAATAAATGAAATAAAGACTGTTAGGATGTAATTTTGACATGATGGACACACTGTAGCACTCCAGAATTAAAAAAAAAAAACAAAAACAAAACAACAACAACAACAACAACAACAACAACAAAAAAAGGGAAGTACCAAGTCTCTTTGAAAGTAGCAATGAGATCATAGCATTCCCTGCAACCCCATACCAGGCTACCAAGTGACTTTACTCCCAGAAGCAGAACCAGGCAGATTGCAGAAGGATTTCACACAAAAAAGGGAGAGATTGGGACAGGGTATATTTTAATCCAAGGAATGAGGTAAAAATGTACATCCCAAAAGAGACATCCGGAATAATTTTGGATTCATGGAGACTGAGTTATGTTCCTCTAGTGGTTCGATGAAACAAGGTAACGAGAATGAGGTGTTAGTGTATTTTCCTTTACAAACTCACTTTCCTATTCTAGGAAAAGAACAAAAGGATTCTTTGCTTCCACTGGAGATTGTGGTTGTTATGGCAACTGCTTTGTCTTGAATGACAAGCCAGTAAGCACAAGTATCTAGCTTTGAAAAGATATATTTCTGATTTTGAATTTTTCCCTAATAAATGGTCAACATTCCTGAGTGAAACAAATCTACATTTTCAGTAGGAAAAAAAAAAAAAAAGCAAAACACACAAATAGAAACACACAAATGAAAAAATGTACTTTAGTACTATTTTTTGTTCTCGGAAGGCTAAGTGTGAAAGTCTCCCAGGAAGGAAGGACTATTTAATGAGATGCAATGTAAGTAAAAAAGAGTATGTTCAAATTGCAAACTTAATGCTAGTACTGAGAGGTTTATTGTCTCATCCTGTGTGTGTGTGTGTGTGTGTGTGTGTGTGTGTGTGTGTTCATCATTTTTCACTGTCAATGTTTGCTTCTCTGGTTGACACTGAGTCTCTATTGAACCTTCTGTTTATTACTTCAGCTAAATTAGCAGCCAGGGATCCTATGGATCTACCTGGAAACGCACCCGCACCCCAGCATAGGAGTTACAGATCCACACTTCCACCCCTAGGGGGAGGATTGTCTTTTGATTTATGGTTTCACCAGGCCAGCCTTAAAAATCACTACTCAGATGAGGCTGGCTTCAAACACACAGAAATCTGATGGACTCTTCCTTTTCAGTGCTGGGATTAAAGGCATATGCTACTATACAAGGCTCAGACATTTAAAAAACAAAACGTGATTCTGAGGTTCCGAACACAGCAAATGATTTAGCCACTGGTGCATCTCCCCAGCCTTGGCAGAGTGTTCTTAATGATTCTGACTGATTCCCTCACTCCAGAGACATTTCATTGTGTATCAGGACAGAGCACACTCCAAACAATACTGAGACAGGGGGAAGAAGAGGGAAGGATTCTCTTTGCCATATTTAGACCACAGTTAACACATGTCAGATAAATCTGCTTAAAATGCTCTTCTGTTAATTAGTTCATCATTACAAATTTCAGATAGCTGTTTTCTAGCTAGTAACTAGAGCTTTTTATTAATTTATCTGAAAGACTCTGTGTGTTTAACATTTAATGAGATTTCAAGCAATCATGCAAGCCAGACAATATTTTTTATCAGTTTATTACTTTGGCAAAGAAACAAATCTTTGTTCTTCCTTATGAACTTCTGTGTTTGCACAACCTTTAGAATAAGAGAAATAGATTATTTGTCAGGCATAATTTGACTGTGAAAGTTCCTTTTAAAGGCATCTTCAAGACACTGCACTATAGATGCCTTAATAGTGGCTTGGGACCTTAAACACCCCCCTTTCTTTGACCTTTTCAGATTGTGATGAATTCAGAATGTTTGTTTATTGCTTCTACAAAGAGACATTTCTATCTTGAGAAGAATAAGCAGGGAAGATAACCGATTCAAAGAGCAAATCTTTTATCAAAACCTGGAGCTAAAGCCTAGCAAGGATAACTCAGAAACACCTGCCATATATATATATATATATATATATATATATATATATATATATATATATATGATTGCCATGAAACACAAAACAAATGTCAGAAATTGCTCAGTCCAAATGTTAAATTGTCAAAAGACGAGCTTTTCCTCACTGTGTTTTAACTGCAGGGAAAGGAAATGCACTACTGATCATTGGCCCCTGGCATCATCTCCAACTGTTAATTATCAGTTATTGCAGAAATTTCAACAGCTTAGGGCTGTGAACATCACTACAGCTTTGTAGCAGGTCCTGAAGGATACAGGCAACAGATGAGTTAGAATAATTGTAGTCTCCAGATATCCTGAATTAGCAGGTGTATCTGACCTATGGCCCTTGGTCAGCAGGAGGACCAGATCGGCCGTGAATGAGACTTCACACACAAGTATAAACTCACCGACAACAACATGAGGCACATTTGTGTGATTTTCCTGGTAACTGGGTTGTGTATTTCTCAGGCATGTACTTTGTAGATAACAACATCGTGTCACATTTAAAAGGTTGGGCATGCCTGAAAATGTTACCTATGACAGCTAATAAATCCTGTGGAATTCTTTCTTTCACCTCTTGATGCAGAAACAAACATGTCTTTGCTTCTTGTCTACTGCTGTGATAAAACTCTCTGAGGAAAGCAGTTTGAGAGAGAAAGTTTAGTTTGGGCTTACAGCTTGAGAAGGACAGACAGCAGGTGATGAAGGTGTGGCAGCAGAAGCAAGATGCTGCTGGTCACAGGGCAACCACACAGAAGGCAGAGAGTGAGCAGGAAGTGAGGCCAGCCTATAAAGCCTCAAAGGCAAACCCCAGTGACACACATCATCCAGCAAGGCTTCATCCCCTAAAGATTTCACAATCTCCTCATTCAACACCATCAGCTGGGGACCATGTAGTTAAGGATAACCACTCACTTTTAAAAAGAACTCAGGTGATCTTTGGGCCAGGCAAGCTCATTTTCAATGAATACTAAGATGATTTTGATATGGTTTGAGTAGGAATTCTACATCTTGATCCAAAGACAGGAGAAGACTAACTCCCCCAGGTAGCTAGGAAGCCTACTCCCACAGTAACACACTTCCTCCAACAAGGTCATAACTATTCCAGCAAGGAAATATCTACTAATAGTATCACTCTCTGTGGTCCAAGCATTTAGACACCTGAGTCCATGGGGCCAAATCTATTCAAACCACTATAATCATTAAATATTATTTTGTCATATTAATACCACATTAAAAGCTGAAAGCAAACCATTATACTGCATACATATTTAGGTATGGAAAAGTTATTTGATATAATTTTGTAAACAGGAGTAAAATAATCATTTTAGTTTTAACTTAATAAAGGGTTCTATGCAGGAAAATTACAGCAAATTGAAACAAAGCAGTGGAATTTAAGGACGTTCCATATTCAAAAAATAATAATAATAAGCCAGATACTAAGATGACAGCGTGTAACATCAAGTCATGAAAGCCTGAAGACCTGTGTTTTATCCCTGGACCCCATGTAAAGGTAGGAAAGATATACAAAATTATTCTCAGTCCTCCAGGTGAGGTCTGTGGCATGCAAACCTGCATTTACACTTGCATATCACACACACACACACTTTGAAATTTTAAAAATAATACAGATATTTCTATTATTATGATTAATATTCAATATAACACTAAAATGTAAATAATCCAAAAAGATAAGAAAAAAGTTAAAGTAATAGAGAAAAATCACACAAGTTTTCTTATAATTAAATATCTAAACAAAATCCCAAGCAAGACTAAAGAGATGGCTCAGCAGTTAAAAGCACTTGATGTTCTTCTTTCTTCCTTTTCTTTCTTTCTTTCTTTCTTTCTTTCTTAATTTTATTTTATTTACATTATATTTACACTTCAGATTTTATCCCCTTACCCCATTCCCCCCTCCACCCAGGAACCCCTTATCCAATCCCCCCTCCTCCTGCTTCTATGAGGGTGTGCCCCCACCTGCCCCCACTCCCACCTCCCCACCCTCAAATTCCTCCCCATTGGTATTCAGCCTTCATGGAACCAAGGATCTCCTCTCCCACCTATGCCCGACAAGGCCATCCTCCCCTACATATACAGCTGGAGTCATGGGTCCCTCCCTATGTGCTCCCAGGCTGGTGGTTTAGACCCTGGTAGCTCTAGTTGGTTGGTATTGTTGCTCTCCTCTTGGTGCCACCAACCCTTTCAGCTCCTTCAGTCTTCTAATTCTCCTTTGGGAATCCTTGATCAGATCAATGCTTAGCTGAGAGCATCTGCCTCTGGATATGTCAGACTCTTGTAGACCTCTGAGGAGACAGCTATATCAGGCTCCTGTCAGCATGCACTTCCTGACATCCATATCAGCATCTATCTTTAGTGACTGCACCTGGGATGGATACCAAGGTAGAATGGTCTCCAGACAGCCTCTCCTTGAGTTTCTGTTCCACACTTTGTCTTCATATTTGCTCCCTTGAGTATTTTATTACTTATTCTAAGTAGAACCAATGCATCTACACTTGGTCTTCCTTCTTCATGAGCTGCATGTGGTCTATTAGTTGAATCTTGGCTATTTCAAGCTTTTGGGCTAATATGCGCTTATCAGTGAGTAAATATCATGTGTGTTCTTTTGTGATTGGGTTACCTCACTCAGGATGATATTTTCTAGTTCCATCCATTTACCTAAGAATTTCTCGAATTCATTATTTTTAATAGCTGAGTAATACTCCATTGTGTCAACAGAGGAAATTCGAATGGCCGAGAAGCACCTTAAGAAATGCTCAACATCCTTAGTCATCAGGGAAATGCAAATCCAAACAACCCTGAGATACCACCTCATACCAGTCAGAATGGCTAAAATAAAAAACTCAAGTGATGGTACATGCCGGCAAGGATGTGGAGAAAGAGGAAACACTCCTTCATTGTTGATGGGATTGCAAGCTGGTACAACCATTCTGGAAATCAGTCTGGCGGTTCCTCAGAAAATTGGACACAGCAGTACCTGAGGACCCAGCTATACCACTCCTGAGTATATACCCAGAAGATGCTCAAACATATAACAAGCACATATGCTCCACCATGTTCATAGCAGCCTTATTTATAATAGCCAGAAGCTGGAAAGAACCCAGACGTCCTTCAAGAGAGGAATGGATACAAAAGATGTTCTTCTTTCTAAAAGACCAGTTCCAGAGTTGGATTCCCAGCACTCTCATCCTGTGGCTCCCAGTCACCATAACTCCAACTAAGGAGATCCTCTTCTGGCATCTGTGACCACTTAGAAACTCGTTAAATACACATACAAACACAAACAAACCATCTTTTAAAACTTTAAGACAATTTTGGGGCAAACTACTAGAAATAAAATGTATAACAAATTGAAAATAATAATAATAATAATAATAATAATAATAATAATAATAATAATAATAATGTCTTCTAAATATTCCTAAATCCAGTAGGAGAACTAGCTCAGAAACATCCACCATGTAGTTCAGTTGCCTTTGAAACTGATTCCCAAGATCTCGCGAGATCTCCTGCGGCCATAGATAAATGCAGTGAGTCCGCATCCTTTCCTTGGTATGATTCCGCCCTGCATGTCTGTTCTGTGGAACAACAGGCAGTTGTTTTCCCTCCGGCTTCTCCCACAGTGAAATGCGTGCATCCACCTCATGGTGGACTCGATGGACATGGACATGAGCCCTCTCAGGCCTCAGAACTACCTTTTCAGTTGTGAACTAAAGGCTGGCAAAGACTGTCACTGTAAAGTGGATAATGATGGAAATGAGCACCAGTTATCATTGAGAACGGTCAGTTTAGGGGCAAAAGATGAACTACACATCATAGATACAGGCAGAAGCAATGAACTATGAAGGCAGTCCAATTAAATTCACACTGCCGACTTTGAAAACGTCTGTACAACCAACAGTTTCCCTTGGGGGCTTCGAAATTATACCACCTGTGGTCTTAAGGTTGAAGTGTGGTTCAGGGCCTGTTCACATTAGTGGACAGCACCTAGTAGCTGTAGAGGAAGATGCAGAGTCAGAAGATGAAGATGAGGAGGATGTAAAACTCTTAGGCATGTCTGGAAATCGATCGTCTCCTGGAGGTGGTAACAAGGTTCCACAGATAAAAGTAAAACTTGATGAAGATGAGGAGGATGAGGAGGATGATGAAGAAGAAGAGGGTGATGATGTTGATGTTGATGATGATGATGATGATGATGATGATTTTGATGAAGAGGAAACTGAAGAAAAGTTTCCAGTGATGAAATCTGTATGAGATTCCCCTGCTAAAAATGCACAAAAATCAAACCAAAATGGAAAAGACTTAAAACCATCAACACCAAGGTCAAAGGGTCAAGGGTTCTTCAAAAAAACAGGAAAAAAATTTCTAAAACACCAAAAGGACCTAGTTCTGTAGAAGATATCAAGGCAAAAATGCAAGCAAGTATAGAAAAAGGTGTGGCTCTCTTCGCAAAGTGGAAGTCAAGCTCATTAATTATGTGAAGAATTGTTTCTGAATGACTGACCAGGAGGCTTATTCAAGATCTCTGGCAGCAGAGGAAGTCTCATTAAGAAAATGGTTTAAACAGTTTGAAATATTGCATCTTACTTCATTTCTGTAATAGCTGATATCTGGCTGTCCTTTTTGTAATGCAAAGTGAGAACTTTCTCTACTATGTTTGGTAAATGTTGTCCAGGTTCAATTGCCAAGAATGTGTTGTCTAGAATGCCTGTTTAGTTTTCAAGGATGGAACTCCACCCTTTACTTGCTTTTAAGTATGTATGGAATGTTATGATAGGACATAGTAATAGTGGTAGTCAGATGTGGAAATGGTAGGGAGACAAATGTACATGTGAAATAAACTCAGTATTTTAAGGAAATAGAAAGAAAGAAAGAAAGAAAGAAAGAAAGAAAGAAAGAAAGAAAGAAAGTGATTCACAGGAGGAATATGGAAGATTTTGGTTTTGGGGGCTAGAGATGAGCCCTAAGCTGAGCTTAACATTAGGAGTGTGTAAGACAAATTGCTAAGAGAAGCACGGATAGTGACGTCCTGGCTCACAGTGTTTCAGAAGAGTGAACACTAAATTGGAGTTAGACTGGAGGGCGTTTGATGTATGTTCTGGCAAGCAGGACCTGGCAGCACCCTTCACAGGGCACTGGTTTTATAAGTATACAACAGCCAAGTGAACGGGATCGAGGAATGTTTCAATGAGGGTTTAGAATGCTGTGAGGCCAGGCACTGTGGACGGGTGAGAATCCCTGAAAGAAGGTCTACTATGTAAAACTGCAGTGGAGATCCCAGGATGTGGGAGACTGTCATGTCTGCCAAGGACAGCTGCAGGCACGGGGTGGAACTGTCTTTACAGTGACACCATAGGAGCTGATAATGGTAGACCTGGAGGCTGCTGAATCTCAGAAAACACCAACAAGAGACCAAGATGACATGTGTGTAGCTACATCTTTTAGTGATTTCACTGTTGCTTTTGTATTGTGAATCAATTTGGTCTTTCCTTACTCTTATATTCCAGACTCTTTTTTTTTTTTTTTAAAAGCAGGCATCCTAATTCATACTGAATGAGTTCATACTGAATGAATGTGCCATACTGAATGTTTGTAACATATTTTGATCTCCTGGGGGCGGGGGGGGGCTTCCAGATTAAAAAGTTGCCTTGAGTCTCAAAACAGACTTTTGATCTTGGGTTTTGAATATCATAAATGTTAATTCTTTGGGTGCCCTTAGCAATGGTGTAAATATATTTTTTCCATGAGATAATGAAGAGCCTGTGAGGACCAGGAATGAAGGTTATTGTCTTAAAATGATGGACCTGTGGGTCAAAATTTCAAGGAGTAAACTTTGTTATTAACGTGGAAGAATTTAAAATCATTTAAAAGACATAACTCTGGCATTGTCTGTGAAAAAGTTTTGAGAGAGGTTTAACTAAGGACAGTTCTTCCCCACCTGAAGCTGTACAGTTTAATGTGTTGGGTATTGAGTTAAACATTATCAATATGCATCCTTCTCTGATGACTGTGCATGCAATGTGACCAGCTAGCTGCCTCATCTCCTGTCAACACGCCTTCAATGGCATGGTGATCACTGAACCAGAAAAATAGGCTTCTTCTCTTACATTGCTTCTTGTTGGTTATTTGGTCATAACAATGACAAAAACTAATATACAGTGATCAAAATTATACTTACTCAAAAAATCTTAGAAATAGTTCGATTTATATATAAATTATAAAGCTTTGCCAAAAAGATAATTAAGAGCAAAACAACTAAAAATATTTTAGGGTAACTCTAACCAAGCAAGTGAAAGACTTAAATGATGAACACTTTCAGACAGTGAAGGAAAATAATGGAGATTTCAGAAGATCTAATGATCTCCCATGCTCATATATCAGTAGTTTATAAAAACAGTTATACTACCAAAAGCAATCTACACATTAAAAAAAATCCCGTCAAAATTTCAATAAACTTCTTCATAGAAATTTAAAGGACAATTTTCAACTTCATGTGGGAACACAAAACACTACCCGGGATATTGAAAACAAGCCTGGATAAAAAAAGAACTGCTGGAAGTATAACTACTCCAGACCTCAAATTGTACCACGAAGCCATAGTAACAAAAACAGCATGATATTGACCCAAAAACAAACACATCAATCTATTGTATCAAACTGAAGTTGTACAAAAGCATGAATCCACATGTGAATGGAAAAATGATTTTTGATAAAGAAGCTGAAAAAAAAAAGAACACCTTCAACAAATGCTGCTGGTCAAGTGACATAGCTGGATGTAGAAGAATGTGAATAGATCCAGACTTATCATCTTGCATAAAATCCAACTTCAAACGGATCAAAGACATCAGCATCGAATCACTGAACCTGATTTTGGGGGGGGGGGGTAGGGAAGTGAGGAATAGCCTTGGGATCATTGGTCCAGGAAAAGACGTTCTAAACAGAACACATTAGCACAAGCACTAAGGGCAATAAATAATAAATGGGACCTTGTGGAACTGGAAAGCTTCTACATGACAAAGGACATTGCCATTTGAACGAAGCATCAGCCTACAGAATAGGAAGTGATATTTACCAACTACACGTCTGATAGAGGGCTAATATCCAAAATATAACTTTTTTAAAAACCTAAAACAGAAAAACAAACCAAAATAAAATAAATATCAAGATAACAAATTAACCCAATCTACGAATGGGGAACAAACCTAAAAACAGAATCCTTTTAAAAACAGAAACTCAAATGGCTGAGAAACGCTTAAGAAAATCTCAACATTCTTAGATATTACAAATGTTAAGTCAAAACTACTCAGAGGTTTTCATCTTATGTCAATCAGAATGGCTAAGATCAATAATACAAGTGTCATCCCGTACTAGTGAGGATGTGGAGCAAGGGGAATGAACACTTATACACTGCTGGTGGGAATGCTAATCTTTACAACACTATGGAAACAAGTGTACTGGTGCATCGGGAAGATGAAAATCGATTTACCTTAAGATGCAGCTATACATCCAAAGGATACTTAATCCGATCACAAAGACACTTGTTCAAGCATGCTCATTGCTGCTCTATTCATAATAGTTAGAGATTAGAAACAACCTAGATGTCCCTCAACAGGTAGAAGAATAAAGAATATGGCATACATTTACTTAGCCATTAAAAAGAATGAAATCTTGAAATCCACAAATAAATGGATTGAATTAGATAATATATATGTACATATATATGCATATATATACATCTATATATACTACATATACATACACATACACATACACATACACATACACATACACATACACATATACATATCCTGAGTGTGGTAACCCAGATCCAGAAAAACAAAAGTGGTATATACTTACTTATATGTAGATATTATCTATTAAGTCTATGATAACAATTTGAGGGGTAATATGGAAACCTAATACAGCAGAAGCTTCCTAAACTATACATGTATGCAGGCAATCTAAATGAAATCACCAAATAATGAGGGAGACCTGGCCCCAACTAGACATCTCTTGCCACTAAATGAAGGTTTTAATACTGGGATTGGTTAACGTCTAAGTTGGTAGCCAAAGGGTTCCCATAGGAACTCCAAACAACTGAGACTGTTGCCAAGACTATAGGTTGTTCTCCTCAAACTGACAGCAAGAGTCTATTGCTGAAAACAACACCTACGTAACCCACTGAATATGGAGAAGATGAGCTCTCCTTGAACTATGCCCTCCAGGAAAATGCAAATGCTCAACCCAAAGCAAGGTTCAGATACCAGAGTTTAATCTTGCTCTGGGCTGAAGCTGCCAGGAGTTCTCCAGGTTCCTGTTCTTGGAACAGTTCTTCAATGGAGGCAAACAGCCAATATTATCCATATGGAGTAGCTCTAAAATGGTTGTATTTTGTTCAACTTACTCAGTTCATGTGTTCTGTAGCAGGATGGTTTCCTACTGCTGCTACATTTTACAATAAAGCTCGGCAATTTGGGAGGAGCTAATGTGGGAGGAGTGAAGGGAGGAAGAGGAAAAGGGAGAGGAGGAGCTAGGAGGAGCTGGAGAGATGTAGCAGCCATGGAGAACTATGGATGCATCAAGAACAGTCTTAAAAAAAAAAAAAAAAAAAAAAAAAAAAAAAAAAAAAAAAAAAAAGAACAGACTTGGTTAACAGATTTTTATCTAAGGTTAGGTATTGGGTAACAACTCTAATTGTGTGGGCATCTTGTTAATTCAGCATTTCCAAATATATGAAACAATTGGATAACCTTAAGCTCTAAAGAGTCCTCATTTCTACCGGGTACCACATGGATGGCAGGTATTGTCTGGGGTTCAGCCGAGCTTTGTGGAGACAGCGTGATAGATTGGCAGAGCCATCTCCCATGCTGGTGTCTTGTGGGTGCCAGGGCCGGTGCATCTGGCCAGCCTGAGCTTTGGTCTTGTGGGTCTAGTTTTGGCACACATGGCCTGAGCTAAGCAGAGCCTCCTCTGCTTAGGTGGTCAGCATGCACAGCCCCATTTTTTAAAATATTACCTCAACAGCATTCCGTACAACAATAAATCTTAGACTCTTTTAAAACTGTCAAATGCTTTAGAGAAAACCTACTTTTAGAAAAAAAAATCAGATACAAAACACAAAGTGAAGCTAAAAGTGTAATAAAACTTATGTAGTCTTATTATATAATGTATTCTACGAGTAATGAACAAAAAAGCAGACACAGAATTGCCAGAGGGAAATAAATAGAAGGAAATGATGTTTGAATAGCTACAGAAGACAAAATACATTAATTGTAATTCAACAAAAATACTTTCTTGTAGAATGTTCTATAAACTCAGAAATATTTTTCTTCCACAAGAGTCTAAAGTAACATGTACTACATTAATGGATTACAAACCTTACAGTGTATCAGGTACCAGAAAGAGGCTAAGCTATGAAGTACATTTGTTCTTTTAGATAAAGCATAAATTCCATACCTCATCCCAAGAGCATCTTGCTTCTGCCTTCCACTAATATTCTAAAGCAATTATATATTAATTTGACTATGAAAGGCCCATAAAATTCAGAATATATTTCTTGGATGGTAGAATGCCATGGAAGTAGAGTTGATAAAAACGTTTCATGCATACCAGACCTAATTATTTTTCATCAACTTTGTTTTTGACTTAAAGCTTCTATTCAACTAGTTCATCAGAGAAAAAACAAAAAAACCCAAACACAGCATCAGTAATTTCTACTTTCCTCCTTGACTACATAATTATTCCAGAGCCCTAGTATACAAACCATTTGTCTCAAGAAAAGGAAAGAAGTCTGGGGAATGATTCTCAACAAGCTTGTCTGCCACAGAGACATCTCACCATTTCTGTTGATCATTTTTCAGCTCTCATGTTGCCTGTGGTCTGGTCAAGCTGTATATATGAAGAAGCAGACATACTCTTTGGAAATAATGTATAGGAGGACAACAGGTTTCCAGAATAAGAAATAGGACAAATTGAGCTCCCCAGATCTAGAATTTCCCTTCATCTTTGTTTTTGTTATAGGAATTTTACTCATTCTTGTTTATTTAACCATGCCCACTTTCAAATTCTCCTGTACCTGAAACTGAGGGAGACAGAATTCTGATTTCTTGTAGGCTACTTTTAGTTTTCTCTCTGTCACATCCTTTCCCCCGAGACCTTTAGTCCAGTACTTTCTCTCCTTGAATTAGAGGAAGCAAATGCAGCATGGCACAATGAGAAACATGAATATTTTAAAATGGATTTTTAATGACTAAAGAGATTAGTGGGTTCTGCTCTTGCAGAGGACCCAGGTTTGTTTCCCAGCACCCATATCTAGTAACTACAGTTCTCAGAGGATCTGATGCTTTTTCTGTATCCTGAAGACCCTTGCACTCACTCACATGTGTACACAGACCAACACACATACACACATGCCTACATGCATGCATGCATACATACACATAGCTAAAACTAAAATTAATCTTTTTAAAAAAAAAATAGACCTGGGTATAAGATCCAACGGCTTACTTGAAAAGTGGAGTGTAAAGTAGATATGAATTTGTTTACCAGTTGAAGAGATGTGACATCCCACCCAAGTATGATGGTTCTAAAGAATATTGCATAGTAGAACCACACAGGAAACATTCAAACAGGAACTCTTCAGACCTAATCTAACTAAATCAAAAATCTGAAAAGTTGAATTCATAAAATGAGCATTTTTTTTAAAAAAAAAAAATCTAATGTAATTCTGATTTATAGACAAAAGTTTAAAAAGTTCAAGAAAGTTGAGATTTGCCAACCAAAGTGCACTTCCAAGAGTAATGGTTTCACATCCTGAGAGCTTGTCAGAAATGTGGAGTCTGAGGTACCAGTTCAGATTCTGTCGGATCAGAGGTGATGGAGCCAACATTGAGAATGAAAGTAAGAAGATAACCATCTCCAGAAACAGATTGTCCTTTAATTAGAACAAGTGGAGGAGGACACCTGAAATGGAGGCTGTGGACATGAAGCACACAGGCTTGCAGTCTTACAGGGAGGAAAAAGGGGACATTGGGGATTTAAGATTTCATCTGCAAGTCAATTCCCCTGTAGTCGCAAAATGGTAGACACTAGTGGGAGTTGGTATTCTGATCCCCTTTTGAGAAGCTTCCACCTTGAATTCACATGAAGCTTTTAGGTCATTGACCCTTTAGACATAAGCATGTGTAGTCTTTATTTGTCTAACAGTGTGATTCTTAGGTGCATCAAAGTTGAGTAAGTGGTGGTAGAGGGGTTACATATTTCCTTGTCATTGGCTAGTAACCGTGTGTTAGTTTAAAATCCAAGAGAAACAAGTGCATGTACTTGGATGGTTAATGATGTTCTATGTCATAAAATAGTTAGATTTAGTTAAACTTTAAGGATTGTCCTGGATGCCACATATTCTTCCTTAAATTTGCTATATATTTTTATCTGTGTGAGTGTGTATGTGTGTGCTTGTCTTTGTTTTGTATGTGCATGAGAGCTGTGTGTTGCATGTTTACATGTATGCATCAGGAGATGAGGGAGTGTTCTTGGCCATGTGGGTGCATATGGAGACTGGAGGTTGACACTGAGATATCTTCCTCTGTTTATTTTTAAGTCGCTCACAAAGTTTGAAACTCACCATGTTGGCTACATTGGGTACCCAGAGATCCCTTGAGATCCTTCTGGTTCTGGCCCTAGCCATGGGATTGCAGGCATGCATGACCATTCCTGACTTTTATGTGGGTGCTGGGATCTGAACGCTGGTCCTCAGTGCTTACAAATAAGTAATTTACACACTGAACCATCGTCAGGCCCCTCACAGGGGATCTCAAGCAGCAATCATCCAGATGTGAACTGCTAGGAATACATCAGCATCCATAGCCCCATCATGGGATAGGAAGGCTCCAGTATCTCAGCTGTCATAGCCATCATACATGAATCTTAGTGTTTTTTCTTCAAACTCCCGGTGCTTTACAGCATACATGGCTCTCTATCTAACATCATATTAAGCCTTATCTCACTGCTTCATAAATGAAACTGAGGTTTTGAGTCTACTGAGATCATTTCTTTTGGAAACAATAGTTAAGTATCAAGATGGAATTTTTGCTAATGACTCTAATCCTAATTACAAGCCTATCATTCTTCCACTTTTCTTAGGTCTTTTGGAATTGGCATATTTCAATTGATGCATCATACTTTCTACTTTTAACAAAAAGAAAATAAAATAATATTAAGCTGCAGAGATCACAGAAAGTAAGAGCTTTCATAACGGATTATTTGATTAAAATTAAAGTGGTAATGCATGCCTTTCTTCTGAGCACTTGAGTAGCAGCGACAAGCAGATCTCTGTATATTTGAGGTTAGTCTAATAATCTACATTGAGAGTTCCAGGCCAGTCAGGGCTAACTAACTAACTAGCTAATTAACTAACTAACTAACTAAACAAATAAAAGAAAAACAACAAGAATAAAAAAAAAAAGAATAAGCTTTCATTTTAGCATTTTGAACAAGCCAGGTGTTTTTGTTTTGTCTTGGTTTTAAGAGGTGAGATATTTGACAGGGACAGGTTTGATAGAAAACAGGAGGCAATCACATAAAATAAACAAAATTTAAAATCCAGATGTGTCTTAAAACTCGATCAGCCACCTTGACACCTTAGAAAGAACTAAGTATATTTTAAACAGAGTATTAACGATGCCAATTAATGCTTCAGCACAGCATTGCCAAGGGCACATGTTTATCAGATGATCAGAAAGGATGAGCTATTTCGGACCGTATTAAATATGCAGTCATAAAAGCAACATGTTCTCAGGTAAAAGTTTTAACGGTGTTATCCTCCTGAGTGGGAAAAAAGACAGAGAAATACATTGCCATATCAGAAATCATTACAAACCCATTCTCTAAACTGCTTTATACAGATGATTAACCTTAGGGCACAGTCCTGGGCTTTTTCTGTACAAAGTGGTGTGAGATCAATCCTTGTTTGCCCCAGCTTATTTACTTCAATTATAGACCCCCCCTTCCTTCTAAATTCAGTGCCTCTGACAACTTTATATATCACTTGATTATTAACCTAACACAAAGGATGCGGCAGAAAGATGCCGGTTCCTGTATCATTTGTTAATTTCTACTGTGCTGTTTGGCCAAATTTAAATCCTCTCCCAAGGAGTCTTCTTGTTCTCGGTGTCACTCAGATAATTTAATGAGAATATAAAACCTTTTACGTGTTCAGAGCACAAGGATGTCAGAAGATAACACACTGTCCCAAATGCTTTAAATCACCATCTGCTTAGCTTTCTAAAACGCACTGTGCTTTTACACACATCAAAGGGCTGACGATCTCACCCAGTAACATTAATATTTAGAATCTTATTTTCACTGTAGGAAGCCTAACCTAGGCAAGGTGGAACCTCACATCATACAGCTTTAAGTTGTATATGCAATGGGGAATTACACTTTCTGTTTTGATTTATTACCACGAGAGGCAAGCATTTTCAGTAGCTTTCCTCTATGATAAAGGCTTATTCATTTCAAATTCACAAATAATTCATGAAGCCTCATGAATATGCATACCCTATCTTATGGGGTATAACATTATTAATTAGCTTCTGCTTGGAGTAATAGACTAAATAAAATGAGATGTAGAAAGGATGATGAATTATAAAGTTTGGGGTTTACAAAAAGTAATATTTATCTTTTTAGGTTATTTTGGAAGATGTGCTTCAGTTGTCCAAAGCAAAGGGCCTTTTTCTAACGTTTAGTTCAGCACATGTTATTATTCATCCCTTTCTCACTAATATCTGTCGTTCTGTGTAAATAACAGAACTAAAGTTATAAAATGTACAAATAATTAAGCCTAGGAGACAAATGCACATTGAAAGCATGCTATTATTTATATGCCTGCTTGTATTGTCTAAAGCATCCTCCTGCCTTCTAAAGGAACTGTATTTGCTGTAAATTCAATATGCTCATTTATATGAAATACAGACCTGGAACTAGAAGTTTTATTCTTATAATCAATCGTGAAGGGGATCTTCCCCAATGGTAGCTACATTGTATCTAAGGATACAATTTAGGATTAAAGTTTTAATACCTTCTGGTTAAAACAAAATTGTCTCTTATACCTGATTAGAGAGGAGAGTAGTAGTAGATAGATGTGATTTTTATTATTTCGATTAATATTAATCTAGGATATAACTACAGAAACACACATTCTCGAACATAAACATCTGTATCAATTGCATTGTCATATGTTGTACTTTGGTGCTCTTGAGAATGAGAAATATCTTCATTCATTAAACCTTAGGTTCATAACCTGAATCGTTACCTTTTCAAGCACTACTTTCCTATCAGCTTTTATCCTGTGGTAAGGCAGTACTGTCATGTTATTAATTTTTTTTAACACCCAATACCAGTTTGCAACTTAGTTCAACTGTCATTCACTGATGGGCCAGAGCAAAAGCAGATGACCACAACAGTTGTTGCTGTCGTCATGAGAATTTACTAACTTCAGGTGTTTGGCTTTTCAACTTACTTTTAACAGGAAAAGGACATTCTCCCAGAGTAGAACCTTCTTCTCACTTCAATAACTAATAAAAAGTTAGAAGCAAAACAAGTGCCTGAAGACTTCACAAGGCTGAAACTCTTAGGATTCTTCAAAGATATCATCAATAGAACCATCTGAATTTTGTTTTGGTAACTAGAGAAACAAGGACCCTTTGGGGATAAATACATACAACTTTCTTTGACTTCACTCGATTCTCTCTCCCTTTCAATCCTTCTTTGTAAATTTCTCAAGGAATTATCAAAGGGTTTACACCTAAGAAGTTATTGCTTAATAGGAATCTTTAAGATTGTTTGCCCTGTGAGATCCTCCACAATCTAGGACATAAACAATTAGATTAGGCAAGTAGCTAAGATTTTTAGAACATTTCCATAAATGCTCTTTCATAGAACATTTTAAAACCTGTGGTGACTCTATCAAATGTGCTTGGAATCCTGAGTTTGAAAAAGTAGATTAACAGCTTTGATGGCTGCATTTAAAATACAAAATGGAGATATACCAGGTAACATGTTTTAAGACAGTTCTTTGGATCTGGGGGAGAGAGCAATGTCACTGATGAGCAAAAATATGAGTTCTTATTATTAAGGAGGTATAAATGTAAATGTCACTCTTATTTCCTCAGAGGAAGTGATTAGTGCTGTACTGAATACATGGCTTGGGCTGATCTCAGAGCATTTCTAACTATCTCTAAGCTTAGGCCTGGAATCTTCTAGCCTCCGTAAAATCTAGTCTTCTGCAAAGCCTGGACCTTGAAGGCTTCAGCCTCCAGCCTCCATCTACTAACCTAAATCTAGAATGTTTCAGCATCCTAGACTTACTGCTGAATAAACTCACCCTTTCTAGCTCTTTCTGAACTCAGGCTGGCTGGTTCAACTCTGGTGCTCTGGTTCAAACTCCTCTCCAAGCTGACTGATTCAAACTGGCTTCTCTCAGCTTCTGACTGAATTTCTCTGTTTGGAAAGACTGCCTCTGAATTCTGTGAACTGAACTGTTCCAAACTGAACAGCTGTGCTCCAAGGTGAACTGATCACAGCTGCACTCAACTAAACTGAGTTAAATTCTATCCACTGATCTCTCTCTCTCTCTCTCTCTCTCTCTCTCTCTCTCTCTCTCTCTCTCTCTCTCTCTCTCTCTCTGCTATTTAAGTAGCCTCTCTTTCGTGTCTGTTCTAGTGAGAATTGGGTGTATCCTATATCTGATTCATAATGCTGAACCTTTCTGTGATTCTCATCACTTTGCCTGCCCCTCAGTTAGAGGTCACTTGCAAACCTGGCTGCTTCTCTCTACAGACTAACTTTGCCTAAATTGTTTAGGATTTACAGGTGTGTACTAAGGACGTATCTGTATCCCAGCCAGAAGGATTAAAGGTGTTTCGATTCAGCTAGATCAAACTGACCTGGAAGGATTTTGGAAGTGATTCCTTGCTAGAGCATCCATGTTGCTGAATATTCTGGGCCTCTTCCGTGTCCCCTTTGCCCGTGAAAGAGACACGTGAGGCAGTGTTCGGGTGGTTACTACAGCGAGGCTTTATTCTTGTATCAGCAGAAGCGGAAAGACCCCAAGCCCAGGAAAGGCACTGCTATATGTACCCTAGAGTGGCGTGTTCACTTCTGATTGGCTGTTCACTCATCACCCCTTGTTACGCCTAGGGATTGGCAGTGGCTTGGCGCGCTTTCGCCTCTTGCACCTGCGCAGTTAGTTGTTTACTTGTGAGAGCACAGGATGCCAGCGCCATTTTGTGATGGCGGATGCTATCACTGCTAACTGCGGCTCCCTACAGCTGAATTAAAATTTCTCTACAAGAAACTTTCTATTAAACATGTACAATAGAACAATAGTAGAATTGTTCAACAAAATAGGACATTAAAGGCCACTTGGCCCTTAATTCTGTTACTTGGAATTGATAAAGTGTTGGGGTTGGGTATTAAATTATTGAATTATTTGCTTAAGGGAAAAGCCACCTAGTGTCATTTTGCTTTGTACTTGTACCTCAAAACTGTAGACAGCAAAAGTCTGAAGTTCTCCCATGAAATTTTCTAATCAGCAGAAATATCACATGAACAGAAGCTGAACAAATCTTTTATAAAACATCTCTTGTCTTTAAAGTAAGTTGCAAAAAGGTTTTATGTTTTGTATTCTTGGAGATGATTTGTATAAAATAGAAGTCATTTGCTTATTAACTGTTTAATGATCAAAATACAGTGACTTCTAGTTCAACTCCAATGTATCCCCTCTCTATTCTCATTTAGTGAAGGAAGAATTTAGTTGTTTTTTTTTTTTTTTAATCAATTCAGAAACAAAGGTGTGTTTGAGATTCTAGCTCTAGTCCACCACCCTTACAGAAGACCACATTGCCTATTCCAACATTGAGGCCAATAAAACTGAAGTTTTCAAAAATCAGCTGACATCTCCAGGAGAGTCTCTTTGTGGTTTTGCTAAATTAATTTATATTCCTTAAGAACTGACTTTAATTTTGCTTAAGCACAACTTGACTTTTAAATAGAGGTTTCTGAAATAGTTTGGGCTAGCATAATTTTCTACAGTAAAGAAACTTCTGGAATGTAGATGAATATATTCACTTTCCAGGAGTTGTCCTGTCTAACCTGAATTCCTACTCTCTGTGTTCCCATGGCACCCTACAGAATCTGCTGCTGGCCCTAATTCTACTCCTTTCTTTTATGCTGTCAAAATCCTAGATTTTCTTCTGTGCTATTATATGATTAACTAATTAAAGAAGATGAAATTTGAATACTGTTTTATGTTGCTTTGGTTTTTTTTTTTTTTGATGTTTTCTATAATTATGAAAAAAAATCACTGTTCCTCTGACAGAATGCATGTAAGATGGCTGAGTGATAACTCCAGCATCCCTCAGAGCTCAGAGATGAGGATATCCATCAGCATTTCTCTGGTGGCATCTCTTCCTCCTGACTCCTTGATTAGGATGCATTTCAGCTCCTATGAGATACAGCAAACTGTAAAGAGACTATCAAGTTTGTGTTTCTTATCATTTTGCCTGCGTATTTGGACTCTTCTCTATTCCTATTCTCCCATTCAGCCAGTTCATTTATTCTCTGGTTCCCTCTGTTCATTTAATGTCTTACAAGCCTATTGGCAAGAATTTCAGAAAGACACGAAAACCCACCATCAGCATCCAAGCGAATAATGAAACAATATCTGCTCTGGCAGGATAACTAAAAGTGTTGAAGAACTTAAGAAAGAAAGTAGTCACGTCTAAATTAGCCAGAGAACTTATTAACTGACCTAAGTTAATGGCCCTGGAAGATGTCATGTAGCCTTTTATACCTAACCAAATCTTTGGATTATTACATTAAATATTATGGGGAAAGAAGATTAAAAAAAGAAGTAATCTCAAAGTTGGGTGGGAAGACAAGGGAAGGTTGCAAGATAGTAGGGAGCACAGTTGAGAGGGGTTGTTCAAATATTTGAAAATAAATAAAACTTAGAATCTATTATATAATGTCCTAGTTTGGGAAACTAACTTGGACTGTGTGACTTTATCAGTTTAGGAACTTTTCTTAGGTGGATTATTGTGATCAGCCTAAAACAGAATACTGCTTGGCACTTGGCTTGTGTCTACACCTCATGGTATAGCCTTTACCTTGTCGCAAAGCTGTCAGTTCCTATGTGCTATAATCCTGGTACAAGAGAGAATTGCAAGGGTTTGGGAACTTAGCTTCATTAATATACCAACAACTTTGGAGTTCCACCTCCACACTCCTGTTAAAGTATTGTGCCGATTCCTAAGGGTGGGCTGTGGTTGAAATGGTTGGGTTGTCCTAATCAAAGTCATGTATAACCTACACAGAGAATCAGTCACAGAAATCTGCCTCACTTTTGTGCTCCCTCCCTCGCATACAACTTCTTACCTGGAGTCCTCTTCACCTACAGAAAACATACAACCTCCTCTTAACCTGTCACAAATTTGTGTTCATATTTACTTAATAGTGTACAATTTCAAATTACAAGTGCACATACACAAGAACTGCCCCTTTCGTTTTGTATGAGATTTTACACACGTTTTTAGCATTGGCTTTCCTCATTCACAAATACCTCATTCCTTCAAACCAATAGGCATAATTCTGACATAGTTCTTATAATCAGTGTCACTGTTTCATAGAATGGAGACTCCATCGTGCATGATGCTTCCATTGATAAAATTTCTGTGCAGTTCGGAGGAGATGACCCAGTCAGCAAAAGGCTTGCCCCATAGGAAGAAAGTTCCAAATTCAATCGTCTAGAACCCATGGGACAAGCCAGGTAGGTGCAATTGGAGCTTCCTGTAATCTCAGCTACGGAGGTTTCTACAGATGAACTTAAAGGCATGATGTTTGCTCTTTCAGAGAACCTGAGGTCAGTCCCAGCATCCACATCAAGAGAAACTCAACATCCTATAACTCCAACTGCAGACATTCCAGTGCCTTTTCTGGGCTGCTAAGGCTCCTGTGTTGTGCCATGAAGCATTTGTGAACCCTAAAAGATCACCAAAGAGCCAACTCTGATGCTTTCGCGACATGGTCTTTATTTACCAGCTTGGTCTTGGGCCACACTGTCATCTCAGACACAGTAGAATGGAAAGGTATAGCCCCAAGTTCTCAGTGGGACAAGGCTTTATAGAAAATGGCGAGTAAGGGGAGGGGTTTTAGGCTAGCATCATCTAGTTGTATGGCCATTATAAGCCAACATGTGGGTGCTCTGAAAGCAAACCATGAACAATCACAAATGGTCTGAAAGTACATCTGAAACAATCAGACTAATCTATGATTGACTGTTGCTAGGAAGTAGCTAGGGAGTATGGGCCAAGGATAAGCCATGGGGTACTTCCTGGTACTTGGGTGTAGCCTGGGTTCAACCATAGGTCAAGTTTCTCTTAAGATGGAGGCCAGTCCCAAGATGGAGTAGGTCTGGCCTCTCACATGCACACATGTGGCATACACATATATATAAAATAAGTGGAAAAAAAGGTGATTTCTGATGTTGCCCTCAGGCCTCTATGATGTATACACATACTGTGTACTCATATTTGAACAGATTAGTTTTATTTTGTAGCTACAGTCTTAGAAGGGGGCAATCAAATGCTATGTTTATTTTGAATGCTTACAAAGTATTGCCATATTAGATCACAAAACCTCTGTAAACAACTCAAGTTTTACTTTATCTTCTAGAGACATTCTGATGTTCTAACAATAAGCTACTATTCCTTCTAAATGTGTGCTTGTTCTATGGTGGCAAAATGGTAAATCAGCGTGAATTTAATTTATGTTTCCCTGATTACCAGTGAGTTTGACACTTATTTTTTAAATTAATTTACCATTTATTTAATGTGTTTGTGCATGTGTATGTGTGTGTCTGTGTGTGTTTGCATGTGCCCTGTGTGTGCATGCAGGCACATGTTCATGGGAATCAACTCATCTGTTCTTTCCTTCCACCATGTGAATCTCAGAAATCCAGTGGGGGCTTGAGGCTTGGCAGAATGTATCTTTACCCACTAAGTTATAATGCAAGCCCCAAGAATACATTTTTTGACCTTAGAATTTACTTAAGAGAAATTTGTTTTCTCAAATATCTTGCCCATTTCTTGGATTACTGTGTATTTTCTGCCAATATTTAAAAAGAAGTTAATTTTTAAATGAAACATAAACATCGAAAATGCTCAATTTCCAAAAACATAGTTATTTGGAGGTCATTCACAACATTTTTTTCCTGCCTGTTTCTTACAAATAGATTTCATGTAATAGAAATAAACACTACTTAACTTTTTAAAATGTAGTGTGTGTTTGTGTGGGTGAGTATGTGCACACATGTATGTGGATATGAGAGTATGTTTGTGTCTATAGAGGCCAGGTGTCAAGCATGGGTTCTGTTCCTTAGTCTCTGTTCCTCTTTATTCTTTGAGACAAAGTCTCTCACTGGGATCTTGAACTCACTGCTCAGGCTAGGCAAGCTGGCCATATAGCCCTAGAATTCTGCCTCCCCAGTGATGCGATTACAAACAGGTTCTCTCATGCTCAGTCCCTTTTCTAGGGATTCTGGGGATCAAACTCAGCTCCCTATGCTCTTCTGGCCAGAACTCTACCCAAGCTATCTTCATGTCCAATTCTTAAATTTTAATTCAAAACATAAACTTGACAAATTCATAAGAAATTCAGCGCTGTCTTAACTACCTTGTCTCAGGCTCTGTATTGTCTCTAGATCCTAAAGACACAGCTCATATTTACACTTTTCTGTGAGGATGTTGAAGAATTATTAAATATAAATTCTGTATAAAACATGGGAAATTGTTTTACTGTTTGAAATTTTCTTTTTCTAATTTGTAGACAATAAAGTTTTCCTATCTATTATTTTAAAATTTTTGTTCCAAACTTGTTTTACTTGATCTATGTTCTTTACTAACATATGGAGCTTGGAAACACGTTATAAATGAAATGCATATTATGTTTTGTTTATATACACTGGCTTGTAATCTTGTTAAGAAAACTTATATCACTTTATCACAAAAGTGCTAGACTTTTCTTCTAAATTTCTTTTGTCTTTTACATTTGAATCATATATCTCAGCTATTGTGCATGCTTGCATTGATAGGTGATTTTATACTTTTTCACATTTTTCATTAATAGCCAATTTCCTAAAATATTTATAATATTTTTGTAATAAATATAATTTCTATTGTTAATGTGCTTACTATTTTCATAAATGAAATTAAAGTCTATTTCTTATCCATATTGCTTAATCTAAATCAAACATTTGGTTTAGTTCAATGACACATAACCTAATTTTCAGTGTGGGGCTAGCCTCTGATATATATTAAGGCAAGATCTTTGTTCTTCACTAGTCTTTCCTTTGTTCTTACCTTTAAGTAGTATTTTTTCAAATTAACTTTAAAAACTGGTTATAAAATTTAATTTGATTCCCTGTGGGTCTTTTGATTAAAATTGCAGGAAATTTATGTTAATTTAGAAAAAATAGTGTTGTATGAGAGTAAATCCTCTCATAAAGCGAGTAAAATGTTTTTGTATTTGTTCAGATTCCATCTTACACTCTATGATAAACATTTTTGTTGTATTTTTGTTTTGTTTGTGGTTCCTGTTTCTTCCTGGCTGCATTAATTCCAAGCATTTTGTGGGTTTTAGTGTAGATGAAGTAGCCTGTTTCTCATTTGCATTTTGAGATTCATGCTTGCTTTGTTTCTGATTTATTTATGTGTCTTGAATGGTTTTTGGATCTCAGACTTTTTCTTCATTGTAAAAAATATGAACCAAAGGAGACATTTTGATTCTAAAAGCACACAAGTTGATTTGAATGGTACATTTTTTCTTCACACTAAAAGACAGCTTACAATCTTAACATATAAATGAAAACATGATAATATTGTTTTAATATACAAACTACACACTTTTCTCACATACATACAATGCTCTGAATCTTTTTTTTTTTACTTTATGTGCATGGGTACACATACATTTATGCATGTGTACCGTGTGCAGACTCATGCCCGTGGAGGTCAGATGCCATAGGATCCCTTAGGACTAGAGTTGTGAATAGTTTTGAGCTACTATGTGGATACTGGAGAATTAAGCCTACGTCCATTTTCTTGAAGAATGAACAGTTCTTTTAACTACTGAATCATCACTCTGGTCCCTTTTAGAATTTTGAAGTTGTTACAACAAAATGTTATAAACTGTGTAGCTTATTGACCATGGAAATATCTCTCTCACCATTTTGGAGGTGGAGTAGATGAAAACAAGCCAATATATTGGTATCTGGTGCAGACCACTTTCATCTAAACAAAATTGTACGGTGTTCTTACAAGATGAAAGGGACTAGCTAGTTTTCCTCAGTGTCTTCTATGAACAAACCAGTGGCATTTATGAAGCTTCAGCTTCCAGGATGGATTATCTCCCAAAGCCCTCACCTCCTGATGCGGTCATCTTTGCAAATCAGTATTTCAACCTAGGAATTTAAGGCATATACACCAAGACCACAGCACACACAGAAATGTGCTTAAGCTCACATGAAGCCATAGTTATTACAGACATGCTTATTTAAAGAGAAATTATGATTATTTCTTCTTTCTCAAAAGCTATAGCTACTTCTCATGATTTTAATTGTTTAATTATTTTAAAAACATATTTTAAGGTTTTAATTATGGATATGTGTCTGTGTGGGTATTTGCAAGAGAGTGCAGATGTTCAAAGAGGTCAAACGGGATGTCACGTTAGAGGTGGTTGTTAGCCACTTGACATTGGTTCTGGGAGCCACTCTGGTCCTCAGAATGCTCTGAACCACTGAGCCATCTCTTCAGCCTTCTTGTGACTTTTAAGTGGTAGCCTAGTTTGGTATTTTCTGTAATGAAACAACATCGTATATAAAATCTTCAAACATTTATTGCACAATACTAGTTTCCTAGTATTTCCCTAGAATATCTTTGTAGAGTTCTTGGATTATAAAAAATACAGTACCATTAATAACCAAGTGATTTTCAAATTTCTAAATGTGAAGGAGAGAACCCGTGCATTTGCACATATGTGGGTCCCTTTTTCATCTTGAGCAGCCTGTGTTCTTTAAACTTAATCATATTGTGTCCAAGTCCATCTATGTTGTCACAAATAAAAATATTTCATTATTTATAATTACTACTCTAGTATATATTTATACTACACATTCTTTCAACAAATTTACCAATTTTTATTTTTAAAAGTATATTATATTTTTGCCCAATTGCCTGGTGATGTCATATTTTTAGCTGTGAGACAACTGTTGTTACTATTTTAACATAATCCATTTTAATAAATCATTTGAATAAATATGTATGTATACGTGCATATATATACACACATATATGTATATATATACATACATATATATATATATATATATATATTACAATTGGTTCTATTCCCTTAGAGAACCTTAACTAACATATGATCCTTTAGATCTCATTTGTCTCTTATGATTACCTTCTTGATAAAAGAAGTATTACATTGGTACTTTCATAAAGATTGTGTTAAATATGTTGGTCTAATTTGGTAGGACACTTGGATGGACATTTAAACAATATCATTGTTTTTAATCCATGGACATGAGACTCCATTCTTTTTTGTACTCTGACAGTAAGGAGCTGTGGGGAGTAGTGAAACTATTGATGTGTCGAGGTAAGTCTTAAAGTTCTGCAGGATCCATAGCATCTTTTAGGTGAGGGCTGAAGTCATCCACTCAAGTCACCCTAACTGTGACCTGATGTGCTAAAGATGCAAGCATAGAATGCCTTGTTCCAAGTCCTGTGAACCCCTAGTCATTCTATTTCACATTGTGCTCTTTGGTCAATGTTTAGAAAATCCTTTAGGTATACTACACCAAACTATGAACTCACTACTATTTCCTGAGTGTGTTTATTTTTCCATTTCAACTCCATAATAGTACATATTAGAGTACATTGAAATAAAAATTTAAAGTTTCAGTGAGACTAAATACCAAGAATTTATATTTCCTCCTTTGAAAATGACCAACGTCTACATATAAGTATTGCTTATCCTTTTAATCTGTTTGTGTATTATTATCTCATAACAGTTTTTTTTTATAAACAGTTGTTTTGTATAAACCAAAGACTAGTGACTTAAGAGTATTCCTCCTAGGTTGTGGAGTTTAGATTTATTTCATGACCCCTGTCTCTCTTCTGTGTTTTTCGTCTTAGAGGAATCATCTAGAAAGTTTTAGCTTTTCATTTGACTTCATTTTTAATACTTCAAAAACTTTGTTTTATAAAACAGTTAATAATTTTACCATTTTTAATAAAAAATACATCAAGATAACATTTTAGTTTATGTGTATGGGTTTTCTGTCTGTGTATATGTCTGTGCACCAGGTGTACATAGTGCCAAAGGATGCCAGACAATAATGTCGGATACTCTGAAACTGGAGTTACAGACACTTGTGAGATGCCATGTGAGTGTTTGGAATTGAACAGAAGTCCTGTGGAAAAGCTCCCCCTGCTCTTAACTACCAAATCATTCTTCAGTCCCAACTTTTATATTTTTATCCAAATGCCAATGAATTCTTATTAAACAAATTTGACAATTTTATTTCCTTGATAAACTTGATATTTAGTCTATTTTTGTTTTATTGATCCATTTCTTCTCTAGAAACCTACTTAAAACAAAGAACCTTTACTTTCCTACCTTTTTTTTTTTAAAAAAAAAGATTTATTTATTTTATTTATATGAGTACACTGTAGGTGTCTTCAGACACACCAGAAGATTGCATCAGAAACCAGTACAGATGGTTGTGGATCACCATGTGGTTTCTGGAAATTGAACTCAGGACATCTGGAGGAGCAGTCAGTGCCCTTAATTGTGGAGCCATCCCTCCAACCCTAGAAATGTCTTTAAAACTAGCTTGAGTTTGGACAAAGAAAAAAAATATCTTAGATTCTGGTTTATTCTTCAGGTTTGAAACTCAGGAAAGTATCGAGAAAGTGGATGAAGCAGTCTAAGCCTTTTAGAAATGTCAGAGATTATTGTCTGAGATCTCCTGCATGCTTGGCTTCCTTCATTTGAAACTCAACAGACGCCTTTAGGTCTTGCTTGGAAGAAATTCAAAGAGAATAAACAAGGTCCTCTCAGTCCTCTGGCCCTTTATGCACTTATCAGGTCTGAAGTAGTGTGCTCACTTGGTTCTTTAGTCTAGAACCCAATTCTCCAATGAACACCCCCTATACCACTTGTGTTTCTAAAACTGCCAAACACAGTTAAAGTTCAAATCATTCTAATGTCTACCTTACCTATGGATCTATTCACCATATTTCATTTTCTTTGTTCCACTCTTATAATAAATTTGGATCTTTTTACTGAATTGGCATTTTATATACACAAAATTGTAAGAGATTTGCTTTAGTTTCTACTATAGTGTTGTAAAGGCTGATAACTTTTTCATGATAATCCTTACACAATGACCTTTACATGCATGGTGACCTTTACTTGATGACTTTTACATGTATGATGACCTATACCTGGTGAGAGTAGGAGTTAAGGTGTCTGAGGTGGGCTTTCAGTCTTGTATGTGTTCTTTTATATTTTATTTCTTAGAGCTAATTTTCTTTAAAATTCCCCAGCTAAAATCCTAAAGTCTTTATCATAGTCTTCTTACACAGAAAGGCCCAACCTCCTCTCTCTGTCTTTCTAGAGCAAAAAGAACATCAAAGGCTCAATCCGGTTTTTCACATTTTCCCCTGACTTTTCCCCCATCGCTTGGTGTTGCCCTCATTCTTACTTTTGATTCCTTGGATTCCTTGACAGTCAGAGCAGCTCAGCATAAGGGTCCATCACTCTAAAACATTTATAGTCAACGCCTATTGCCTCATGAATCCTGCCGTCTTTATTGCTGTTGTCACTGTTATTTTAGACCAGGCTGGCCTTGAACTCCCAGAGAGTAGCTTACCTCTGCCTCCCATGTGTTGGGATTAAAGGCATGCACCACCATTTCCCCATAAGCCTACACGATCTTGATACTACAATCAAAAATTTGTCCTGAATCCTTAATACTACTTCAAATCCTGTTCCTCTTGTCTACCTCTATAATACCACTCTCTGCTGGGCTTCAAGTCTTTCAGTTGGTGAATGTCATAGGAAAAGGCTAGATTCTTTTCAAAAACTTTAATCTGCGGTGTTAGTTCCTAAAGTCTGGACTAACTTTATAAATCTGAAATCTTCAAGTGGGCCATTTCCTTTTCTCTCCTCCGCTCCTGCCTGTGCTTCTTGTAGAGATATGCTGATTCCAAAAAGAGAGGAATCTGCACACTTGATTCTCTAACAGCTCCTTACATCCTTCTTCCCTGTATGAGACTCTAATGTAGGCGGGAATCATGCTAGAGGGCAGTAGCGGTCATGGGAAAATACATTGATGACAGATAATCAGATTTCTTAGGCTAGAAACAATTAGAAGATAAACATAGGACCTCAAATAGATCCACAGTAGCAGAAAAGGGTGGAAGCGGGCAGTTTAGACAGACAGCCATTGCAACATGTAGGGGAGTCTGATATAGGGGAAAACAGGTAAGAAAGAGTAATATAGTTGAGGAACTTCATCTGTCAATGGCAGCAGAGCAGTAAGTGATGGTGCCTCAGGGACAAAGGGCCTAATGACATCTTTACACCAGTGATGTCAATCACGCCCTTGGTGGGGTGGCACATGATGTGGTGACACAATTGCAGCATCTATGATTGTTTCAAAGACAGAAGAAGCACCATGCACCTTGCTATAATATAACAAGCAATTCCATTCCCAAGGCTAGTCCTGTTGTGTTCCTCCTCATTAGGATACGGCAGGAATTTTCCTGAGGGTCTTAATTTGCTTCCTGTGTGACACTTCTCATGCAATGGCATATTAGCATTCGCTCTCCTGCTTAAAATGATGTGCTGTTTCATAGTTTGAAATATTACATTGATCCTCAGTTTTTAAGGTCATCTGTCTTGTGGAGACATACACTGAAATAATAAAAACAAAAGGTTTCTCTAACTCCCAGCAAAATACTTGTTTAAATGCTTCCAATTGTTGGGTGAAGACGTGAGGCTTTTCTGTATTTACCACCTGACTTCTGGCTCCTGTGAGCAGATTGCCCAACAAACACTGGTGCAAAATCCCAATTCCATGTGACTCACAAAGCCAGAGTGAGCAGCAAGCAAACAGTACAAGATGTGGCAGAAACAAAGTAGGTCAGAGCATCCTTTGAAGACCTGTGCATTCTGCAACAGGCCTCATCATATCTGGCAAGTGTTTCTGCAGCCCTGTGGGGAAAAGGCCCCTGCTGGGATTTAGTAGATTGCTTAACAAATGCAATTTGGATTTATTTTCCTTAGAACTGCTTTGGAAGAGCCTTCCTTCTCTCCCTCCAAACACAATATGTATTTTAAAGCATCACGTAATTAGATCCCTGTATTAATCATTTAGCACTCGGCGAGTTCAGTATATTTTTTCTCTGGGTTTTACTAAATTGACTACAGAGGGCAAGAGAAAGAGGACGTGATTGTGAGCCCCCTGCCAGCACTGCTCAGCTAGGTCCATTAGGACTGGAGAGTAATGGAGCCTCAGAAAAATGTCATTAAAGTAAAAGAACTAGAATACATAATGATGCCGATTTAGAAAAAAAAAAAGTCAATGCAGCAAAGTTTATCTGGGTGACCAATTACGGTGTGAAAACACAATAATCCCAGAAAAAGTAAACACATATTAAATTTTAAGGACACAACTGTGCTAAGAATTGAGCAATTCTTCCATCCTGATGTTTACACAAAGGAATTAACAGCCTTAGAGCAGAAAGGAACTCTAATCAAGGGAATGAGAACTCAGTGATCTTTTGCTCTACAGTTCTGTTATCTGTTTCCCCTTACTGTTAAAGGCTCAGTTTCAAAGAGTCTCTATTTACCACTTGGCTAGATTGTGGAATTAAGTATTTAGATAGCCCAAGTCTCCCCTAGCCATTGGCTCTTGCAATCTACTCACCTACTCTTCCAGGATGGTCCTTAAGCCTTAGGGACAGGAGATGTTACTGCCTGTACAAGACCTGTAGGAAATCAAGCCAGTCAACATTCCAGCATAGATGGAAAGTAGCTTATACCCAAGATGAAGAGGTATTGATGGTTGATGCCTTCTAGGAAAGGGAGGGTTCAATTTTCTTTAAGAGAGTGACTCCTGGTATAGCAACCATGATACAGGGAGTAGCTTCACGTGTATGATCTGACTTTGGGAAGGGGTGAGGTAGAGGTAGATCTAAGAGAAGTTGGAAGGAAGAGTGGGTGAAAGGCCTAAAATACATGTGAGGATTATGAAATTGTAATACAATAAAAAACATTGTATTGAAATTACTTGTTTATACCATGCTATACAATGAAAAATCATAAAACTGTTTCTACTTTCCTCAATTAGATGGGTTAGTTGGGTTTTTAACTTCACAGTTGTAGCATTATCTGGGAAGGGAGTCTCAAAGAGGAATTGTCTAGATTGACCTGCAGGCATACCTGTGAATGATTTTCTTGACTGAGGTAACTCTGTCCAGTAAGCACTTTGAATGTGAATCTCAACAATTCACTGGAGGGAAGCTAGACTGAAAGGGGGAAAAAAAAAGGGAGGACCTGAATGTGAGCTTGCATCATTAACTCCTTCCTCTTTGCTCTTGACTGTGGAAACAATGTAGCTAGTAGCTGCTTCTAGCGCCTGCTACTTTGACTGCCCTGCAATGACAGACTGTATCTTGGAATTGTGAGCCAAATAAATCCTTTCTCCCTTACATTGCTCCTGTAGGGGTATTTATCACAGCAACCAGAGATGAATCCAAGGCACCTTCCCTCCCTTGCTGACTTGAATGAGATTAGCTCTTGGTTAGAGAAGGATTAGGAGTGGCTGGAGGATTGGACAAGCTGTATCATTGGAAGCAGCTTTGAGCTCTCTCTCTCTCTCTCTCTCTCTCTCTCTCTCTCTCTCTCTCTCTTTCTCTCTCTCTTTCTCTCTTTCTCTCTCTCTTTCTCTCTTTCTCTCTCTCTTTTTTCTCTCTCTCCCTCTCTCCCCTCCCTCCTCCCCCTCTCCTCTTTCACACACACACACACACACACACACACACACACACACACACCGTTGTAGATCAAGATGTGATCCTCCGCTGTTCCTTCACTCTCCCATCCCAGATTTTAACCTTCTGAAACCATAAGCCAAATTAATTTCTTTCTTCTGTAAGTTGCCATGGTCATGGTGTTTTATCATAGCAATATAAAACTAAGACACCTACTACCATATGGCTGGCGCTCTCGCTCTAGCTCTTTCTCTCCCTCTCCTGTGTGTGTGTGTGTTTCTCTTTTGAGTATACAAAATGCCTAAATGGTTTTAAAAAAAAATTCAAGAAATGGCTATACCACTGGAATTGGTGACGTACTAATTAAAGTTTGGAAGAGACATCTTCAGCACAGGCTCAAGTGTTTGAACATTTGATTCCAGGCTTCTTGTAAGGTTTTTGAGCCTTTGAGACTATGATCAGACTGACATAAATAAGTCACTTCTGGAAGTGCAGCCTAAAGGTGATGTTTGCTTCTGATTCCAGCTCATTACTTTCAGAAGCACTAAGACCCTGACCATGTGCCATTGTAATGAATGCAGCCAGAGCTAGGATTTGGTCTCTATATGTACTCAATCAACTTGTTATGACAACTGTGAGAAAGAAGCAATACAGGTCAGAATATAGCCAGACAGCTGGCTTAAGGACGAGACATTGTTTTACTTTTCACAGAAGTAACTTTCCCAGCAAAGTTAACAGAGGGGTTTAAAGAGACAGAACATCACTCTTCTTTTTTGTGGCATTTAGGCATCTAAGGAGGTTTATATTAGTTCACTGACTACACAGATTAGAGGTTGCAGTGATCACACAGGACAAGGAATGTAGTCTTTCCAGACACTTTTGTGGCCTGGGAATTACAGTTCAGTTGATAAAGTGCTTGGTTAGCATGCAGGAGAAGCTGGCTTCAATCTCTAGCAACACACATACCCCCCCACACACATGCAACACACATAGACACACCATACACACAAATGCACACAAACCACACACATACACACCCACACAAACACCCACATGCATATACCACACATATACACAGCATATACGCAAACATATCACACACACACAAACCCACACACATGCACCACACATATACAGACCATATACACATACCACACATAGACACCCACATACACAAACACACAAACATACACACACACACGGAAAAAAAAATCTATAAAAAATGGTTTTCTTTAAGCACTAACAGCTGAGAAGAGTAAGAATCAAATTTTCAGAATGAATTTACATTTAGTATTCAAAATACCTACTTTTCAATCAAATATTATGAGGCACACAAGAAAACAAGAACATATTCACTGTAAAGAGAGTAAACTAACAAGGGGCGCCACAGGAGAAGCTACACTTAGTATTTACAAACAAGGCTTGAAATGAACTATTTAAAATTCTTGAGCAGCTGACATAAACTAAAAACAAAACTCTCAGTTATCCAGAGAATGTTTTGAGTAAACCGAGGTTTATTAATAAGGAGAGTAAAATTTCCAGAAGGAAGCAAGTGGAATTTCAAGAATAGAAAAGTGTAATAATGGTTTAGTTTCTTCTTTCTTTTTTTATCACTAGCAGGTGCAAGCATGCTTGCTTGAATTGAGTAACAATATAAGGATCAGTAAGCTTAAAGATCGGGCACTTGAACTTGCCCAGTCAGAAGAACAGACGTGAAATACTGAAGCACAACCAAGAGCCTCTGTTCTTCTGCTGATTTCATCTGTGTTGTGATAGGATATTCTGAGTGAAAGCAACTTAGGGAGGGAGAGCTGCTGGGCTCTCACGTTCAGAAACAGAGACGGGAATTTAAAGTATCACACCCTCCTCTAGAGCAGAGAGAGAATAAAGCATGCTTGCTTCTTCTTCGACCTGCATGCCCCGTCCCGCATTGATCAACAATTCCCCCTTGATCAGTGTGACCTTCCCACATTGATCATTGACCTGTCTTTCATAGGCATACTCACAGGCCAACCTGATCCAGAAAATCCTTGAACTGAGAATCCCTTCTCAGAGGATTCTAGGTTGTGGCAAGTTAACAACTAAAAATTCACCATTACAGCCCTATGGGACACTATCAGCAAAGCGACGTGTCCGTGTATAAGCACCGGATGGAGAATAGAAAGAAAAACTGTTAAAAAGAATAACAGAAGTAGTTATAACTGACCTTTGGAAATTGATGAAAGGCAGAAATTATACAGCCGGGAAAGCTCAAGAAACTTCAAGCGGGAGCTGTACTTCAAGCAGAGCTACCATGACATACATCCTAATTGAACTGTCAGAATCTACAGAGAAGGAGTCCTGAAAACAGGAACAAAGAATTGACTTTTCATAAACAAGGATTTCCCTTCAAATTAAGTTGGTTTGTTATTGTTGGCAATAATAATAAATTTGTGTTTATCAATAGCTCTTGTGTGCCCCGTTCATCTTTTTTATAATAGCCACTGTAGCTAGGGAGGTGATGCCTCATCATGGTTTTAATTGGCATTTGTCTGATGAATAGTAATGCTGACTCTGATTTCATGTATCTTTTGTCTTCTTTTGAGAAATGTCTATTGAGGGTTTTTTGCTTATTTTTAATTGGGTTATTTATTTCTACGTTATTGAGCTATTCGAGTTTCTTCTGTGGTGTTATCAACTACTTTACAAATAAATGATGAGACAATATCTTCTCTGTGTTGATTGTTTTCCTTACTGTGCAGAATCTTTCTGTATGAAGTACATGTCTATATGTGTGTGTGTGTTTGTATGTATTTAGTGTATTGTGTACATGCTTATGCACATGTGTACATACTTACATGTCTGTGAAGTGTATGTATGCACATGCTTATATATACGTGTGTGTATAGATCAATGTTGGATGTCTTCTTTAGTCATTCTCAATCTTATTATTTAAGCCAGGCTCTTACCCTAACCTGGAGCTCACTGATTGACTACACTTGCTGGCCAACATTTGCCAGGGATTTCTTTTTCTCTTCCTACCAAGTTCTTAAATTTCAGTTATATGTGGCGAAATCTGGCTTTTATGTGGGGCCAAGGATCCAAACTCATGTTCCCTTGCTACTCTGCAAGCACTTCACCAACTGAGTTACGTCTTCACCTGACATCACTTTGAACCTTTTCTTCTTTGATATAATCTTTATGTTTGGAGGAAAATGAGTTCACATTTCATCAAGGGTTTGTTTATAGGCATGTGCTGCTTTTAAATAATACTTTGGACATGGCTAGAAACTTGGTCTCTAATACCATTCATTATAGTGTTCTATGAAGTGAAGAAGTGAATAATCAATATATACATATATATATATACATACATATATATGTATGTTTATATACATACATATATATGTATATATATATATATATATATATATATATATATATGCTTTCTAGTGCTGACATCAGAGTTTTACAAAGTAACATAATATTCCAGTATTCAAAATTCATTCTGGTAGATCATAATGAACATATATGCACATAGATATATGTATTTATATCTCTATGTACATACTATGTTTATGTAGTTATAAGTAACACAATACAAATATATTCTCCTTATCTGATAAATGTATAATAGAAGAACAGTTGATTGTATGTAATATAATACCTGTATAGATTGTTTTCTTTTCCTAATACTTCATGAATGAAAAAGAAGTGTTCAAGTCCTGGTAATTTGGCAACCAAAGTAAAACCTGATTGTGCAGGTTCAGCTTTTGTTCTTTGTATGGACATAAGAATAATAAATTCCAAGGCTTTGTGAGAAAAAAAACATAACTAATAATATTTAAACCTTTGGTTCCTTAAAGCACCATATTGACAGTGATCAATGCATGGATGTTAGTTGCTCAGTCAGTGTTCAATGCAAGATCGTCTTCCAGACAATTCACTGAGATCTCATCCTAACAAAGTGATTCCTATGACAACCCCAGGTCACCAATTCTCTTCTTCAAAGAAGGGAATTCACAAAGGCTTGCTAAAATACAAATTTCTGGCCACTAAATCCAGAGGTTTGGCATTAGGGTAGTAGTTAAGAAGATCCTTAGAGATCTTGGTTTCAAACACTCACTCTTGGGCTGGTGATGGCAGTGATCTGTCCTCCTCACACTTCATAAATACTGCCCTAGTCTGCTCAGACATAATTGAAACTCTTTTCTGACCTGGCAGAAGGTCTAAGTATGTGTTGACTGATTTTCCCTGGGACTATGTAAGCTACAGCTATAGAAAAATTGCAAAGCTGTGGAGCGTTGGGGGTGGGGGGGTGACATTCAAGATGCCAAGAAAATCAAAAGAAGATACCTGGAAATACTTCTTTCAGAGGTCCTGAGTTCAATTCCAAGCAACCACATGGTGGCTCACAACCATCTGTAATGGGATCTGATGCCCTATTCTGGTGTGTCTGAAGACAGCAACAGTGTACTTACATATGTATATATTAATTAATTAATTAATTAAATCTTAAAAATAAAAGCCCAGAAGCATATGGATTCGCACTTCGCAGACAATGGCATTAATGTATTTTTATATGCCTGTTGAGGACCGCTCTGCCAAAAACTGGAACCCGCACTGCCAAAAGCTTGGGGGCCAAAATTATTAGAGCACGCACTGCCCCAAGCTTTGGGGGCTAAATTGTCCTAGCTCGTACTGCTGCTCCTGTCTGTGGGTCAGGGTTCAACAAGACAGTGAGGGCAGACATGAAGAATGGAGACCAGACAGAGTGTGATTCAGTCCCGTTTATTCTCAAGTCTTTCTTCTCTCTTTCCAAGTCCCTTGTTCCTAGTCCAAGTCCCAAGTCTCGAGTTCCTAGTCCCTTAGTTCCTAATCCCTAGTGCCTCCAAGTTCCAAGTTTCCAGTCACTAGTGCCTCTAAGTCCCAAGTTTCCAGTCCCCTCTTCTGTCTGCCTCTCGCCTTTTATAAGTCTCACTTCTTAAGTCATGCCTTTAAGTCACACACCTTTAAGTCTCACACACCCAAGGGAAAATCCTGGGTATATAAAACAAGATGTTATCAGAGTGTGCTCAGCTGTTGTAGACTGTTGAAAACAAGTCTCTTGTCAGGGTATATGGCTCAAGATGGCTGCAAGGATGAGAGCCGACTTCTGTAGGCTAACCACATATGCCCTTTTGTTATACTCATTGATCAATAATAGTTCTTTATTTGAAAGTGAATTGCTGTTTAATCTTTTAGTTTGATCACTTCCGAAAAGAAGTACCCAACTTTGAAGGCGGTTGTTCATCATGCATATTTTATCCCTTTGGAAAATGCTTCTTCCCTGAAATGGGCTGCTCACTAGCAAAATTAAGCAGTCAGGGCCCATGGAGGTGTAAAGATGCTTATGATGTAGAAAGGTGTTTTTAAAATCCCTGCAAGTTCAACGAAAATGTACTTTTCAAATCTTGTTTGTGATACCATGTTGATTGCTGCCCTAAAGCCCATGTGTATTGGGAGGCTAGCAAATTCTTTTCACATTTCATTCCATATGGTTGACATGGGCTTTTTCCAAGGTAATTTAGATAATCTTGGTAGTAGTAAAACTTACGTGGTAAGAACTGACACAAATTAATAAGGAAATGTTATAAATTAATAATAATGGTATCTTGTCATACTTCTAACATTCTTGTGTTTAATCCACACCTGGAGATATTTTCAATTTTTTTCAAAATGATCATGCTTTTGTTTGATTTGTGTTGTTGTTTTGTTTTGTTTTTTTGGTTTTTTGTTTTGTTTTTGTTTTTCAAGACAGGATTTCTCTGTGTAGCCCTGGCTGTCCTGGAACTCACTCTGAAGACCAGGCTGCCTCTTCAGACTCAGAGATCCACCTGCCTCTGCCTCCCAAGTGCTGGGATTAAAGGCGTGCACCACTTCTGCCTGGCATGTATAAATTATCGATCTCATATGAACTTAAATAAGTGCTAGCAATAAAACACATAAACAGACACAGACTTAGGTCTCTTCCAGGAAGGTGCTGATGATGTATTTGACCCAAATACATATAAATATATATATGTATATATATAAATATATACATATATATATTTATATATATACACACATACATATGTATATATGTATACATATATGTATATATGTATATGTATATATGTATACATATATAATGTGTGTGATATATATCATATATGTGTGTGTGCACTCAAATTATTTGTGTATATATATATATATGTATATATATATATATATATAAAACAAAGTATATAGCATACTAGAAATATGTCAAATATCCATATTTATCATAGAAATAAGATTTATAACTTCATAACCTATGAACCCAGCAGTTAGAATAAACAATGTGGCTAAGCTGTTAGGTAGCAAAGTGAAGTGGAGATTTCTCTATCTGTAGGAGTCTAAATGTAAAGTTTAATCCATTATCATGAAGGCAGGAACATGGCAGCATCCGGGCAGGCATGGTACAGGAGCAGCTAAGAGTTCTATATCTTTATCTGAAAGCTGTTAGCAGAATACTGGCCTCCAGGCAGTTAGGATGAGGGTCTTAAGGCCACACCCACAGTGTCACACCTACTCCAATAGGGCTACACCTCCTAATAGTGCCACTCCCTGTGCCAAGGGTATGCAAACCATCACACCAAGATTTTAATATTTTTTGACAAATAATTTTCAAATTTTGCTGCACATGTTACCCACACAGGAGATTTCTATGACAAACATTTGAATTTTCAGTTTGGTTTCTCCTGCCCAGTCCCCAGTGGACAAATGACCAAGACTTTCCCACTATTTGCAAACTACACATGGTTTATATTAGGACTGAAATTCTGACATGGCTTGGGGAGTGAGGGTGAAGGTAAATACATGGAAATGAGAAGGCATGTGCGCACCTTGAAAGAATAATAGATACCGTAATATACTAGAAAAGAAGGCACTTGCCTTTATAATGCAAATTAAAAAGTGAATTTCCCTCTGAGAAATTGTAGCTGGTAGTCATACTTACAAAAGGGGTGAGAAAGCATTTGAAGTGGACAGAATAAGATGCATGCTCGTCACCTCAAATGCTCTTCTGTGTGCTTGCTGTAATTTATAGCATCGTTTTAGTGCATATTTGCATATGTAACTACACTCTTCTAGAGACACCATGCATTTCTTTTACCTAAACATAAGTTTCAAGAGTCTATGAGTAAGATGGAGTAAACATAGTCTGTTCTATGTCTCTTGGTAAATATAGGTAGGAAAAAAAAATCAGGATGGTAGAATGCACCAGCCTCATGATAATTCTCATGTGTCAGTGATACCAGCTGATTTGGTTGAAAATATCATAACTCGAAGGAATGGTTAGCATCCTTTTCAGTCACATCTCTTGCGTCTTGTTCATAGACTTGGCCTTACTGCAGCTATGGAATAACGGAAATTTATTTTATTCTCCCGAGGTGACTGTCATCTCTGAGGCTTACTGACTTAGTATGCTAACCTAGACCTAGTCCTGGAAGCTTATAGCCTCAGTACAATCTAATCTAGGCCTAGAATGTTTCCAGCCTCGGAGACTTGCTGCTGAATGAGCTCACCCCTTCCTAGTTCTTCCTGAGCTCTGGCTGGCTAATTTAGTTCAGCTGTTCTGGCTGAAACTCATCTCTAAGTTGACTGATTGAATCTGGTTTCTCTCTCTTGGCCTTTCTTGAATTGCTCTGTTTGGCCTTATACTAACCTTGACACTATGTTCTTCTGGCTCCTTCTCATTCTCTGGTTCATCCTCTCTCTTCATTGTCAAGTTTGTCCTTTCTTTGCAACCTGTCTCTGTACAGCTGTCTTGGTAAAATTGTCTCTTTTTTCTCTCTATGTGCTCTCTTAAATAGCTTCCCTTTCCTCTCATATCTCTCAAGAGTTGAGCATATTCTATTCTGTCAAAACTTTCTCTGATTTGTTACTTTATCTACCACTCAATTAGACATCACTTTTAAATGCAGGTGCTTCCCCAGGACCCAATGGGGAAAACATTAACAGAAATGCCCAACAGTAGGGAGATGAAACCTGAAGAACCCACCTCAAGCAGATAGACGTGGCCTTGAGTTGAGGGATGGGGCCACCCACCCATCTCAAAATTTTTAACCCCAAATTGTTCCTGTCTAAAGGAAATGTGAGGACAAAAATGGACCAGAGAAAAAAGAAACAGCCATCTACAGATGGCCCCACCTTGAGATCCATCCCATCCACAGACACCAAACTCTGATCACTATTGCTGATGCCAAGATGTGCTTGCAGACAGGAGCCTGGCATGGCTGTCCTCTGAGAGGCTTTGTGAGTACCTGAATAAGACAGATGCAGATACTCACAGCCAACCATTGGACTGAGCCTGGGGATCCCAATGGAAGAGTTAGGGGAAGGGCTGAAGGAGCTGAAAGGGATTGCAACCCCATAGGAAGAACAACAGTATCAACTAACCAGACCCCTTAGAGCTCCCAGGGACTAAGCCACTGACCAAAGAACATACATGGGCTGGTCTGTAGCTCCCGCTACATATGTAGCAGAGAACTGCCTTATCTGGCATCAGTGGGAGGGGATGCACTTGGTCTTGTGGAGGATTGGCGTCCCAGAGAAGGGGGATGGTAGAGGGGTGAGGTAGGAGTGTGTAGATAGGTGGGGGGAGCACCCTCTTAGAGGCAATGGGGAAGGGGATGGAGTGGGGAGTTCATGGAGGGAGGACTGGGAAGGGGGACAACATTGGAAATTTAAATAAATAATGTATAAAAATATGAAAAAAAATGTGGGTGCTTCCTTCTACAAATTAACTTTACCTTCATTGTCTGGGATTAAAAGTGTGCGCTAAGGGCTGATCCACACCACAAGGAAAAACAGATGTTTCAGTAAACAACATAATCTTGGGGTTTACTGTGAAATGAAATATCCTGCAACGGAATAGAAATATGTCACCAAAGCCTGGTTACAGGACAGTCATGCATCAACCAGGTAAGTAGAAACTATTCTAGTAATCAGAGAGGAAGAATCATGAGGTCATGAGGCCATGGTCATGTTTATTAAAAATTGAGTTTAACTAAAGCAGTGGTTCTTAACCTTCTTAATGCTACAACCCTTTAATATAGTTCCTCATAGTGTGATGACCCACTCCCCCCAACCATAAATTATTTTCTCATTACTCAATAACTATAATTTTGCTACTATTATGAATCATAATGTAATATCTGTGCTTTCTGATGGTTTTTGGGGGTTGTGGCCCATAGGTTGAGAACCACTGAACTAAAGCTTCACATATTTGAGGCTAATTCTATTAAGCACCTCAGCAACACTGCAATTCAAGCATGGGTTTTGTTTGTTTGATTATTTGTTTTTCTAGATTCTGGTGGAGCATCTCTTCAGGTGGTATGCACAGAACAGATCCAACAATCTTAAAAGGACTTAAAAGTCTTGAACCTGAGCTGAGATTAAGGACATAACTCTGAGATGAATGAATCTTCAGACTTTGAAGAAACTTACAAGAGCAAATGCCTATTGAAACAAAATACACACACACACACACACACACACATAAAACAAGAATCATAATTTCTTAATATAATTATCAAAATGTTCAAGATATCCTATCAAATTCATTTCACCAAAACCAAACCAAACAAACAAACAAACAAGCAAACAACAAAACCAAGAAACTTAAGGTGCATGAGAAATGTCAGTCAAAGAATATATCCCCAAACTGAAATGTTAAAGAAACATCAAATGACTGTAATAATGCTCCAATAAAGGTTGAAAATTCTTGAAAAGAAAGTAAATAACAAAACATAAATGAAGAGGTGGAAGTCAAACAGACATTTCAGAAATGAGAAATGAAATTACAAGAAAAAATGTAGTGCATGAATTCCTTAGCAGAATGGAGATGAGGACCTAGAGAGTGAGTTTGAAAATAGATCAATATAAATTTCTCCATCCGGATACCAAAGTGGGAAATAATTTAGGAATCTGGACAGATCCTCAGATTTTGCTGGAGTGCTACAAAAGCTTGAAGATTTAGATTGTTAGTTGAGATAGTGTGTACTGTTGGGAAAACCTTAGAATAAGAGAACTGGAAACTCATTAAATTTGTCAAGAGGATCTGAAAATTCGAGATCCTACTGAAATTCAATGAAGGGCAAGAAAGAGAAGGAAAGTTCCCTTACTGTTTTTTGTGCCTTTTCACCCCTGGCTACCAGCCGACCAGTAAGTCCTAAGTAAGCATCCCTTGCTAGACACTGAGAATTTTGTTGCGTAATGAACATCTGGGAAGATCAGTATCCCTGACTGCATTGTACCCTGGCTCTTTTTCTCAAATTACATTTTAAAATCCACTTACAAATAGATGGGTTTCAAAAAGGCATTTTCAGTTGCCTCAGTTTTTGTTAACTAGCTCTCCCCACCCCTGCTCTTTCCCATCTTCCTACTCACACAACCAAACCTTTAACCCTGACAGTCCCACTCTTCAATCATATGTGTCTCACTACCCTCTCCAGTTATATTCCTTATTTAGGTTGCAAGATAATACATTTCCACATGGCCTTTTCATACACTCCTCATTTTGGAGAGCCTGTCCTCTTCTTCATCATTTCCCTGTTGCTCACCCATTTCTGTTTGAATTCTGCCTGCTAGTATTCACGTCTCTACTTGCATTTGATGCCGCCACACCCCTGGGTATCTGAGCAGCACTAATTGGACTCTGTGTTATATTTTACATTGAGGGCATGGATTTAGGAAGGGGAAGTAGGAGGGAGTGAAGATGGATATGATTAAAACACATTAAATAAATACAGTTTTATAAAGGTTTATAAATTTATAAAGCTATATAAATTTTTCAACAAATAAATAAAAATAGTTTTTTAAGCAAAAAGAAGAGGGAGCTGGAGAGATGGCTCAGTGGTTAAGACCAATGACTGCTCTTTCAGAGGTCCTGAGTTCAATTCCCAGCAACCACATGTTGGCTCACATCCATCTGTAATGGGATCTGATGCCCTCTTCTGGTGTGTCTGAAGACAGAAACAATGTAGTCACATACATCAAATAAATAAATCTGAAAAAGAAAAGAGAAGAAAACAGAAGAGGAAGGGGAGAAGGAGGAAGGGAAGAGAAGAAACCCATATACAGTCAATCAAACTTCAAATAGTGTGAGGAAAAAAATGTAGACAGCAACAAATAAATTTATGGGAATCGATGCTAGAAACATCAGTTTTCACATAAAAACTGCAGAGGACAGAAAGATCTGACACAAAGATAAGAAATTTGTTTGTTTGTTTGTTTGTTTGTTTGTTTTTTCGAGACAGGGTTTCTCTCTGTAGCCCTGGCTGTCCTGGTAACTCACTCTGTAGACCAGGCTGGCCTCGAACTCCACCTGCCTCTGCCTCCCAAGTGCTAGGATTAAAGGCGTGCAACACCACCGCCCGGCAGAAAATATTTTAATATGTCACTTAAAGTAGTAAGATAACTATTGAAAGATGTCTATACTGAAATCCTTAGAACAGCTATTGTAAAAATGACACAAACTTATAGGATTTTGAAACATAATAGATAACTGACCAGTATTAGAGTTTTGGACCACATTAAAATAACACAAAATGTAGAAAGAACGGAACAGCAAAGGAAGAGGAGAGAACGAAGCCAGTCTCTGCCATCCTGAGTTAGAATGGCAATGCTTAGATGAAATGAGTGTTTGTAACACCTCAACCTCAACAACACCTGTACAAACATGTAACAGTGAAAGCACAGCAACCCTTGGCAACATAGACAAAATTCATCAGAATAACTAAGGACTCAAGCTAGAGGCTGTAAGACTACTCATCACATATGAGTGGGATTAATAATACAGATGCAATATATAAAGCAATTTGATTAATTTTGTTTGAAATAGTAATGAGCAAAATACATTTCTATCAACAATCAAGAAAAATGTCCATGCAGGTAAGGTGACAGATGTAGTGGCATGCCTATGTAGTCCTGGCACATAGGAAGCTGAGACAGGAGTATCTCAAGTTGGAAGCTTGACTAAGCTGCCCAGTACTGGCTTCTTACAAGCAAGTTAAAAGCAAACAAACAACACACACACACACACACATACACACACACACACACACACACACACACACACACACACACATACACCCTCCATATTCCAAATTAATGTTTAGAGAGAAATAATTAAAACTGTCTCTATGTAAAAGACTTAGTTGTGCATGAAGAAAATTCACAAAGAAACTCAAAAAAGCTAGCAGACCAAATGAGTTTAGCAAATTATAGAAAATTAATTTATAACTGTCAGTTTTACTTATAGATACTAATGATGACCATTTGGAATTCCAACAATTTTCAATTGCCCTTTATACACAGAGTCAGAACCAACACAGCCGTGGTCTGACAACTATGTGCAAGATCCACAAGCAGCACACAAGTGCACATGGTGAGAAGGGATATACCGAGTGAAGAGAGGTACTTAGTCACTGGATTAGAAGGCTAAACAAAGATGCCTCTAATTTATCTAACTGGACAATGCATTTCTCCTCAAAATCACATCCATATGCTTTCTTGTTTCTTCTGTAGAAATGAATTGATCCTAAAGCTACCATAGGTAAAGTAATTTAGGAAATAACCTATAAGGCTGGAGGGCTCACTTTGCCCAAGAACTATTGCAAATATGTATTGATACAGACAGTGGACTACTGGGGAAAAAAAAGATGGACAAAGAAAAGGAACATAGAATTGAGAAATTGGGCCACATAAATAAGAGTCTATTGGTGTCAGAGGCATGAAGCTAATACAGCAGTGGAAGAACAATGTCCTGAATGACCCGGAGGCAACTGGACATCCAGGGAGAGAAAATAAAGAACTAATAATAATCCTTATATCCTGAAAAGAAAAAGAAATAAAAGTTAGGCAAAATGGTTCACTAAACAGATTAAAAACTAACAATGGTAAACTTCTAGAAAAATACAAGAAAAGAATATGATACTTGGGCTAGGAGTGGATTTTTAAGGCATGACACATGTGGTAAAATTCACTGACGAAAATTCAATAAACTTACCCCATTACCATGAAAAAGTATTGGCCCTTCAACAGATGCTGCTTTGTGAATAAAGAGACAAGTTGCAACCTGGTAGGAAAACACTAACTAACACACATTTGACAAAGGATTTGTGTAAGAATATGGAAATGACAGAAAATCAACCTGATTTACCATTAGGCAAAAGATGTGAAGAGACACAGCAACAAACATGGCGTGTGACATCACTCACACACAGAGAGAAGCATGTTGTTGCCTGAGTCATTCTGGGAGCATATTTAAGCAGTTACAGTGAGAACTACAATATCAAGTCCTAAAAAGAATGTGAACTAGCTGGAATGTTCCTACATCGAAGGCTGGGATATGAATTGTAATCCTTTAGGAAACAGCCTGGCATTTTCTTAAAAACACACATCGTGGCCCCCTCCTAGGTATTTACCAAAGGGAAACAAAAATGTATGTTAACACAAAGTTTACACAGAACATTTATAGCATGTCTGTTCAAACTTACCCCAAACTAAAAGGTACAATGATGTCATTCTTTAGCTCAACAGACAGTGTCAATATTAGACGACCACAGAATATCCCTTGGTAATAAAAATGAGCAAAGTATTAATGTACAAGATGTATTGTGTTAGATGAAGGAAGCCTTGACTTCTCAGTAAATAGAGTTTAATTTATATGGCATTCTCAACACACCAGACGGATAGAAGGACTTTGTAGTGCATTGTTTAGTGGTTTACAGGACCAGCATGGGTTGACTATGATGTTAGAGACAGCATCTGAGGATGGGGCATGGGGATGTAATTGTGCTGGTGTTTGTTTGTTTGTTTTGCTGTTGTTTTTTAAATTCACATGTGAGGATGTTGCCTGCATATTTGTATGTGTATCATGTGCCTGTCTGGTGCCTGCAGAGGCCTGAAGTGGGCATTAGATCTCCTGAAACTAGAGTTGCACATGACTTGGAGTTGCCATTTGGGTGCTGGTAAGCAAAACCAAACCCTCTGCAAGAACATCAAGTACTCCAAACCACTGCATCATCTCTCCAGCCCTGGTGTAGCTGCCTTACATCTGGGTTCTGTGGTAGTTGCAGAGCTTCATGTGTTTATTGAATAAAGTATACCCTGATTGCAATATTAACTGTAGATTCTGCCTCAACAAAATTATCTACCATTAAAATAACCTGTCATGCCATCTCAAATATCCTCACATTTCTTAAAAACTGAGTTGGACCTAGCAAAGTCGATTGCCATAACACAGAAAATAGAAAGGCAAAACAAAACAGCCTTTTCCTTCCGGAAAGTCCTCTTGCTTAATTTATGGCCATCAACATGTCAGCAGGGCCAGGCTCTTTCTTAGAAGAAGCTGGGGGTATGCCTTTGGCTATGTCACCATTGCCTGTTGTCAGGATAGAAACCTCCACCACCTGCAGGAAAGAAGAACAAAATATGACTCCTCACCTCTGCCCATTTTCTCCTCGTAGGCATATATATATATATTCTGTGTTTTAATGCTAAAAGTTGTCTTGCCAGGAAGAAGGGGACTTATGTTCCTAGTCATCTATCATCTTTATCATCATCGTCATCGTCATCTGTGCCCTTTCCCCAGCCTGCCAGCCTGCCAGCCTGCCAGCCTGAGCAGGCCAGAACGCTGTTTACCACAAGGGACCAAACAATAGGGCATGGGATGCACTGCATTGCCGGCCTTGGAGCCTTGCAGTCTGTTACAGGAGCTAAGAAGAATGGACTGCCTGCTTAGCTTACCTTGACACCTTCTGGCTACTATCTCCTTGCCCAGCCCCTGGGATGAACTGAGAAGAGACTCTGGGGGGTGGGGCTTACCTTTTATATGTGAAAGCAAAATATTAAACTTGGGGCCTTGATCAGAGAAGTTTGTCTTGGCCTCATCTCTTCTCGCCCTCCCTCCATTCCCCTTTCATTCCCAGCCTTCCTCCCAGGTGAACCCGCTGGCGGCTACAGTCATCATCATCATCATCATCATCATCATCATCATCATCATCATCTTCTGATGTATGTATAGGTGCCTCCTTGTCTGCTGCATGTATGTCTATGCACTACATAAAGTCAGTGCTTCCAGTGTTCAGATACTGTGCTTGTGAGCAACATTTTCAAGCAAGAAGAAAAGATTGTTGGACAGGGAATTGTGTTCCATCATTCACCTCTAAGATCTGGAATTCTGAGCCATCCAGTACTCTGTAAGAAGACATCACCAGGTTCTAGGATGTGAAAAACTCTATGCTCCCTGCCAGATATTTGTCTTGTTTTATGAAGAGTTGAATCAGTTAGCCACATAAGATATTTGCCTATATGTTTCTGTCAACCAATTCACTCTATTAAAGCACTGGACAGAGAGAGAGAGAGAGAGAGAGAGAGAGAGAGAGAGAGAGAGAGAGAGAGAGAGAGAGAAAATAAAACAAAAATATTTTGGCCAAAAAAAACATACATTTCTCCATAATTAGCAATATAATTTATTTGCATTTATTATTTGGGGGCCAAATGGTTTTACATGATTGTAATTTGAACGATCATTAAAAATAAAATATAATTGATGGCTGAATGAGCTGGAAATGGGACGAGATAGCTTGGTGATAAATCTCATAAAGCAAGAATCTGCTGCATGCTTGTGTATTTTCTCAACTAAATCTCATTCTGAAAGCTTTTTTTCTACAACGTGATAATGATTGAATCCTGTCTATTCTTTTAACTAGTGCGAAGGAAGACAAAAGATGCTATTAATATCTTTTAAAACTTTAGGTAACTTTACCCCCAGCATCCAGGAGGCAGAGATGGGTGGATCTCTATGAGTTCAAGGTTGGCCTGGTACACATAGTGAGTTCCAGGCTAACCAGAGCTAATCAGTGAGACCCTCTCTCACAATTTCTTAAATATGATTTTAATTGAAATAGAAGTATGTCACTTACCCTGTTCCTTTCCCTCCCTAGCACTTTTTCCATGTCCCAATCTCAACTGATAGCCTCATTTTTTATTACTGTAACATACATGTGTGTATGTATTTATGTATGTGTACATATGTATATAAATACAATGTGCTGAGTGTATTTTTTTTTTGTTGGCAGAACATATATGGTTTCAAGGCTGGCCATTCTGCATTGGAAAATGGGGGAGGGGGCTCATGACACAGTTTTCCTAAGGACTGGAATTCACATCTTTAGCACTGATCCTATATTAAATTGTCCCTTGCAATATAAAACAAGCTATTTTAATTTTTCATAGCAAGAAGCCCTGGGGGGACAACTCATATGTAGGACATTGAAAATCACGTAAAGGTTCTAATCCCAAAGGAAGAGTCGGATACTATCATAAAGTACTACTCTGTCCCACTCAGTTCCTAGTGTCAAAGTTGACAATTCAAGTAAGTTAAAAGGTGGAGAACAAGATTTTCTGGATTGTGTATAATCAAAGATATAATTGAGTACTTCAGACTCTCCAAAAAATATAATACTCAACAAACATGGTATACTGAAGTTGTTAATTCACCAAGCCTAAAATATTCTCATTTCTCTTTCTTATTTACCCCTGGAACACCGAAGCAGGACCCAACTATGGATTTTTAAAAAATTATTTTAAAATGCTTCTATGTTTTCTTGTACTAATGAAACTCATGACAGCAAGATTCTTAAAAGTCATCTTGAAGTAATTTGTCATCTTGAAATATTTGTCAATGTGGTTCTGGATTCAGAAAATATTTCCTGGAGGTCACTCCTAAAATGCTGCCTAGAAAGTCACAAGGAAGGGAGGCTTTCTTAATAATGTTTAATCACTTCCATATTTTAAGAGAAACTTTTGAAACCCAATTTGATATAAATGTCAGAATATGGAATGTCACTGTGAATAATCAGGGGATAACATGTCTGTGTTTTACAAGAGAAGACATGGCTATCAAATGTTTATATCAGCATGTACTCTCAGTGATGTATTGTTTTCTCTCCTGTGGTATGTCTGAGAGTAGATTAATAGAGAACTCACAGGTAGAGTCCTGAATAAACACCATCCTCTTTCACCCATGGAAAAGTATGTTGCAATTTATCATTGCTTAGACCTCAATTAACTTCAGTCCTATAGAAGATGAGACGCTGGCAGAAGAATGAGGTAGACATTTGGGAAAAAATTATATATCCAAAAGCTACTATACATGTATCAGAATGGAGTCGGAGCAAAGGGACAAAACATTAGGAAAAGATGTACATCTAAAAGAAAATTAAAATATGTATCAATTCATGGATCCCCCAGATAGTTGGCATTTAGGTACTATCCAATTACTAGCTGCAAGTTATATGTCACCAGGTTTTGAGAATCTTATAGATAGTGGCAAAATGCAGAAAAAGTGAATGACTGCTAGACTTTTTCAAACTGCTGTCACGGTCAAGCAATGTTTGTCACCATATGTAAAGGGAACTTAAATTTACAGGCAAGTCTTTACCTTAATGACTGTGGTTTTTAAAGAATGTGAAATAAATTATGTAGAAAATGTTAAATTTATTTGTGACTCTCTATGATCGTGTTACCCACAGTGGACCATTAATGAAAAGATGAGTTTGTACTTCTTTGAGAAGCTAGAATACATATCTGTAGCAAGACATAATTTTGGAGCCAGAAGGTTAATTTTACAGCCTACCTGATGGACTTGAACTGAAGGAAGAATTAACAGTGTAATTTAGGAAAAAATTTGAAGGAGTAAGTATATATAGCTCACCTATTATATGGGGAATAGCCAGTGATGTCTGGTGGATAGAGCAGTGGTGACTGATTCAGTAACTGGTTGTTTGCTTAATTGGTTAGTTGATTTTTGAGACAGGATCTTATTTGCTAACCAAAGCTGGCCCTGAACTCAAGATGTTATTGCCTCAGCCTTCTGAGTTGGAATTACAAGAATGTGTGTTCGCACACAGTAAACATAGGTAAAGAAGAACCCACAAGAGAGGAAGTACCTAGCCTTACAGAGACTTGAAGTGCCAGGGTGGGGGATATTCAGGGGGGACCCCACCTGCTCAGAGGAGAAGAAGATAGGGAATGAGGGGAGAATTGTGAAATAGGGTGACTGGGAGGGCTCAGTGAGCAAGATGTAAAGTGAATACATAATTAAATAAATAAATAAAATTTAAACAAAACAAAACAAACAAACAACAACAAAAAGAAGCCACAAAAGGGAGTGTGTGGTGGTTTGAATATGCTTGGCCCAGGAAATGGGACTATTTGGAGGGGTGGCCTTGTTGGAGTAGATGTGGCCTTGTTGGAGGAAGAGTGCCATTTTGGGTGTGGGCTTTAAGACCTTCATCATAGCTCCCTGGAAGTCAGTCTTATCTGCTTTTGGATGAAGATGCAGAACTCTCAGCTGCCTGGATGCTGCTATGCTCCCACCTTAATGATAATGGGCTGAACCTTTGAACCTGTATAATGGCCCCAGTTAAATGTCCTTTGTAAGAGTTGCCTTGGTAATAGTGTCTGTTCACAGCAGTAAAACCCTAACCAAGACAGAATGGGGGAGGAGAAAATGAATCATTTGTTCTTCATTACCTTTTGACAAGTGAGTTTCAAATCTCCATGTTAATGATTGGCCATTTCTGCTTCAATATTTCTCTCATTGACTCAACAAGAATCTATTAAATACTTAGATCTCCTGACAAGAATATGATGATGTCAATAGTATAAGATTTATTGTAAAAAGATAGGATCTTTTCTCTGCAGAAACCATGCAGTGAAATAGACCAGCAGATGGGGGTGTGAGGGAATACCAATCTTTCAGCCTGACTTGCTCATGGCTACAGTAGGATTACAGTTCTTTTCCATCTTCCATGAGACCCTGATATACTGTCTCTTTCTCTTTCAATTTTTTATTTCCTTTTGACTATAGCTGTTCTCAAAGTATGAAAGTTTCTGCCACATGCTCCTTTTCTGCTATAGGTGGGAAGAGAACTCAAGGGATAGGAAACTCTGCTCCAGATATTTTTCCCCCAGGAACCTCATTCATCTCTAATTTAGTGCATGTCACTGAGGGTGGATAGTAGCCATTTATAATATTTTGCTGAGAGTCAAGGATAATGGAGAGGTCCTACAACACAGAATAGCTTCTACATATGGGCAGACATTCTAGAATACTTTCTTGGCTAGTCTAGCCTATTATGGAATATAAATCTTAATCCATCCACTTGTCTACTCTGATATTGACTTTGGTTCAAAATCCAAATGACATCAAACTCCAGCCTCCAGTGGAAGAATCTTTCAGAACTTACATACATATGACCTGGTTACTTCCACTTTCATTTCTTGGTCCAAGATGAACTTTCTTTAATGATTATATGTTAGTACCCACTCTTCACATGTTGGTGACATTGACTTCTGTATGTAACAAAAGATTCTCAATAGAATTCTGCAGAAGATTTCCTAGTTCGCTGTTAGTTAGAGAGTGTCTAAAGGTGTGGATATCATCCTATTTATATTTAAGAGATATCCTGCTACGTTAGTTATGAGTAAGAAAAGGGGGAGACATTGAACAGGAATTTGGAATAGGCGAAGAAAACCAATTCTGAGTTCTTAGAAGTAGATAAACCACAATAAACAAATTAGGTTGTGTAGTCAGTTAAATTTAAGTGTAACAACAGCAAACAAAGGCAATTTCAACATTCCCATTAAACTATAAGTTTTCAAATTGTGGACATGCTTGTGCATATAGATGCACACACATACACGCACGCACGCATGCACGCACACACAAACGAATCAAACCTGAAGCTTAAGAGCTGCTACTTTTGATATAGTTTCTAACTCTATAAAGAGTAACTCTGTGTGTTCTATGAGTGGGGGTGTCAGACCCATGAAGGGCAGAAGAGGACAGGGTGTGAAAGCCCCTAGAACTGAGGTGACAGATGGTTTTGAAGCAGAAGTAGGCCCTATGTGAAAGCAGAAAGTACTCTTAACTGCTGAACCGTCTATCCAGCTCCCATACACACAATTAAAAAAATAAATATTCAAAATAAAACACCAAACTGAGCCACAGAGAAGATGGTTCAGTAGATAGAGGCACTGGCCCTCCCCAAGCCACACCCAATGAAAATGATTAAGACAAAGGATGGTTTTATAAATGACCTGAAGAAACAAAAGGGAACAGATTTAATTGACTTGAAGGTTAAGGCTATAGTTCACAGTTTATGAGGACAAAAGAATAAAGAATGGCTCTGAAAGTTGTCTGAGCAGAAATACTGAGTGAAAAAATAAATTTAGGTATGTTGGAAAGAAACACACTCCACTGAGGTGCTTGTGGAATCCCTGGGTGAAGAAACTTGTGTGTGTGTGTGTGTGTGTGTGTGTGTGTGTAGAGGGTATATATTTAATACATGTGGGATCATGGAAGAAGAGTCAACTCTGAGAAGTATTTTGGAGTCACTGCCAGAGGGTCAACTGATGCTGTGTCCACAGACAATATGGAGAAAGGATAACTTCCTGATGGAAAGATGAGAAGCATAAGGTGCGATTCAATAAATCAACAAACAACAGTATAAGAGAGGGCAATGGTTGAAAGAGAGCCTGTGGACTGAGATGAGTTGTGCAGTTTGTTCATGTCTGGTGGGTTAATTCACAGGGTAGGGTTGCAAGTTTCCCATCAATATATATTGCCTACCTGTGTCCCTTGCAGGAAATGGAACTGGGCTCTGTGCATTCTTAATGTAGGATATATCTATTTGTTAATTAACAGCAGCCGATCACCTTGCAGTGGGGTTTAATAGGCCTGCATTGGTGTTATCAGTCTTCCTGATGGCCCTGAGTAATCTTTAAATGGTAACTAATATCCAAATGGTTGCCAGGGGAACAGCCTTGTATATCACACAAACATTTGCCATGCTATAAAGAACAAAGTAGAAAGATGATCTCCCCTGAATATGGAAGGATCCAGTGGAATCTTAATATACAGTAGGGGAAAGTGTGTTATCAATGAAAACCAGGCCATGACAGCCCAGGTTCCTGGCTAATCAGCAATTCCTATTGCTGAGGTTACTCATACTCTCGAGAGATCACCATGAGATTCTGGGGAAATGAAAGAAATTGTATAAAGATAAAGATGCCTATGTATAAACTCCCCAAATCTAAACAAAACCCAAGTAGTTCTCCTTATTTCGCATTTAAATAGTTTAATATAGTAGAAAAATAGCCAATGAGAAAAGTATACTAGTGCTTATTTCTAAAGGTCTGACATGGAAGGTCTGACTTCATTTCTGACTCTCAAGCGGGCTGGACAGGAGGCTCCTGCATTTGAATCCAGCCTGGGTTACAAGGTGAGACCGTCTCTAAGACAATCGAAGGTCAAGCATGAACTCAGCACACTGATGCTGGTAATGGTTGCTAAGTACCACACATCCTTCACAGGAGTATGCCAGATCTTTTATCTGTATTAAAATTCATGTTCTTAGTTGTTGGGAGCCAGCTTGGATAGTGTACTCAGTGGAATACAAGGAAGGGGTATGTAGCTGCCCAGTGGCCACGGATGATCTGGGTTCACCTGAAAGGGACGCTGGAAATAAAAAAAAAAAAAAAAAAAAAAAAACAGACAGAGGGGCAAGAGAATCATGGAGCTAAGACAAAGTTTCTGATCAAGGCTCAAAGTTTAATATTCAGCACTTCGTGTATATATAGGGAAAGCTCACAGACCCCATCCTTTGTTTCAGCTGGATAATGTCACAAGGGAAACTCAGGGCAGTCTATTCTTTTAAGTTCCTGTAGGAAGTTGTACATGCAGCCAGGGCAGATAACTCCACCTAGATCCTATTGTAGCAAGGTCTATTGTGGGAAACAAGGTCTTTCTGATCTGCTCAAGGCTGGGGGAGGGCACAGGGGTATGGGGTCAGAAATTAATGTAAAGCAGGCATATGTTTATACACAGACAGACAAACACAAACACACACACAGAGTGGGGGGGAGGGAGGGAGAAGGAGACAGAGAGAGAGAGAGAGAGAGAGAGAGAGAGAGAGACAGAGATTTGGTGGATAAAGCAAGGCTCTAGTGTTATTTTTTTTTCTTTCATAGCTTATATCCCCCAGCAAAATCTCTCAAGCAGTATAAACATTACAACATGGTTACATTCTATTTTTCTTTAAGTGAATGATTACAGTGAGTATAAGTTAAAAAAAAAACATACAAAACCCCAGCATGTTCTCCAATATCCTTACATGATTAAACATCTTACGTATAATAGGTGAAAAACAAATTATTCCCAAAAACTCACATACATTCACGTCTAAGCAGCTTGTTATAGATTAACAAAATGTAAGCAGGCAAGATATTTTTTTTTTTTCTCAGCCAGTTTTCTTACCGGCAGGCTGCAATTTGTGGTTACAAAGAAAAGTATCAATCATCTTATTATTTATCTTAAAAAGTAATCTAAAAATCTTCTTAAAAAATCACAATTTAAGGTTTTATATAAAAACAGTCATTTCTACTTTAAACCTCAGGGTGCACACCCACTCACCAACATTCTTTTCTCTTTCTTTCTTTCTTTCTTTCTTTCTTTCTTTCTTTCTTTCTTTCTTTCTTTCTTTCTTAAACCATACAAGAAAGCTGAAGGCAAAAATGGTACAAGAAAACATCATTTCTTAGACCACCAGCTCAGCTTTAGCAAGAAAGCTTGCAAACTGGCACCAGCCAGGTTGCTGTTGTTTCTGTCCCCTGACCTCAAAAATCCCTAGCTCAGCTATCGAGTATAGCTTTCTGAACCTTAAATGGCTTTCCAAGATTTTCTACATCAACGTCACTGGCAAAACCATCTTAACCTAACTCTACTAACAGTCTACTTCTCCATGATTGGTCTGAACATTACACATGTAGAGAAGGTGCAACATGCAGGAGACAAAGGGTGTATGAGATCCCTAACCAACACCCAAAACACTCTGAAGATTATTATTTAAGTTGCTGTTGTATGTGTTGTCCTTCGTTTTTGAATGCTATACCTGCCCTGTGTGAGGGGTGGGGTGGAGGAGGGTATCATCTGAACTAAAATCAGATGGCTTAGGTTTTCTCCTATTTTCTGTCATGTATTTATGGTGTGGCATTAAAAACGCAGACAGCCTGAGGGGTGAGAAGTGAATGATGTCTTCTTGGTGACAATGAAAGTTCTTAGCATCAAAGCACTCTAGAATGAAAAGGAGACCAATGTGTTGTTGATGTCATAAACCCACATTGTGGAGTTACTAAGTATGTCTTCACAGTTATTCATAACTTCTTAAATAATGGTCACAACAGTTAACATAAATATTCTAGGTAGTCTCTGGCATTTTTGTGCTTTCTGTCTATCATATATTTATCATCTATATATTATCATCTATGTATTATCTATGTATCTATTATCTATTTATCTAACATCTATCTATGTAGCTATGTAGCTATATAGCTATCATCTATCATATATATATATATATATATATATATATATATATATAAAACATATACACAATCCTTATGCTATTTTATCATCTGAGCTTTTTCATTTCTTGTTTTACTTGCAAGCAGATTAAGGATGATTGAAAACTGTTCAAATGCCAGAAATCTGGTGTAAAACCTGTGCTCCTAGGTGTAAACTCACATATGAGTAGTTATAAGAGTACCTATTGATAATATGTGGATTATAGCTTACTTATATGTACTATAACATGAGTTACAAATCTGTAGCTATCACATGAGTTACAAATATGGTTGAAAATTTTAATACTGCAAACACATAAATTGGTCTTGAGTATAATTTCAGGTGACGCATTTCGGATTAGTCTAAAACGATGGATGAACATTTGCCTTTCAATACAAACCTAAACACCATAGTTGTTCACGATTCTCTCAAGTTATCTTGCTTCCTAGTGCTGTAAATGATTTAGGAGGAAGATTACAAGAACAAATGTAAGTGTAGATAAATATTTTGATAAGTAATTATTTAATAGGCAACAACTGTCTTGAACGGGGGCAAGATATATTATGCATTGATTAGAGGCAGTATTTCAGACTTTATTATAGGATTTTTGATGTGGATCAGATATAAGTTATTTTAATTGTCATCTTGACACAATCTAGAATCACTTGGGAAAAGACAATGCAAATTGTCTAGCTTAGGTTGGCCTGTGGCCACGTATATTGGGGCTTATCTAGTGAGAAGAACTGCTGACTGTGGGTGGCACCATTCCCTGGACAGACTATCCTGGGCTGAATCAAAGTTCAGCAAGTACACAGCATGGCACAATAACACTAAGGCTGAAATAGTGGCATGCATATGTTGGTGATAACCAATAGAACTTAAGTTGAACTTAAGTCTGTTCAACCAGAGGAGTCATGCTTAGTCCTGGAAATCTGCTGCATTTTTTGAGTCATGGTCAGGGAGTTTCAGTTACAATGGCTGTTGAATAGTTTCTGCCTCTCAATCACTGGAGTTGTTGTATGCATCTGGCTCTGGATTTTATGTGGGTACTGGTACTCACAGTTCAGGTTCTCATGCTGTGTGTCAAGCACAATACTGATTTTGCCACCTTTCAAGTCTCTGAAAAACACATTGAGTGGCAAAAAAAGAAAATCCCACTCTGTTGCACGTTTACCTATTTATTTTTCACTTACCAAATGTTTACCACTTTCCCATAGAGCTTTACCCTTCAGTAGATACAATGTATATCATTCTATTAGTGTGAGAGAGAAATAAAGGTTATACTGCTCTGTTGTGTGGATAATACAATATGCTACTGAACACTTAGAAATGAGGGTTCATCCAGCCATGAGTGATATGACTGACTGGGGGATTTTTGTTGAGAATATAATCCTTAATTTGAAAAGAAAGACACTCATTAGCACTCTCCTTCCTTTCTTCCTTTCTTCCTTTCTTCCTCCCTTCCTCTCCTTTTCTCTCCCTCCCTTTTCCCCCTTCCTTTCTTCCTTCTTTCTTTCCTTCCTTCCTTTTTCCTTTTCTTTTTCCCTCCTCCTCCTCCCTCTCCTGCTCCTCCTCTTTTTCCTTCTCCTCCTCCTTGTCTTCTTTTTCTTCTTCTCCTTTGCCAGTCAGAGTTTACTGTGAGTCTATCAAAGTCATTTGAATATTTCTAGAAAAGAGATGAATGTCAAAAGTCCTGAGTAAATCATAAAACAACCTAGGAAAGCTTTGGTTTATAATTTTTTTAAAAAAATTATTAGTTAGAATTCCTCTTTTTCTGTTTAATGTGTCTTTGTTGAGATACAGTCTATCTTAACCCTTCCCCCATCTCCATACATTGTTTTCTTGTTCTATAGGAGCTGACTGGCTTCCAGCTGTGTTTTCTACCATGCTTGATGGACTACTGCCTAGCTAGTCCCCTGCTGGAAGTAATTATACAGCTCATTCTTTTAAGTCTACTAAATTGAGCTCAAAATATTAAATTGTACATTAAAAAATTAAAACTCTCGCATTTTAATGGGGTATCTTTCTCTATGGAATTTATTTAGTCAATATAGTCTCCCTAGAGACCTGGTGACCCAGTTTATAAGAAGCTCAAAATGTCTAAGCCACATGTACTAGTTCAACTTCGGTTTTCTTTCTCAATATGTTGGAATGAAACAGTCCTTTACTGAGTGTCCTATCAACAAGGGGTCATTTTAAATGTTATTTTTTTCTTATTGACTCTGTGAGATGAGAATTTGGTCAAAAAGGATCCACAACTTCTTTCAGGCCACTGTTTTAAATTAAGCAGGATACTGAGAACCATACATTTCTTTCTCAAATTCATTGTTCTGTGCTTTGATTGGTAAATTCAAGGGTCAACCATGAATATGTTCTTTTAAAGAAAGCTCTATTGGAACCCAATTGTGTATGTTTGTTTATAGCTTTTTTTATGCTAAATAATGGCCCTCAATAATTTTTAGCAGAGGGCATATCTTTCTTTAAGCTGAAAATATTTACTATATAATCCATCAGTCAAAGTGTCATCAGTTGATGAATATATGAAAATAACTTTAATCAATTAGAGTCTTTCTACTTGCAGAATTATCTTCACTTTACATCATTCTCAAGATGGTAGAGGTAAAAATTTCATAACTGAATTATGAAATTAGAAAGAATTTATTTTTAGAATGTGGTGTGAAATATGGTTAGACTGCAAGGCAGCATTAGTGATCATAAGAATTTTGTCAGTCTAGATCATTTTTCTAGGTTGAGATCAGTGAGCATTGCCTTGAATATAAGAACTATGGGTTTGTTTATGAGCACTTTCGTATGGATATCAGTCCCTGTGAATATCAAACCTCTCATGAATTCAGATCAGGTTTAAGGTCATATATACTGGGTATTTTGAAAAAAAGGTAACCCTTTAGAATATTAAAACTTTGGCAGCTGCAATGATTATAATGTAGTATGTCTAACAATGGGTTTATCCAAGGTAAAGGTGATACAGTATATCTGAGAATGGCCATATCCAGAGTGTTTATAATGCAAAATGCCTGAAGTGAGAGCATATAGAACCTACTCATGTGTCTTAGTCACTGTCCTATTACTGTGAAGAAACACTGACTAAGGAAACACTTATAAAAGAAAGCATTTAATTGGGGCTTGTGTAGAGTTTCAGAGGTTTGGTTCTCAATATGGCTGGGAGCATGGCACCATGCATAGCACTGGAGCAGTAGCTGAGACCTACATCCTGAGTCAAAGGCTTTGTAGAAAAAATGTAATTCAGCAATATGGCTGCTCTGGCAAGAGATCACGTCTGAAAATATGATCCAGCTGGAATATAAACATACCCTTAGCATACATCTTTAATTCTTAACAGTGAAGGTAAGACTAGTTTGTAGAAGGAAGCAAATATGTTGAAAGTGAAGTCTAATTGAGGGGCAGATGAAGTGACACATAATAGAAGGATTTAACAGAATGAGTCAGACACAGGATACGCCCAATCATAAGAGAACAGAGGAAGAGAGACTACTTAAGAGCAGTGAGAAAGAAAGAAAAGGTGGTGGTGGGTGGTGGGTGTTCATGGTAGTTTTTACTGGGCCAGTTCTAAAGACAGAGGGAACAATCTAGACACAGGTGAAGACAGAACTGGCTGGAGAATAAGAAGGAACTAGATGATTAGAACATATTGCCAAAATTAGTATGAGGCCAGGCAGAGCAATTCAGTCAGAAGTTGAAGAAAGCTGCATTAAACCAGTCAGTCAGTTTGGATGATTCAATCGTGAGAAGAATAGAAGCTTCTACATTTACTTAGGCCTAGGGATAGTTAGAACATAGGTAGAATCAGAGATAGATAAGAGATATTCATGTATTTGCACAGCTTGTATAAAGCTCTCATCGCATCACTTCATCTAAAGAAATGAAAGCAACCTTTACAGGCTCAGAGAGACTGAGTTTTTGAAACCTCAAAGCCCATTCCCATTGGCATACTTCCTTCAGCAAGACCACAACTACTGCAACAAGGACACAGCTCCTAACCCTTTTCAATTAGTGCCACTCAAATATAAGAGCCTAGGAGCCAGCCGTTCTTGTTCAGACCATCACACAGTGTTGTAAGACTGAGTGTCACTGTCCCATTAACTATTGAGGAATGTTGATTCGGTTGTAGAGGTACCATTGTTATGAAATATAATATGGCATGGGGGATATCTGATGGGCTCATGCCAAGGTGCCCCTGAGAAATTACATCATGCAACAGACCTAGTATGAAAGGAGGGTTATTTAAGAAAAGGGAAGTGCTGGGAGCCAAACCCAGGAAATTACCTGCTGTTCTAGAAAGCCTAGTCAGTACAAAGTTAAGAAAGGACATTCGTGGGTCTCAGGTCCCAGGAACTTAAAGAACATCTGGCATTTCCTGGGAGCCGGTTATGACAGTGGGATGGTCTTAGACAATGATGATTCAAACTGGGCAGTGGTGGCACACGCCTTTAATCCCAGCACTTGGGAGGCAGAGGCAGGCGGATTTCTGAGTTCGAGGCCAGCCTGGTCTACAGAGTGAGTTCCAGGACAGCCAAGGCTAACAGAGAAACCTTGTCTCGAAAAACAAACAAACAAACAAACAAACAAAAAACCAAACAAACAAAAGATTCAATATTGGGATAGCCCTAAGCAATGACCCTCACCTAAACTTCCCGTTTTGCTGTGTCTTTATAACCTGCCCCCGAAATTAAAGTTTCAGAGCTTGATTAGAACCCCAGACTTGCTTTAGTTCTTTGTGTCTCTTGTTCCTTTATTCTTTCACCCCCTTCCCTAGGGTCTTGTTGAATCCCAGAGGGCCAGGGCAGGGAAGGGAGTGATGGCTTGGATAAGGGGTAGAGGCAGACAGACTGGAACAGAGCCATGAGGACAGAAAAAGGGGATGCATAAGAATAGGAAGAAGAACAGAAAGGGGGAGAAAAACACAAGCTGGGAGTACATGGGAACTGGTGGGGAGAGAGAGAGAGAGAGAGAGAGAGAGAGAGAGAGAGAGAGAGAGAGAGAGAGAACAAGAAATGGGGAGGCAAGCAGTCCTTTTATATGCAGCCCATACTTTGCAGCAGGTAATGGTGGCAGATGATGATGTGAGTCTTTGCTAGGTCTCTGAGTCTAGCCTAGAGGAATCACCTGTAAGCCAACAGCTGTCCACAGTTTTGGTTACCATTCCTATAAAGGGAGACATGATAAATCAGTTTTCCTGCCTTTCCTACTAGCAGACAATCTTGGTTTCATGCAGTCAGATTTGATTCCCCAATTTGAAGTTTATCTTTTGTACTCATCAGAATAACATGCATACATTGCCTCCTTAAACGCCTGGTACGTTTTGTTGTGTACCTCTTTCCTCTTCTCCCCAATGGTTATCTGCAGTGAACATTTTGCTGTCTGTTTCCTGACTCACTCTGAGTTTTTGAGGAACTCAAGCTGCAGCATCATTGTCCCTCAAAGATAAAGGAAATTATTTCTGCCATATCAATTTTGCATGTATGTGTGTGTGTGTGAAGATAATTAGCATGTTGGTGTGTTTGAAATGTGTCTAGCACATAGCTATTACTAGGTACATGGTAGCTGTTAGCATCACCAAAGAACATACAACGGGCAATGGGAGGTTTATTAATGATGGTTTTTAGAGCTATGCAAACTCCAGATTTATTTCCAGTAGAGATAACTAATTAACCGTATCTATCACATCTTTATCTTAAAACAAAACTGAAAGTTGACTATCTTTGACCAATGAAAATAGTACAAGATCGTAAATACAGTGTTAGTCCCTATCTGCTCTGCAGCTTCTGCATTTTTCACACTGTCCCTGCTGAACTGTATATTGTTATATTGAGACCTCATGGGACAGTTTATACATTCTGAAAGGTATAGAAAACTTATGAAAAATATAGAAAGTTTTTATGACCCCTAGACCTGAGCAAAAGAATGCAGGTTCACTAGTTCTAAGAAAGCAGAACTGAATGTAAGATTTTAGGCCTTCACTGCCCTGGGATACATTCTACATTCCGGGAGGGGTACATTACCCCTGAGTCAGAGGACACTTGCTGGATTACATTCCTCAGACCTCAGGGAAGAGGATCCACCTGCGGGTGGGGAAGGCCCAAAGCAGGAAGACACACTCCTGACCACAAAAAAAGATGCAAGTCATCTGGGTGGTCCCAGGAACTGGCTGACTGCAAGATAAATGGTTGGGCAAGGTTACATTCTTACAAAAGATAAGTGTATAAGATGTTTTCCACATGACCCTGACTGAATCATGGGTTGGTTCTCTTTGGGACTTTCCACTGTTTTTATGTTATGTTTCCTTGGTTACCCCCTCACTTGGTTTGTGGTTCTTCCTTATATAAGCCCTCCACTCCCAGCTGATGGGGTCAATTCCTCTGCTCCTGCCTGGGTTGTGAACTGACCATCAGTCGACTGATCCCAAAACATACCTCTTGCTATTGCATCAAGAATGGTGTCTAGTGAGTTATTGGGTGGCCTCGAATTCCTGAGGCTTGAGGGAGGTCCTCCCTTCATGGGGGTGGGGGGAGGGTTTCTTACAATACCAGGGTCTTTGTAATTCTGGAAAGGAGTCTTTCCCTAATTTCTTAGATACACTAATAAGACTTCCTCTTAAGACTTCTTTTCTAAGTCTTTTTGTGCTACATTGTTTCCCAGAATGAGGCATGTTTCCAAACATACCAGATAAAACAATGTTGTGTATTTTTTGTCTTCACTGCACACTCCCAGCAATGCTCTTTCCATACTGCAAGTACTATTAAAATCATCGGTTCATGTATCTGTCTTCTTCACTATACCACCGGTTTCAGAGAATAAAGGCTAGGTTGCAGTTTTAGTGTTGTGTATAGAGTTGGTACCCAATAAATATGTATTGAGTTACTGCATTGAAATATAGGATGTTCCATACACTGTTAAATATACTTGACAATTTCATAGACCTTGAAATTACTTTGCTATTCAAAAACTACTTGTGGCGAATTCAGGAAAACTCACATGTACCTGAGCTCACATGCCTATGACTGCATCTACTATTATTCCCTTATGGAGTTAGAATTACTGTCAAGAATCTAATATGTCAAAAATAGAAAGGAAAACCTTTTACTTTGTATTATTTATTTTAAAAGATACGTATTTCACTTTTGTTAAATTTCAGGTACAAAATGTTTTATAATTACACTCTTTTTAGTCATACACACGCTCTCAAGAATACTTCAGCACTTCTGATAGTGACTATTTAAATGTTGAGAAAAAAGATTTGATTTTAATAATTACACAAGTTTAATTTGTGAATTTGATGAAATGCATTAATGGGCTGCGAGAAAAAGGAAGATTGCTTTTTCTTTTCCTATATAAAGTGGAATCTCAGAGACCTACCTCTAATTAAAAAAGAATAGATGAAATGTTACTATACTGAGATCTACCAAGAAACCAAAATTTTATCTCTTCATGATAAATAAAATCCACCTGGCGACCTCTCTTTCTTTATTCAATGCTTTAGGATTGAGTTTTTCCCTCCATGTCAGCTAATACACAAAGGGTGGTTAGGTTATGGCAGTAAATCAGAGATGAACTTAAAGCTTAGTGGAGAAGACAGACAAGTAAACATTAATTAGGCTTCAGGCTGACAAGTGCTAGGAGATAAGTATTAGGTGCCACCCATGGAGATTAGAGGACAATGTCCCTTGTCATGGGGTGAGGAGAGGGAAAGCATGGGAGGGGAAGAATGACATTTCTGTGTGCTGTGCCTCGGCTGTCATTTGTACTCATTTTTAAACTTTCTCTCAAACCACTGCTCACTTTCTTCACACAGGCACCTGCTTTAAAGTCTCAGTTCACTAACTTGAAGTTTTGAGGATTTTTTCCCCCTCTTTAAAGTACCGGCAGTTCTAAAGTTTCTGTATACACTGGGTGCTCAATAAACAGCATCCCCAATCACTAATTGGTAATCTTCTCTTGCCCAAGCTTCTCCTGAGCCTTGTTTCACAAATAAAGCAGGTGCCTTCCTTCTGGTTTACAATCCAAGCTGTCTAGGAGAGCACTCAGGGAGCCTTTTAGGAGCAGCACAAACCCAGTTCATTGTTAGGGAGATTTACAGGGCTCATCTGTGTGGCTTGGTGCAGAAACTCTGCCATTAAAAGAAAAAGGGCAATACCTTCAGAACAGAACAAAGTCAACTGTTTTTAATCTTCTAAGACATTAACATGATAATGTCACTGTTCCTCCAAGGGTGACTAGCCTGCTAATAAATATGCAGATGCCATTCAGATAGACACAAGGGGCAGGCTATTAGGAGAAATGTTTATAGTCAGTTGCTCCAGGAAAAAAAAAAAAAGGGCTTTCTCCTTTGACCTTTTTAAATTTCTTCCTACATTTTCATTGAGATATCTATAGACAAGAATTTAGGTAAAACATGGAGACTTCATCTACATCATCATCACCATCACCACCACCACCATCACCATCATCACTACCACTATCACCACCGCCATCACCACCACCACCACCACCACCACCACCATCATCATTATCGATTTTTTTCCAGGTAACAGTATGTGGTTTCAGACTGATCTGGAAATAGGATACTTGAAAGGGTGCTTTTAACTACTGTGGAACTGAAAGATTTGCTCTGATCACAATGCTGGCCAGAGAATTTTGACTTTTCTATAGATAATGTGGAGTTTTCTGAAGACTTTTAAGCAGAGGAGAGTTATAGATGTGTTTCAGAAAGATTGATTTAGAATGAATGTGTTTGAATGATTATAGGTGTTCACCATTATAATAATTTCAACTTCTTTATAAAACTAATTTTTGATCACCACAAGTCAAATCATTTAAATCACCTCAAAGCTCTTCATCACTAGACCAGATGTGTGTGGTATCCATAAAAAGTGATTCTGTTGCAGGCTGTAACAGTGTATCAAAAAAGAAGCTGAAAGACCACACTTTGCAGTGAGCAAGAGTTAGGGCAGCTGCTGAGATCTGTGAGACTGAAGAATTCTCTAGAACTCTACCTTTGAACAACTCAGTCAAGGTCCTGTTCAAAATGCAAATTTCTAGGCCAGGGCATTGGATATAGGTCAAGTTGCACGACCATATCTGGAGAAAGCTAATGTCTCATTATTAAAAATCACAGTTGAGTAATATTCTGAAAAAATGCTGAACAGATGCATCTTCAACAAGAGACATTAAAACGCAGGGTAAGACACACACCACTCCAAGAACATCCTCCCCAAATGCTTATGCTCCTTTCAGGACCATCAAGACACTGCATGAGAGGGCTGCTTGGTTCTATTTAGACACTGGTTCCTTGTGTGATGATCTCTGCAAGAAATCAGGGTGCTCACAGCTTACACACACCACACATTTTCAGGTAACCCAGCACATATGTACCACTGTCTCTCAGTCTTTCTCTTTTGAGTTTTTCTTCTTCTAGCTTAAATCTTTCTCTCCCTTACTGGATTAATTGTCTCTATAAACCATCATCTCTTTGTAAAGAACATTTCCTTCCACCTCAGCTGTGCCATTGAAAATTCTCATTAATAATAATAATAAAAACCCTAATATTGTAAGACCCCCATGAAGGGAGGACCTCACCCAAGCCTCAGGAATTTTTGGCCACCTAATAACTCACAAGACACTGATCTTGATGCAATCAGCAAGAGGTATATTTTGGGATCAACTGGCTGATGGTCAACTCATAACTCACACAGGAGCAGAGGAATTGATAAAAAGCCTGGGGAGAGGAGGGCTTTTTAAAGAGAAAAAACACAAACCAGGGGGTGAGGGAGTAACCAAGGGAACATATCATAAAAATAGTGGAAAGTCCCAACCCATAATTCAGTCGGTCATGTGGAAAACACCCTGTACACACATTTTTCTCAAGAATGTAATCTTGTTCAACCATTTATCTTGTGGTCAGTTAGTTCCTGGAACCACCCAGATGACTTTGTATTTTCTTTGTGGTCAGCTAGTTCCTGGAACCAGCCTGCCTACATTCTTGGCTCAGCTCTAGGGGACATAGAGAAAACTTTCTATACCTTTTAAAATTTTTTCTATACTTTTCAATATCAACAACTAAAAGAATGTAGAAGCTTACAGTGCTCAAAATATGCATCTTATTTCATTTGATGACTGCAATATTTTGTTTCGAGGTTTTTTTTTTTTGGGGGGGGGTGATTTTTTTATTTAAGGCCAAAAAAAAAAAAAAAAAATCATCAGAGAAAATAGCTTAAACTTATTTGTCTGGTACTTCATGGGCAAATATGAATCATAATCCAAGCTCTCTTACTTCCTTCATTCCTAGTTATCTGACTATTAGACCCTAACTAGGCTTCAAGTATTATTTTCTTGTTTTTATAAATATTTGATTTTTTTAAAGGCTTATTTATTTATATAAGAACACTGTAGCTTCATCAGACACACCAGAAGAGGGCATTAGATCCTATTACTGATGGTTGTGAGCCACCATGTGGTTACTGGGAATTGAACTCAGGACCTCTGGAAGAGTAGTCAGTGCTCTTAACCTCTGAGCTATCTCTCCAGCCCCCAGGTCTAAAGTTTTAATGGCTAAGACCTTTGTTTTATGTGTTGATCTTATATTGTGCCTAAATTTATTTATTTATTTATTTATTTATTTTAAATTCTAGGCTAAATAAGAGAATGAAAAATATAATTTTCACACTTATGATTAGTATTGAATTCAGAAAGAGAGATTTTTTTGAACATCAGACAATATAATGAATGTGCCTTCCTTTTATTTGCATAAAATGCTATATTTTGAGTTTATATTTTGAAAGTTAGTATTTGGAAAAGTAAAGTATTATATCTTTAATACTTTAAAAATACTTGGAAAAGTAAAGTTTATATCTTGAAAGTTAGTATTTGGAAAAGTAAAGAGATCTAGCAATCACATGTTATCAGAACTCTGGAGGCTGAGCTCTCCCACTACCAGGAGTGATCCACTTTCTTTAATAATAACATGTAAATGTAAACAAACCTCTAAACATGGAACTGATGAGTTGGCAGTGAGCCAATATGCACTAGTGTTTTATTATCCACACCTGTAATCTAGGAGTCAGCTGTCAGGTTTAATGCTATAATCTTTGATAAACTTTGACTTTGGGCCCCCTTGGTTAAATTTAATTTGACACTCAGTTTTAAATCTAGGATGAATACAGCATGGCAGAATTCTAACTGTAAAAGATATGAGGCAATGAGCATTCTTCTGAACAGAGCTTTCTTTTGCAAGTTTTATCCACAATCAAGAACATTTAGTTGATATTTTATAGACTTACACTCTCCTAGAACTAACACGAAGTCTTAGAAATGCTGAAGGGGCAAGGCACATCTTGAAATTCTTGTATCATTAAAGGAATAAACTTCTTACCTGGTTATTAGAGAACATATGTTTAACAGCCAGAGTCCAGTATTCAGAGTTACACAGGATGATGTGTTATTCAGAACTCTGCAGCTGGCTTCCTGGAGGAAATTAGGTACTAGGTTTTTATATGTGCATAAATATTATATACACATATATATGTATATATAATTTATGTGTATATATGTGTATATACACATATATATGTGTATATACACATATATATGTGTATATATATTTAATATGTTAAATATATAAATAATTTTAAATATTTATATATTTAAATTATATATAATTAATATAATATAAATTAAATATATAAATATTTATATATTTAAAAATATTTATATATTTAATATATATATTTAATTTATATATATATTAATTTAAGGTTCATATTACCTACCTTTAAAATGAGAATACCCATCTCATAAGATACTGTTAATATTCAGCAAATTAACACATACAATTTGTTTTGTATATAATGACCCTTCAAAATTTCAGGACTAGGAAGATGGTTCAGTGAGTAAAGTCCTCACAGCACAGAATCAGATGTGGTATCAAGTGCCTGTAACCATAGCTCTTATAGTATGATGAAGACATGAGATATCTTCATTCATCAAACTAGTTGAGGATATCATCAACTAGTTTTAGGGAAAGGAACCCCCCAAAATTAGTTGTAATTCCTATTTTTGGACAGCAAACACAAATGTCCTCGGTTCTGTTCTGAGACCAGGAACGCCATAGAGTAGCTTGGGTCTCTTGTTTTCTCTACTTCCTCTAGTATTCTACTAAATACCTGTCATGTCTAGAAGCTGTACATGTGAATGTGACCAGAATTCCAGTCTAGATAATGCTATTTTTTTTCTTTTGGTAAACAGCTTTAGAATTAGGTCTCTGGATTTTCATAGTGAAAATGGGTTATATGTAATTATATCTATTATGATCATGATAATCTATTTATTTTTAGAGACCATGTACTCAAACACTGTCTTAATTCTATCTCTTCTTGCTCACAGTTGACTCACACCCAATCTGCAATCTAACTTTATCTGTCTGGGTCTTCTTGATAGCACCATCTTCCAATGCCTAAGGGCCAAGCAAAGTAGAGATGTTAAACTCTTTCACACTCCAATTTTAGTCCATCTCCTAAACAATTTTAGGGTGACAATTCTTGGAGGGAGAATGTTCCAATGATTAGCAGGCTACAAGGCTATTCAGGAGGAACTCTTTCTTCTCTCAAGGTCCACTTTGAACTCTACTTCCCATTTCCTTGATAGCCCTAGAAAAGAAAACATTACCACATTAAAAGGAGGAAATGTAAGGGCTTTTATCAGGTCCATTCAGGAAAATCTACTTCCTCCTGGTCAAAAGAATGTAATATACCACTAGTTCTGGGTCATATGACATTGCGATCTGGTCCAAATATTAAGACAGAAGGTAGTACTGACTCCTTCCTTAATACTAAGTTCTGCTGGGCCTATCAATCACTTGGCCTAGCCGCTCCTCAGGAAAGCTGATTCACTTGAGGAAAAGTTAAAGAAATGGGATGAATAATTGTACCCTTAATGATACAACATACTACATACTACACCCAAGATCAGACACCTACAGAACTTCCGGCATACCCAAGGTTCCTGCTTTTCTGTGTTAAAACAAAAACAAATGAACAAAGAAACAAAATTAAAATATAACTTTGTGTGTGTGTGTGTGTATGTATGTGTGTGTGTGTATGTATGTATGTGTGTGTGTATGTGTTTCAGTGTTGGGGGTGCTTCAATACAGGGTTTATCTATATAGCTCTGGGTGTCCTGAAACTCACTCTGCATACCAGTCTGGCCTCAACCTCAGAGATCTATCTGCCTCTGTTTTCCAAGTACATCGATTTAAGGAATAACCCACAACTGGCAACATTATCTCTATCTATCTATCTATCTATCTATCTATCTATCAATCTATCTATCTATCTATTTTATTTTAGATACTGGTTAAAGACAAGGGCATGCTGTCCTTGATACTATGAGCTTTCTCAATATATCTGCCACTCCTTACTCTTCCTCCATGTACCTGCTTGCCAAACTCCATTGGTGAATATATTGGTTCTTTTAGACTGTAAATTAAAAGGTATGACTTACTCTCTTTCCATTTTCCATCTAACCTTCAACAAAAGCTGCTAGGATGGTCCACTCACTTGCCTATTGTTTTTCTCTTCCACTTAAAAAAAATATGATGTCCCCAAGTTTTCTTCTGAGTCCATTGTAAGTTATTTTATTAATAAGACTAAGGATCCCAAAGGTGACCCCACATTTTTTTGATTACACTATGTTAGAATTGAACATGGAGATTGTTAAGTACCTGGAAGCTTACTGACATACACAGCAATAAACAGAGTTTCTTGTGATTGGCAGCAAGAAATACCACGTGAGCTCATCCTCTGACCTTCATGTTAATGTGCAGGTACCTGCCCTTATGCCTATGTATATGTGCAAGCACATACAAATCTACACCTATACACATATGCCATACACTTAATGCAGAGATTTAAAAAACGTATACATTGAAAACCACCCTTGGCTCACACTATTTATGCATACACTTTTGGAAATAATCTTGTGCACTGGATTGAAAAGACTTGCCCAATGGCATAGATAAGGAGTCCCGTACTAGCCTGACATTTGAGTTATCTCAGAACAGACACTGGAATGCCCTTAGAAGTGAAAAAGATTTATTGATCTGGACAAACCTCACAGGATGGTAAAGCAGACCTGCAATCTATAAAAATGAAAAGAGAGAGGAAGTAAGTGAGATCAGGTGGGGAAGAGCCTCAGCTTCAAATGCTGGTCTGGTGGCAGAGGACTTCCTGGGAAGTGAGTGAGCTACACTCAGGTAGTTCTCACATATGCCAACAACTAAAGGCCACCAACTAACTACATTTGTTGCAATTGAATGATCTTTCTTGAAGGAAGATCTAAGGGCCTACCTTGAGCTTGTTACATCTAGTAAAGGTATTCTACTAGATCAAAAAGTAGTGACCACCTTTAAAGGTTCACATCATTCAAAGCTAAGACACTTGATAACTAAAAGATAAAACTTTTAAAATAAGATGAAAACTTTGATGTGCATGTTCAAAATGCATTCAGAACTGCATGAGTGTAGTCGCACCTATTCCCAGATTTCAAGGCTCTGAGACTCCAAAGAATCATATGTACATACATAACACACATACTTACATATATACAAACATATAGTCTGTTATATATACATAAATTTTATATGTGTATATGTATAGATATATTGAGAATATATACATATTATATTCTTGATTTGGGAACAGATATATTTTGAATTATTGGTTCTGTTACTTTCTAGGTTTTCTAAGGCAGATTAGCTAGCCTCTAACAGAAAGTTAATTTCTAACATAATGAATTATTGATTCATCAAACATTTAGTGAATGATTTCTATATTTAATATTGCAGATGTTAGTTTTTGGTGTTAAACATAGATGATACAGATCCTCATACTAAACATACAGTAGCAAAAGTCTCATTAGAAAGCATAATCATTACACTAAACCCCCATAATACAGGATATTACAAAAGAATAGAATGGAGATGAGTGTAAGTAGGGCACAGTGAAACCACCAACTGGATCCCTCTGTGGGTAAAAAGAAAAGTTTACTTGGAGAATAAACTGCTTGTCTTCCTACAAGAACAGAGGACAGCAACTGGACAGGAAAGTAAGTGGATTTTTTTTATAGTTGGCAAGATGCATCTCTGAGCTGATGCAGACTGTTAGGGTTAATCAGGAACTGGATGGCCTTGCCTGAGGTGATTGAGAGTTGCAGCAGGTGAGGAAGGTTGCTGGTAAACAGAAACCCACCTTAAGAGATTCCCTAGGAATGCTGAATGTAGGCTTCTGTTTACCCACTAACAATCCTTCCTTCTGTTTACTCAAAGTCCTGTTGAGGGCAGTGTTACCAGCACTACCATTTGGAGGGTGGGCTTTGGAGGTACTAGGATAGAGAAAGTACTAATAGTAGGTACTAGGATAGAGAAGGAGGTGGCAGAAGGTTTTGTTTGTACAAAGGGCATTCAAATTGAGACAAGGATGGTTGTGTTAGATACAACAAAAATATGAAGAATTTAAATTTCCAGAAAAAAAAAAACCCAGCATTGTAGTTGTGTAGCTGTGAAGATTTGAAGTCAGAAGGAAGAAACCACAACCCTAGCTATGAATGGTAAACAGTAAAGACGAGGTAACAGGGTCTGGAATAACAGGAGAGGGAATTTAAGTGATGGTAAGAAAACAGTAGATTTTTTTTTTTTAACCCAGATAGGTTATATTTTCTCAGGGGAATGCAAGATGAGATCACTGGCTACAAGAGCTTTTTAAGTTATTGGAGGAGAAATGAGTTTAGTAACCATGGGAGACTAAACTTACTGGGGGTATATAGGAAGATACCTGGGAGATGTTTTGTGGCCCCTGGAATCCACGGTGACTAAATTACAGTGATGCCAGTGCCTAAGTGGCACAGGCTTTGCTGTACTGAGCTATTCAATTGAAACCTAATGTATTTCAGCAGCTGAGTCTACTAACAGAGAAAATAGCCTACTTTCCTGTTTCTGTGTTAGTCCATTCTAGTATAAAGAACACTTTCTTATTTCTGTTCTAAACCATGCTGAGACTGTCAGTGGTGTGGGGACAGGAGCACAACTTAGTAATGTCACTTTTAGCAGCCTGAGTTGCCCCTTTAATCTGTAGAGAGCTCAACTCAAGCAACTGCCCCTCTCCCCCCACCAAATCGTGGCTGCTATTGTAGAAACTTAAGATTAATAAGAAGCTCCAATTTTGGTTTTAAACTCAAACATTAACTTCCCCCAGGGACACATCCTGGGAAAAGCACATTTCAAAGACTCAAACAAAGATTCCAGGAAGACCCAAGATAGGAGTTTATGAGCGATTATCACAGTAAAACCTGGGTAAACAGAAGCTACTTAAAGCTGACCCTCTTTGTTGTAAAAGATAAAATGCAAATTTGAGTTACTTAGCAACCAGGCCTGGGAATGGAAACCAGGCCTGGGAATGATTGTTTGAAATTTAGCCTTTGTGGCAATTGTTTAAGAAGTAATTGTATAACTGCCCTCGTAAATTCTGTAAAAATGGTATATAAGCTGCCCTTAGCTTTAATTCGGGGTTCTTCTTGCCTGCATGCAGGAGAACCCCAGTATACTGGTTGTCATCTTATCATCTTATCATCAATAAACCTCATGTCATTGCAGTGAATCCCATTCGTGAGTGTTTCTGGGGAGCATGTCCCCTGGTTTTGGATCTTTAGGTCTAACACTATGCAGAAAAGAATTATAGAACTAGCCAACTTATGAATCAGAGTTTGGGTTTTACTAATGATATTTGGAAATAGATTTTTAAGCAAGAGGGTTTATGAAAAGAGAGATGTCCGGAAAGGAAAATGTGACTCATGGATGTTGGCTTCTCAAAGCTGCCACTCTTCATTATTTTATAACAGTCACATGTAGGGCAAGTGGGGCCTGCCACCAGACAGAAGAACTGGTACGGTTGAATGAGTTCAGACCCTGAGAATCTCAGAGACTGGAGGGCTGCAGAAGTTGAGCCGCTCCCTACCCATTTCTGTACCTGCTCTGGAATGTGTAACCATGATACTCCACTGAAAGGAACATGGAAACATAAGGAAATGCCTGGAGTTCTTACCCCATGCAAATAGAGCATCACTAACATCTCTAACTGAGCCAAGAGGAAACACCTACCCCTAAATCCCATCCTGCTCCTCAGGGACTATATATATAGTCCCTGTCCACATAGAATAAAGTGTGTGTGTGTGTGTGTGTGTGTGTGTGCGCGCGCACACACACACACACACACACACACACACACGTTATTTCACTGAGGATCATTTGCTAACCCTGCTGCTTCCTCTGCCTCTGGTGCAGTCACTGCTCTCTGGTAGCTGAGGAGAGATCCAGGACCTCAGTTACCTTGCTCTGAGCTGGCCACCCAAACATCCTTGCTTCCCTTCTGAGAGCTGTAAGACACCTAGCATTTCCGGCTGGATCAGCCCCGTGGAACCTATTTGTTCCTGGTCGTCTTGGCTTGGTCCTCTGGGCAGACAGCAGATGATAGTCACATGCATTATTTTAGTAACTTTTAAAATTAGCATCTTTAAACGATTGCTAAGGAATCTAGATGTGATCGATGTGTGGTTCCTTAGAGACACCTAACAAAATTACAAATGCTGAGGTGGCAAGGCTGAAGGTAGACTATGTTTCTGGTAATACAAAATGAACACTTTTGTTTGAGATTCCAAGACTTCAGGAAAAGACTACTCAAGGTCATGTAAATTCAGAACTTAAGCCTAGTTCATTCCCACTGTCATAGAAAAATAGTTTCATCTAAAAGGATTTTCTCTCTAGACTGATGACCTTCACAGCTGATGTCGTTAATTGTACTTGAATTCTTATCTCTCAGCTGGTGAGAGGCTTCAAACAGATTATCCCCATAATTCTTCCTGTGTTTCTCTCTTGTCTCAAGTCCAGGTCAAAACAACCAAATTTAGAAAATGAAAATAAATAACCCATCTCCTCATTCAAAAAAAACATTTGCTCGCAGAAGATCATCTATGAAACAACTAATACTTTACTGATCAAAGTCAACAGCTGGCTTTTTAAAATACTTCAGGATCCATATTTTGCTGCATCCACCAGTGCAAAGCTCCTAGGGGCCATTCTCAACTATATTGCCATTGTTTAACACCGTTACTGGTTGCTGGGGCTCATGGGGAATTTTTCCAGGTACTTAGCCTCTTTTTCACACACACACACACACACAGAAAGAGAGAGAGAGAGAGAGAGAGAGAGAGAGAGAGAGAGAGAGAGAGAGAGAGAGAGATTTACAAAGTCCTAAGGAAAACTTACTCAAAGACAGGTGACAGTAGAGGTCAGACTAAGTTGCAAGCCACGTGAGTGATAAAAATGAGTGAGATACTCCAGGGCCCCAAGTTATCACTTGAAGCTTCTTCTGATGCAATCTAAGGAAAAGATTGGCTTGTCGTTTGTTAGGTCTCAAAGAAACCTTGGACAGATCTCACTCTGTGTCTCCTCTCTCCACTCTCTCCACTCCTCACCTCATTCCTACTCTAAACCTTTCACTACGGAGGAGCTGGAGTTCTGCTTCCCTTCCCCTAGCCTGATTCCTATAGATCTCAGCCATTTTGGCTACATGGGTCTCTTGGCCCAAACCGGAGTCGATTTTATCCCACCAGGGCCACTTTTCTATTCTTTTAAGTTAACATTAATGGACAACTAAGAATTTAATTGAAGATTATACCAATGTTACCATTAAGCTCAACTCTCTTAGTTTTGTGTGCATTCGGCTGAGACCATTGGAGTTGCTCTTAGCCTGTGCAAAAGTCCTTCTTCTTATTTAAGACTCACCCCTGATTTCAACCCTTTCCTTCACTCAGGGACTGCAGAGTTCTAGACCACAGAGCAGGTCAGGAGGCCATTTGCCCTCTGTAGAGAGGCTTTGGGAAATATCCCCTGGAGCATTTCAGAGTCACAATTTCAATTACAAAAGGCCGATTTGAATAGAGGCAATCTGGGTTTAGGTGAGGGTGAATGAGAGCAAAGCTTTTAACCCTCCCTACCTTCCCTAGAGACTAACCTATTTATTGGGAGGGATCAACAGACCAGCTAAGGCCGGCTTTCCCACCTGGTCTACCAGCAGCGGCCTCTCTGCAGGGCCAGTGGAAGGCTCAGTGAGAATAGCATTGTCTTCCTTCATCTGTATTTTTTATTAACCATAGAGGATACTTTTCCTGAGTGTGAGCCTTTGGCTATGCCAATAGAATCACACCATTTGTGGTGTAGCAATACAGAGGCAGCATTTTTTTTCTCAGATTTTTTCTGCACGGTGTTTTGATTTTGTAATTTAAAAAGACAGGGGGACTTTTATGATACTTTTGCTGGCACAGAATTAAGAGGGGAAAAGTCTTGAAATTAGTCATTACACCATCATACACAATGATGTAAAATTGTACCCCTCGTGGCCCCCAAATGTGTACTCTTTGTTGGTATCAGGCTCTGGACCCAGTGACATCACATCTAGGCGACCCCCACATCGTTGCCTTAGGCAACCACTATACACTCCCAGAATCCACCTGACTACCTCACCTTACCTGGGAGAGGCTAAGTCACCGCCCATATAAAACAGCCAGAAACCCCTGACCTCGCTCTCTTCTTCCATCTTCTTCTTCTATTTCTCTCACTCCCACCTTTGCCCTATCTCCTGAATAAGCCCCCTTGGAACCGTTTGGTCTGGTGTGGTATGCTCTAAGCCGCGCTCGGACGCCTAACACTCTTTCTTTCTCCAAAACTGCTTACTTTTAAAGTTCCTCCCTTGCTTTTCCCATTTCCTTTTTTCCCCACCACCTCCTCCTAGCCCACCTTTGCTCTTTTCTTCCTCTTCTTCTTCCTTCCTTCACTCTTCCTGATTCCGGCTAAGACTTGACTTGAGAATAAACCTAACTTGGGACTTTGGAGATGGCTCAGTAGATAAGCACTAAGTTCACAAACAGGGCAAGTGGAGCGCTGATCCCTGAACTCACACAAAAGCTGTGCTGCTTGTATGCCCAGCACTCAGGAGTCAGACTCAGGGAATCTCCACAAGCAGGCTCACTAGACTAGCTGGAATTAGCAAGCTCTAGACTCTTCAAGAGCCCCTATCTCATTAAGTCAAATGGAGAAGAGTCAAGGAGAGCACTAGGTATCAATTTCAGGCCTTCACATGCATATTCAGACACAGGCAAAGCACCACCTCCACACACTGTGCTCCAGACATATAAGCAGACATACATTCATGTATTACACACACACACACACACACACACACACACACACACACACACACGTACACATGATCAAAAGAAAAGAAACTCAGTTTCCAAGTCTGTGAAATATATTCAGAGGCCCCAGTTCAAACATAGATAGTAAGAGAAAACATGTGAGTTTTAAGTTTGTACCTAAAGTAGATTTCTTGATTATTCTCACAGATTTTCTCAGAATTTAAAGGATAATAAGGAAATGATAGATTCATTCTCCATAACAAACTCTAGGCTTGACAAATCTTGATTCCCAAATTTCTTCATTTCTTCATCTACCCATTTATGATTTGGGATTTTAGAGAAAAAAAAAAAAAAAAAAACCAAGGGAAAGGTATAATGCAAGTATAAGGAATATTAAGGTTCAGCCAGTCAAATGAAAGTTGTCCAATGACTACATCAGGTATTATTTAATTCCTGTTTCTACTTCTGATTTCTGTCACTGTGTGACCAGGTTATAGGATATTGTCACATTAGTGGACCAAGCAAAGGCAGGAGTAGAACAGGCCAACAGAAGAGTGGTACTCACAAACTTCTGTGTGAAATAGGAATAAGTCCAATGACCCTGAAGTAACTTACAGTCCTTTTAGGGACCCTACTCATCCTTTTAGAACCTGTACTCAAGATCCTGTGAGATCCACTATATCTTCAGGTGTGACTATTAGTAGTAAGGCTTGGCCATCATTGTCCACACTCACTGTATCTGGAGATATCTCCACTTCCACGTGGACACTAGTTATGTATTATACATGTTACCCACTGTTGTTAACAGTCTCAGGAATTACTACCTGGTCTCCAGTGCTTAATGGTCCCTTTCTAGTGGTACAGGCCTCTGAGTACATGATGAACAACTAACTGTTCATATCAAGAAGACTGGAAATTGTCATGGATATGTGGATATATGAGTATCTATGCCTCTGTACCATCATTGAACAAAGTCTAAGAGACTTTTTTTATCTTTCCGGTTCTCCTCAGAGAGGAGGCACGTGTTGATCTAGCTGTTTGGTTCCCCAATTTCACTTCTGTTTTGTTGTTGTTTTGTCTTTGTTTGTTTGTTTTGTCAAATTTGTCCCGTTTGAATTCTAATGCTTGTGTTGGAGTGGAACTGTGACTGTGATAGCTTCATTTGTTTTGTTCTTTTCTTTTCCTCTTTTTTTCTCTTCTCTTGCTTTTTCAGGCTTGAAATAGATTCTGAAGAAATACTGAAAGTAGTACAGAAAGTTCCCATGTACACTTCCTGTAGCTTGCTTTCTCAAATGATAACATCTTAACATTTTTTAAAAAACACAAAATTTTGTCTATCTATCTATCTATCTATCTATCTATCTATCTATCATCTGTCTATTTATCTATTATGAGTGCTCTGTAGCTGTCTTCAGACACACCAGAAGAGGGCATCAGATCTCAGTACAGATGGCTGTGAGCTACCATGTAGTTGCTGGTAACTGAACTTAGGACCTATGGAAGAGCAGTGAGTGCTTTAAACACAAAGCCATCTTTCCAGCCCAGATGCTAACATCTTACAAACCATAATATACTATGAAAACTGAAAAGCTGACATTTCTACATGCTATTAATTAGATGAAATCCTTACCCAGATTTCAGTTTTTTATGTCCTTTCCTTCTTTTCTTCCTTCCTTTCTTTCTTCTTTCTTTCCTTACTATGAAATTTTATGTCTTTTGCGGATCTGTTTAACCATCACTGTAGCAGTCAGAGTTGTCCAGAGAAACAGAATTGATATAGAATGTTACAGACTTCACCTTAGTGAACTGGCTCATAATCACAAGAACCATGGAAGGGCTGACACTGATTTAAGTCTGAAACCATGTGTTGTCAGGTACTCCCTTGATGGAGAGGCTAGTCTTTGATTGTAGGCAGGCCCTGAGTAGGTTGGATGAGACCCATTTACATGTGACTCAAAATCTACCAGTTACAAAGGCAATCTCATTTGAAACAAATTCACAGAAACAGCTAAAGCAATAGTTAATACCTTGTAGCAAGGTGATTCCTACAGCTAACCATCACAACCACCACATTCAGAATAAAAACTGTTCCATCATCACAGGTGGGTCCAATCTATATGAGCAATATGTTTCCCTAACAATTTATATTTATTGGCACATTCAGTCCTGAAAGTCACCCTGTAAGATAGGTGTGAGAATAAATTGCTTCAGACCACATTAAATTTCTAAGGCATAGTGAATCTGCAAACCATGAGACTCAGAACAGTATAAATACAATGTCATTCATAAATACACATATGTATGTATACATATTCTCACACCCAACATTAAATTATATTCTCTTTCAAGAAGATGACTCCATACGATTAGGTTATAGGCAAGCCTATGGGGCATTTTCTTAATCAGTGATTGATGAGGGACAGCACAGTCCATTGTGGGTGGTGCTAGCCGTAGGCTGGTGGTCCTTATGATAAAGAAAATTGAACAAGTCATGAGGAACATGCAGTAAGCAGCACTCCTTTGTGGTGGCTGCAGCAACTCCTACCTTCAGGTTTTTGCCTTGTGTGGGTTGCTGTATTGACCTCCTTTGATGATAAACTGCGATATGGATGTTGAAGCCAATAAACCCTTTGCTTCCTAAGTTGCTTTGGCTACAGTGCTTCATGACAGCATTAGTAATCCGAACTAAGACAGTGCGCATGCATGCGTCTAAAAATGAATTGAAAATGTTTTTGAGACACACATATTAAACTCACAGAAGTGTTTTAGCCTTTTTGAAGGGGCCTAGAATTGGTAGTAGTGTTCAAATGCAAATTTTATTTTATTTGCATACTATATTAAAAAGCGGAACTGGAATATTTATGTAATACATGTAAAATTAACACAGAAAAATCTGAAAACTCAATTAGACTAATAATGCTTTAATATTTTATTAAGTGAATCTTCTAACTTAAAATTTATTACAAAAGGACTAGGATTCATTTTCTGTATTGCTCTATGTGTAGTTAATGTGTCCCAATAATTGTGTCTGTTTTAATTTTTAAAATATAAATATAAGAAATTGACCGTTTTTACATGAATAAGCTATTATTAAGCCCTCTCTCTAAGAAAAAATATTTGCAGAGAGAAGATATATATCTTATTTTATTTATTTTTGAATAGTTGAAGAATTTACTTTATATGAAAGCTACCAGAAGGCCAAATGGAGAGTCTATTTCTTCTACTTCCTGTACAGAGCATGTAAGCTCTAAGATGGTCCAAATGACCCTAGCCCCTGCAGTGCATGGTCTACTGAAACTATTACCCCTTCTGTGTGAACTATGCTATCAAATGATTTTCAATAAACATAACACAAGGAAGTGATCGGATGATATTTCTTTGAGTGGAGCATAAAGACAGGGATCTGTATTTCAGATAATCTTGCCTGATTTCTTTTACATTACTTACCCTGGAGGAAGTCAGGCATCCTTTTGGAAAAGTGGTCCAAGAGGTGAAAGGCTAATTCTGGCCAAAAGTCATATAAATTGATGACTGCAGATGACATCAAAGTTTCAATTTAGCTCTATACCTTAGAAGCAAACAGCTGAGCCACACCTAGACCCCTGACAGGAATGTCATGAGATTATACATATCTGATGATTTAAGTTGCCTGTTCTTAGGCTACAGTAGTAGTTCTCAACCTTTTTAATGCCATGACACTTTAATTCAGTTTCTCATGGTATGATGACACCTGGACCCCAAAATCATTTCATTGCTTCTTCATATCTGTAATTTTGCTACTGTTATGAATCATAATATAAATCTGCTATACAAGATATTTGATATGTGACCCTTAAAGGAGTTGTGACCCAAAGTTTGAGAACCAATGGGCTAAAATCTCGACTATATCCAAGATACCTTATTCTCTTCTTTTAAAACCTTAACAGAAAGCAATGGTGGTGACAATGTAGCAGTTGCTGTTCTTGGAATTACATATATATATATTAGCTTACATAATCCATCACAAATATACAAAATGGTATACGGGTTTCTATATAGACACCCCAACTAATTACTATAAACTGTGTGACTTAAAATAAGGAAAGGAACTGATTCACAATTTTGGTGCCTGGCCCTTGACATCTGGAAGTTCACAGTCCCATCCTTCCACTGAGAATCTAGGTATCACCTTTCTGTCCCCGTCTCAACTCCTACTTGTACCACACAGTCTTGGCTTCCTTCATATTACATCAGTATAGTATCTACCTCTGAATCTACACTGTTTGTCTTGCATGTTTTTCTAATATCTTTCTTCTGCGTGTGTGCATAAGCTTGACTGTATATCCAAAGTTCTTTTTGTTAAATCAGTTATACTAAATAAAGGGCACCTTAGAGAACCCAATTTAACTTTAGTATTATGAAAAGAGCATTGTCTGAGTAAGACTATGTTGTGATATAGTAGGTTTTGTTTTCTTTTACATAAGATCCAGCTAAAAGCAGTTAAGTGCTATATTTATTATTGTTCTCATTTAAATGGGGAGTGTAACTAGTTGGCCTGTATTAGAGTTAGTGCCATGTGGAAGACTAGAGACTAGGTCATTAGTCTCCAAAATCCATACTGACAACAATGTCCCTACATCCTTCTAGTACCCAGGTCCTTCAAGTTTTGTGATCCTTAAGGAACATCTAGTTAGCCGTTAGCATATTGTATCTGATATGTGATCAAGAATAATTAGTTCACCTTAAATATCAGTCAACTTCGAGATGAGTTTTCAACCATAGAATCGATCCGTAGGATGACAAAGGTAGGGTGAGATGCCTTTCCTTTGAACTCTTATTCAAGTTTAATTTGAATTGAACTGTAGAAATGGAAGATTACACATAATACATATAAGTCCATCTGCCTGTGGAGAACATATGGAGAGCATCTTCACGTACGTGTGTGAGGTACTTTGGGCATTTACATACTATGCAATAGCTCCTTTATCTGAATGAAAAGCAATATATAAAGGAACTATAAAAGTGTTAAAACATAACAACTAGAAAGAAATTCTCAAGATTTGTCTTCTCTATTCTTTTTCTCAACCATGAGTGACAGAATCTTTTACTGCATCTGCTGGCCCTGTCTTCTTCTCACCCATGAGTGACAGAATTTTCTAATGTCTTGGCTGGTCATGTATTTGACAACTACCAGAAACAGAATTGGGATTTTACAGGTTTCCCCAAAGGATGACCCCATTGTAAAACAGGTGAGTCAATTCATGTTTCCCTGAGACAGCATTGTTTCTCAATTACAGTTACATTAGCAAGTTCCCTTCAGAGCCCGGGTTATTAAACAATTAAATAAATGTCGCCCATCTGTGCACCAGCAATTCCGATGACTTATTGTACACTTAATCAGTAATGCTTAATCAGCATGTCAATGGTTAGCCACTTGGCTTAGGAACACAGGCAGTTTATTTGTGCTGGGAATTGCAGAAATGAAATTGCATGAAATAATTTCACCTTGGGAGCAGTGGAAGCCAAGACAGAAGCATTCTGTTGCCTGTGCTAATGTGTAGAAAATGTAAGTTTACTCACCGCCACCCCAACATTTGCCTTGCCCTGATCCACAGCCTCCAAAATGTGCATGCCAAACACCTGGATGTTTTCAGGTTTTCTCAGCACCCTATTTGATTGTTTATATAAAAATCGCTTTTCATTTATATTACACATTTATCTAATGATACCAAGGAAATCGAAATCACACTAATTCTTACGCAAACCTAGAATTGGAGGTAAACTCTTAAGTGCAGCGCTAAGAGCAACACAAGGCTTCATGAATGTTGGCTGGTTGTCTGAAATTCCATTTCCATTGCTCTGAAAACCTCAGGGATTTCCTGACAGTAAATAGCATCTCACAGTCCAGTTCCTTTAAAAAAAAATGCCAAAATATTAGTGCTAAACACGCTGATGATGTGCTCAAAGGCAGATATTTGTCTCCCCGTAAGGATGTACAGGAAACTAAGCTAGTTATCTGTCCCTAAGCTATTTCATCAACAGCCATTGCCCTCTATCAAAGAGCCCATTATCAAGACATTGATGTTAAAAATATAGCAATTTAAAAGGCAAAGAGAAGAGGGAGTAGAGTGGGGAAATAGAAGGGAAGTAGAATGGAAGGTAGAGTATGTGTTTCCTGTTGACGAAAGTAATCTTGATGGATTAGAAGAAATTGCAAAGACATTTTCAGAAAAGCCTGAATCGCTTGCATGTGAGGTAAAGCTGAGAGTTCATTTCTTATTCACATGAATGTTAGAAGTTATGGAGTGTGTTATAATTTAGATCTTAAATATTTCCCAAGACTCATGCACTGAAGAGTTAGTTGGTGGGCAGATGGTCATGCAATTGAGATGTGGTGGGAATTGTGAGGAAAGATGTAGGTAGAGACAACAAGAAGCAGGTGGCATGCATTTGCAGGGCATGATTGTCCCTGTCTCAGTTACCACAGGGTGAACAGTGTTGCTCTGCTCTTTGCCAGGAGGTTGGGTCTCACCTCAAGCCCAGTGGTACAAACAGCTAACCATGAGCAGAAAGCATGAGTCAGTCAATCCAATCCATCTTCCTTCCTCTTAGAATTTTCAATTCAGGCATTTTGTCATAGTGAGGGGAAGCTGAGTATCATACAGTCCAGGAATAATATATAATGGTGGCTCAACTAAATTCTTGAGCACGTGAGGCTATGCTGTTTAGTTCGCGACCTGTGTTTAAAGCTATGGAATCAATGTTTGGGTTGATAGGAGAGAAAAATGCTTCTCGTAAAGAAACGAGAAGTATACTCAGATGTTTTTTTTTTTGTTTTTTTTTTGTTGTTGTTTTTTTTTTAACTTAAAGGTTCATTTCTATGCTTTGATATGTGAATGTGTGTCCATCTATGTATGTGTGGTGTGTGCACAAGAGTGCAGATAACTCTGGAGGACAGAAGGTGGCATCGGCTCATCCTGAGCTAGAGTTAGGCAGCCATGAGTTACTTAACATGGGTGCTGAGAATCCAACTCTTTATCCAGAATAGCACATGTCATGATTAACCACTGAGCCACCTCTCTAGACCCTTCTAAATATCTCTTAATGATAGATTCTTAAAGATGTTACCTTTTATGCATCCATCCTTCTGACCAGAACCTAGTAATATGACTACACTTCAGTGTAAAAGAAACTGAATAATGAAGTCTATTTGAATGACTATTATTATTAAGAAATAAATATTCAATAATCTATTCCTGTGAAATATTTGAAAAGTAGAATATGAGCTGAATTGTCACCACCCCACTTTTACCATTACATCTAGAAGCTATAAGCGTGATAAAAAAATAATATCTTATTTCTTCATTTATTATTTATAAAGACTTCCCTAACAAAGCCAATTAGGAACTTCTGATTCATTTCAATCTAAAATATCCCAAAAAGAACCACAGTCTGCATGCCCATTAAAATGCTAAATGTAGTCAGGGCATACTATGGAACCAGTCCTCTCAAAAGAGGTCCTTATGACATGTTAAGTGACTAAAAGTGGCCATATATTCTTTGACCCTTCTCCCACAGAGAAATGAGTGATTCTTTACCTTGAGTATTGGCATATTTTAACAAGTAAAATATAGTGAAAATGTGACTGCATTGGTCTCATTCTTTTCACAGAGAGATTCCCTCTGGGAGACATAAGATGCCAGCTACAATATAAGATTATTATTTCAACAATCACAAAGCCATACAGAAGCCCAACCTAAGTACGGATGAAACTCCATGGAAAGAAGAGATCCCAAGGGGCCTCTAACTAATGCAACCATCCTAGCTTATGTATAAGACATAGGAATGACAGAGCCATTCACACACACTCCACATGCAGCAGTTTCGGCAGGCGAAAGCACCAAAGAAACTTGTTGGAAGATGGAAATGAAGCCCTAGTTGTTACACGGGCCCAGCCAAGCTGTCCAGTGAGCTACCAGCTATTCAAGTTTTCAGCCAGACTGCAGCAGACACATGCTCCTCTTTGCATGTTCTTCTCAAATTTCTGAACACACACACACACACACACACACACACACACACACTCGTAAAACATTTGTCTTGTTAATCCACAATATAGGATGGGATCTGTTATTTAATGACAAATAGCTAGAATAAGTCCTGTGAGGCAGGGCTTTTGTTTATGATAAGTACCTTGAGTATTTGACTAGTGGCATGAAATATAAGTACGCCTTTTTCCTTGTCTCTCTGGAGAAAAACCACCAAAATCTGGAGGTAAGGAAGGAAATTATTCCTTTCCATCCACTGAAGCCTGCTATATTTGTAGTTTAATAGTGCAGAAGATTTATATTTAGTTTATCAATCAGTGGATTCAAATATTGCTTCATTTATAACATGTTAAATGATGCATAACTGTAATACAATGTAAATGAAATATGATAAACTGTAGAAATGTATATACAAATTTGATTCAATATGTTCGCAATTCGTTTTGCCCTCTGTCAGTGTGAATGCCTCTGCATAATCCATGTCTCTAATTATCCCTTCTTCTGTTTTGCATATAAATAGCTAATTAGATAGTGTCCCTGTCAGCTATGAAGTATATAATATCCAAAGACATACTCCTGTAGAAATTTAATTTAGGATAACAGATTGTTCTAACCAATTGAAAAGCTCAAGATTCCATCTTAGTGAATAATTTGATGTTTTAATTTGAAGTCAGAAATGTCACATGTGAATCAAAATATTAGCCCAAGTAATTTACTTATTTTGGAATACTCTACTTTATACTGAAGACATTCCATTTTTTCTTCTAATTTTATATCTTCCCAACATGTGGTATAACAAAGAAAATGAGAATAGAAGCTAAATGTCTTTTACTTAGGGGAACAGCATTAAGGAACTATTGTCCTGGGTCCAACCTCCTGCTGGTTTCAGCTGCCTTTGCAGCCCGCCACTTTCTTCATCAGGACTCCTACAGTTGTCTCAGCTGTGTCTTCAGATCTGCCTTCCCCTCTAATCCTCTGCATGGGATCACAGGTATGCCCTCGAATACAACAACAGTTCCTAGGTTGGCACCCAGGACCTGAGTAAGAGGAGACATAAGGAGGAGAGACTGGAAGAGAAACCCATGAGAGGGAATCCTACTGAGGAAAATGAGAGCCTGAGGCTGACAATGAGGTAGAGGAGATGAACAAGAGGAAGAAGAGATTGGACAGCAATAAAGGAAAAGGCCTTTGTGACCTATTCCCCCTTCTTCTCACTTCAGATCTAAATACAGTCACCTTATAGAGAGGTAGGCTCTCAGTGGGCAGTGCCATTCCACGTGACACAAACTCTTGACCACCTTGCTGAACCCACAATGTTAATTTTTAAGAAGAGAGGAGAAATGAACCAAAACTTTCAGTGTCTTGCTCTTTTCTACAAAATACTTAAGAAGGGCTCCCCCTGGGTATCCAGCCTGTGCATGTTCTTTGGTTGGTGGTTCAGACTCTGAGAGCCTCAAGGGTTCAGGTTAGTTGGCTTTTTTTGGTCTTTTTGTGGAGTTCCTATCCATTCTGGCCCACAATGCTTCCTCTTATTTTTCCATAAGTGTTCCCAAGCTCCATCCTATCCACTATCTGGGGGATGGTGGAAGGACTGTGGGAGAGGGTGACAAGGAAGGGGCAGTGTGCAAGATATAAAGTAAATAAGTAAAAAAAAATTAAATTTAAAAAATATTTTAAAAGAAATATATTTGTTTTTCAGATATTGCTAGAAGCTAGCCAGTTTTTAATGATACTGAGTGACCAAGTGAGCAACTGTCTTCTCTTTCATACTTCTGACTTTATGTGTGGTTCAGTCATGCTCACTATAATCTCAAAAGAGAACCAACAACAATAAATACTGTGCAATAAGAGAATTATCAAGTTAAAAGGAAGAAAAGGAGGGGTTTACTTTTCTTGTTACTGTAAAAAATCTCTGACAGAACCCATTTGAGGGAGGATGGATTGATTTCTGCTCACAGTTACAGAGAACTTTTGGTGCAGCTTCTTACATCTTGGCCGGCCACAGGTAGAGAAGGTTCACGCCAGAAGTGGGTGTCTCCTACAAGGCCTGACTCTCCTCCCCTATACCCAGTGACCTACATCTGTTACCTTGACTAAATGTCTCTCATTTGCTAAACCAACACCTCCAGCTGGCATCGGAGTAGTCAAGCACATGAGCCTGCCAACCTTGTAAATACCTTCTGGTAGCTGGGGTCCAGCTGAACAAACATGAGGGCTTGAGAACAATACAACACATTCAGACGTTGGAGTGAACAAGGAGTGACTAAGGTCATCCTCTCAGGTGTGAGCTCCAGAGTGCTTGATTGTTAGAAAGACTGTGTAAACACTCAGAATGTAAGAGGGTTTCCCCAGGTGATGTTTCTTATAAGCACCGGATATCTAATATAGTGAAGAGTTGGTCAGCATCCATGGTGTGATCAGTGCTTGGAGAAGAAAACACTGGAGTATTGGTGAACTCTGCTCAGGAGTAGTCTCATGGGAAAACCTCTAGATTTTTAAAAAGCAAAATGGCACAAGTCTAAAATGGCAGTGCACACCTGGATTACAGCCCTTCGGAGGCAGGATGGTCACTATGAGGTTGAAGTCAGTCTGCCCTACATAGGAATTTTCAGGTTAACCCTGGACTACGTGGTAACACCATATCTGCAAACCATGAAAAGTCTTTCCTTGGGGAAAGTGATAAGTGACTTTAAAGAACACCCTAACTTTGAAGCCTGCTAGATCTTGTTACAATCCAAGACTACTAGTATATTATTAGGTGCAGATATCACAAGCTTAATTTATTTTGTTTATATAAGCGGAAGTGGAATTAGTGGGAATGGTTTGTGGGGAGTGCTCATTGGAAATTGAATAAAGCTTAAGTGGAGGTGAAGAGATATCAAGTACGAGCATGCTCCAATATTTTGCTTATGAAAATAGTTCTTGAACTGTATTATCTAGGCACTTTTGGCTTCCTAGCAAAATTAACAACCATGAAGACTCATTGTCATTCACTGGTGACCTTACATAAGCTCCACTTGACCTTAAGTGCTTGCTTCAGTTCTCCAATATTCAACGAGAACACGGACCAACTTATTAAGGCCATTGAACCAGAGTTTAACTATGAGGTAAGAGGGGACATATCAATTCCTCCATCTTTGACCTCAACTATGTTAATGGAGATTGAGCATAGATCCTGGGCATTTAAATTTAATGAAACAGACATATATTTGAAGAAGACATATATTTGAAGCGCCAAATGGACTTGTACCTCTGTCATCCATAATTGATTGAAATCAAAAGTACAATCTGACTTCTCCAGAAATTTAGTTCCTCACCTTGGTTAGTGAGGAACTCCAGCTCCAAGTGAATTTCATTCATCTCAGGTACTGGGACTAACAACCAACTACCCCAGATGTTCAACCACGATTAACTGACAAGATACCAACACAGCCCCCTGAATATTTAGTTCTGTGTTCTTACAGTTTTAGCTTCATTGAAACATTCCTCTGTGAGGATTCTATCACACCTGATGGTGGACTCTGTCCCTTCTTCATTCTCATCTTTCAGTCTTCCCAATCTTTAATTCCTATATTTGAAACTATATTTGAGCCATATGTCTCCTTTCTTTTTGTCTTTTATTCTTGACCTGTAACCTTTCTGTTGCCATCAGCAACTAAAGTCCTCAACCGCATGTTCAATAAATGAGCTCCAAACAGAACTCCAGGACCAGAAAGCTAACTGCAAAAGCTACCCAAAATAATGGATGATCCTGCTATGAAAATGTAGCCATTAGCCATCAAAGTAAATTGTCCTCGACTCTAACAGTATTAGGAGAATAATGGATCAAGAGTAGCCTGGTGCACAGTAGGATACTTGTTATTACTGTGGAAATGGAAAAAACAAGCAAATCCAAGATTAGTATAGTGGTATAAAGCAGAAGAATGAAAGGTAAGAAGAAGAAGGGGAGGCAGCATCAAGGACCGGAGGTGATAAAGCATACTCTGACATAGGTAGAGTAAACAATCGAAACAAAACAAAACAAAAAGAAAGTGCTAGCAGACAATTTAACGATAAAAGTAAAGAATTACTCACGAGGGAAAATTAATAGGGAGGAAGAAGAGAGAGAGAGAATATAACTGCACAAATGAGAAAAATAAAGTTTAAAGTTGGCGAAAGGGGAGGAAAAAGAAAAAGAATGTTAAATGTTAAATACCAAGATGCTGGAGACGTAGCTCAATGTTTAATAGTATAGAGATTTTGCTGCCTTTGCTGAGGTCCTGGGTTAAATTCCCAGCACCCATACCAGGCTGCTTATAGCCACCACTTGTAATTCCAGTTCTGGGGGGATCTGATGTTGTACTCTGGTTTCTGGGGCCTCCTACATGCACATAATGCAAATAAACTCATACAAGCACATGTCGATACAGAACAGTTAATAGTAATAATACTATTTAAAAATGGTTCTAAAAGTTAAACACTGAAAGCTGAATGTGGTAGTTCACAGTTGAAGTTCAGCACTCAGGAGAGAGACTGAGATAGGGAGAGAACCAACAAAAGGGTGTGTTGTGCCCCAGTGTCTACAAAGTAAAAAAAAAAAAAAAAAAAAAAAAAAAAAGGAACAGGACATGGTAAACTTATTCCATAAAATTAGATATTATGTAAGAGATGGGTAGAAGCAAAGGAGAAGAGCAGGAGAGAAAAGAAATTGTAAGTGACTGGACATCTCAGTCTGACTTAAGCAGTTTGGCTTAAATAGACTCATTTAATCAGAAATAAGAATAAAGACCCAAAAGTTCAAGCAGAGGAATGAAATAACCAAAGATTTAAAAAGTCAATTAAAAGATAAATGATTACTGTAAAATATAAAATAAAAATTGGCAGAAGGAAAAATGAGGACTGGTTTCCCAACTGTGGGGGATGTCATCAATGCGGCAAAGATGGCTGAGATTTCATTTCCTAGCTCCTTGACACTTCATGGTGAGAACAGGGCTTTGGTGATAGCCGACACTCTCCACTCATCTCTGTCTGTGCAGCAACCAAGGAGTGTTGTTTGTGGCAGAGTGGTAGTTGCTTTCACTCTGTGTGGATTTCCTGTCTCTAGGTACTAAATGGAACTGATGATAACCTTTTCTTTAGTAGACTTAGATCCAGGTTTCTAGACCCCTACGTTTCTGGACTTGAGACAGAAATTTGTCAAGCTTACCTTATACCTACATTCGTCCTCGGGAAGTTCTGGTAGATAGTTTTTCTCCTTTGTTCCATGATGAGGAAGTGAATCTCCGCTCCATTCTAGGGCTTAAACTAGAAGTCCAGTATGTGGGGCTCTCTGCAGGTCTGCCTCAGTTTTGTTGTTGTTGTTGCGTTTATTTGTTTGTTTTGCCTCCATCTAAAGCGTTTCTGAAGGCTAGTTCTTGAGTGTATTCACTGAACATTTTTCTGTGTTCTGAAAGTGAGCAGTTTGGGAAGGATCTTTGTCTCCATGGGTGCCCAGTTACTAACTCTGCAGTGTTTTCAAAATGGCTTCCTGCCGTTGCTCAGGATGGATGCTGAGTGTTTAGACGAGAGAGGATTTTCCTGTAGTTCTGTGCTACATGGGCTCCAGGATTTCTTGGACTGCAAATCTGCTCAGTGGTAGAGGACAGTCTTAACTGAGTTTTCTGAGTGTTTGTCTTTCTCTGGCCTTTGTTCTTTCCTCAGACACATTCTACCCTCTCCTTAATCCCTCAGTCCTCCTACCCTGCCCCAAACTTCACCCACATTGGAAGGCATATTCCCCACGCATATTCTGGAAATCCAGGCAGGCGATGTGTGGGTGTGTTCCATTTACCAACTTCTCTGGCTATCTTTTTTTTTTAATCTCTTTCCTACACGATCGATGACCAGTACATAATGTTGAAGGTATAAATAATCCTCACTTTTCTCCTGAATATTTTTCCTAGAATTTTTATGATCCTTCAGTTAATACTAATTTGTTAATCAATCCAGAATTCAGCTCTTTAATATGCAGAGATATAACTCAAAATCTTTTTTCAATACAGTAGATAATTATTACAGCCACATTTCTTGAACTGCCTGCCTTTCGTCATTGATTTTTAAATGTCAAAGTTGTCGCACTCTACTAAATCTTTGTGTGAATAAATGCAATTGATCTATTTCAGTTGTTTTCCTTTACACCGACTTAATTACTGGCCACTCCACTATAAACGGGCCAAAGACGTAACTAATATTAGTGGTTTGCTCTTTAGTAAGAATAAATGACTGTCTTCTGCAATTGGCAACTCATGTTTCCTCACCAGATTTCTAGATTCCCTTTAGATTAGCTTGAAAAGATTTTTAAAAATTGTACCAGAATTGTCTTTGACACTAACTGATCCACATATTAACACATTTGGGAGGAATTTTCACTCATCAATTTCGTCGGTGCATAGCTATTGATTGGCTTCTGGCACCAAAGCAGAATTGGAAAGATGAGAGTTACTTCTATCATCTCCATTATCTGAGCATCATCATATTTAAAATATAAAGAGAAGCAGATGAATTAATTTACCAATATCCTATTTACTCAACATGTTCAAAATATGGCCAACGTGCAATAAATGTAAAAAACTAATGCAATAATCTATGATTATGAGTCTACGATGCTTGAGGAGAGTAAAGTCCTACCCTCCCTTACCCAACCCTCACCTTGCTACAGCATTAAAACTTTGTATCCATTTAGAACAAGTCTTTGTTTAACCCTCTCTGTAACGAGCATATGTTTTTCTGGTACCACTTTGTCAGGCATTGGTACATTCGCTATAGTCTGTTGTCCCGTCAAATGATGTAACACTTAGGGCACTACATTTTAAATCACCTTCCAATTTCTTTTCAGTACTACGTACTTAATGTCTTTTTAATTTTTGAAGTTGGTTATAGGATGATGACAAGTATGCGGCATCCGATTAAGATGTTTTTTCTTGTTCTCCCTAGATCGATAATACTTAATAAACTTTTCCACCTCTAGTACCACGTTTTAAAAGAGAATTGGACACTGGGTGGAAAAGCCCAAGGCTTTTCTGTTCATAGGCTCAGCTTTAAGATGCTTTCCATTTTGCTGCAAAAATCTTCAATTGCTACAATTTGTTTCCTCCCTGCAGGATTATTCATCTGTAAGGAAGTACTGCATCAAATATTTATTCCTGTCTTGGGGTGTTAAATGCCTGTTGCTATTAGTCTGTTCATCTTTGGGAATCAGATCTGACTACACATTAGGTAAACATCTATTCATCAAATTTTAGATTTTTTTTTTAAAAGAATTTTAAGACTTTGTTACCAAAACTTTCCAGAGGAAAAGCTGTCAGGGATCTAAAGAGGTACAATCCTTCTAGCTATAATTATAGCTATAATCCTTCTAGCTATAATTTCCAGTAATAATTATGGCCCCTTTTTAGTCTTTTCATATGAAATTTCAATGTTTCCTTCAGATTTGGAACTTAAAATATTGTCATTGCTGTTTTATTGGTTATTTATTTTTGGTTTAGATTTCATATTGTTGGTTCAAAAACACAACTCTCAACTCAAAGGTGATAAAATATAGTTTAGTCTGGAGCCAAACTTGAGTGACCATGACCCATGAACCCAGATTTATGTTACACCGAGCTCCACATTTCAGAGCAGTAATAGTTTGTTGCAGGTTTATAGTGTCAACAAAGATAGTCAGAGATTAAGGTATCTTTCAAGTATGCTGGTATAAAAATCCAGTAGGCAGTTAGCAACAACGTGGGGAAATCTCTACTCTAGGTCTCAGATGCTACCCAACAACACTCTTAGCCTTTTGGTTGATGGAAGCTATTGCATTCCTAAAGCATATTTTAAGATGGCCCAAGATAAATGGTAGACACTGGACCTGCAATGGTCCAGCCTCGCCATAGTCACTGAAGTTTTAGTCCGTCTATCATCATTGTGGAAGGTTGACTGGAGGGTGTGAGTCTTTGCAGGAATGATTGTTTACAGCATCTATGTTTCATCCTTCAGAAAACTCCTTGCCCTGACCTCCCAGCTTATTTTTAACATTCAATCAGTGTCATCCAGTCCGTTTCATCTTCAACCATGTCTTCAGGTGCTTTTCCTCTGCTCCTCATCCACCTGTCTGAGTGATGTGTCACTCTGTAAAATGTGTTCCAAAAGTGGTTTCAGAAAAGGAAAGATTAGCATGTCATGATGTATGAGTCTGGAATATAGATAAGTGGGGTGTAACTAGGTTCTTCTGTCAAAAGTTCTTTCATGAGGCAGCTATAGTAGTTTGGATTTGAAGTGTTCTTCAAACATCTACATGCTAAAAGCTTGGTTTATAGTGTTATTGGGAGATGGTAGACACTTTGTGAGACAGAGCCTAATTGTAGTTATTAGGTCATTTTAGTCTCATTCTTGAAGGTAATATATGCACACCTCCTTCTTCTCTACCTCATTCTCTACCCACTGTACTTCAGAGATCCAGTTGACCATGGGACAAAACTTCCCATACCATGAGTCAAAGTAAAACTTTCCTCCTCTTAGGCTTTTCTAATATTTTGTTGCAGTGAAAGAAAGCAGATTAATCCAATGGCAGTCACAATGATGGTCGGGATAAAGCCTTAGCTGAATGTGCAGTTGAAGAAATATCTTTATTCAAAGTCAAAGCATGTGATCATAGAAACGAATCAGCTATTCACTGGCTATTGGGCAGAAGTCTTCAATTCCTTACTAAAAGTTAGCTGTAGGACTCTATCCCTTCCTTACCCCGCGGGCTTCTTCAGGGAGCCATCTACAGCATGGAGACTGGAGTCATCAGAGAAACCAAGGGAGCTAAGGGGAGATTTAATGAGGATCACAAGATGTAGGCATCAGTCTCTTTGTTACTTAAGAGGAGGAAGGCTCTCTGTCACTTTTATTATATTTTATTTATTAGGAGAGAAATACTATATCCAGAAAATACTCAAGCAAGAAATTAAACTAAGACATAAATATCAGAAAGCTAGAACCACCAGGTGCCACCTTATCTACTGTGCTGATTTTAATACTTCAAGAATCAGATTGCTTTCGAATTTTGGAGGGTAAACTTTAACAAATATTAGCTTGTTTTCAATATCTCAGAAGAGGTTGATGCCGATTAAGATTAATTTGAACATCTCTTCTTATTCCTGTAGTAATTAATTGTTTTATTCATCGGTCAAACCTCTTTTTGTTTGCTTGCTATAACTATTTAATGTTACTATTAAGCTTTGCATTTGCATAGCCAAAACGCTAACTTGAGCACTATTGCAGTAATCTGACATAAAAAGAAAACTTGTGTTATGTTGGCAGTGAATACAGAATATAATCAGGGACTGTTAGATGTTTGTTCAAACAGGGGCTGTGTGAAGATGCATAGTATTTGTTCAGAGTGCAGTCTAGAAGCCCTTTGAGAAACTGTCCTCTTCAGAAGCAACTTATATTAGGTGCAATCTAGCCCCCCTCCTTATCCCCCCTCATCTTCCTTTCACTTCAGAAAAGGGCAGGCACCCCAGGGATATGAACCAAACATGGCACATCAAGTTACAATAAAACTAGGCAATCCCCTTGTATTAAGGCTGGAATAAGGCAACCCAGTAGGAGGAAAAGGATCCCCAAAACAAGCAAGAGTGTCAGAGAATGCCCCTCCCACTCTTAGGAGTCACACAAGAAGATCAGACTACACAACCATGCATATATATATATACATATATATATAGAGAGAGGCCTAGGCCAGGCTCCCTGATTGCCACCAGTTCAGTCTCTGTGAGCCCCTATGCAGGCTCTATGAGCCAGGTTAGTTGCTTCTGTGGGTTTTCTTGTAGTGTCTTTGACCCCTCTAGCTCCTTCATGTAACAACTCTTAAACTGCTTTTTCTGTGGTGTTTCCTGGTGAGATTTGTTTCCATAATTTAAAATTTTCATAAATGTTGGTCTCTTATTTTTTTATTTGATTAAAATGCAATTATATAATTTTCCCCTTCCTCTAGCTGCTTCCTGTCACTCACGTATCTTTTCCTCTCTGCCTTAGCCATTGGCATTACATTTATATTAAAATAAATGAACAAATAAATACAACTTTCGTAGTCCTTCCAGTGTTACCTGCATGCATATGTTTCTAGGGACTGACTTCTTAGCGTTGGATAATGGATCAGGGAGCTCATTTATGGGCAAGATTAATTCCGCCTCGATCAGTAGTTGTTCATTCCCTATAACTCTTCATCTAGGGATGGGACCATAAAAGATAGCCCCCATCTATAGTGGGATGACAACTGTTTTTGGCATTTTTTAGGTCCTTTTTAGGAGCAGTCTTGTTGTTAGGGCTTCATAAATATGGCTTCTGTCATAACTAGAAGACAGAAGCTCACATCAGACGTACTGGTGCTCTACCTCTTACAAACTGATCCCTTCCCCTTCCTTCCTCCATGTTCCCGAGCCTTGGATGCAAGAGCTGTGTTAAAGATATATCAATTGGTAACGTGTGCATCACAGTTGCATCTTGCATTTTGGTTACTTGTGCTTTTCTGTATTCATTTTTTTTTTATTATTCTGTAAGAAGAAGCTTCTCTGCTGAGGGGTGAGATCTACAATTGCCTGTGGGTATATAGTTAGGCACTTGGAAGAATGTAGTTAGTATTTATACTGGTTTAGGAAATGGTAGGCGTAGTCCTTCTCTGAGATCTATGGTCTCACTTAACCAATAGTAGCCTGCTGGGCTAATAGTACCAGGCATTATTTTCCCCATGTCAAGTGGGCCTTGAGTCCGATGAGACAGCTGTTGGTTACCAGCAAGATTTACATGTCATTATTGTAGCTTTCAGGGTATCTTGCCATGCTGGTCATCGGGATTCACAGGCTTTCTGGCTGTCTAGTGATGAAGATGCTGTTAACATTGACAGACCCTCGATTTCTTTCTGCCTTTAAATATCTGCTTTGGAAGACATTTCCTCTCAACCCTTTTGAGATTTAAATCTCCCCCCAGCCTCTTTTTAGTCTTACAACCCAGGAATACCTTTCTTAAGAAGCTAGGAGCCATGGAAAGATAATCTCAGCAAGGAGGAGTGATTTACTCTCTACTGAGGAAGAGTTAGAGTTTAGCTTTAGTAAAAACCTGCTGGAAAACACAAATGGTTTTTTCATGCTGCCTACCTGCCCAATAAGTTTCCTTGTCTGTTTTAACCCCATATAGTGTAACTTGCCTTTGGTATCACAGCTGTCTCAGATTTATACTTAGTTTTTCAAGTCTATTCTGTCAACGCAAAGAAGTATTGCCTAATTCCGAAGTAATTGTTCTTGCCACACTTATTTACATAGTAGGACTAATATGATTATTTACTTAAAAATTCATTTGTCAGTGATCAGCAAACTATTATGCTTTCATTTTAAGTAAGAACCAAATTCTGTAAACATACTCATTGTTTCATTATGGTACTTAGTTGTTTTTCTTTTTTTCAGAAGAAAACATGCAAAAATGAATTGTGTGTCTTATAGAATATTTTCTTTTGTGGTTGTTTGTTTGTTTGTTTGTTTGTTTTGTTTTTTTCCGAGACAGGGTTTCTCTGTGTAGTCCTGGCTGTCCTGGAACTCACTCTGTAGACCAGGCTGGCCTCGAACTCAGAAATCCACCTGCCTCTGCCTCCCAAGTGCTGGAATTAAAGGCGTGCACCACCACTGCCCAGCTCTTTTGTGGTTCTTATTTAAAATTTAATGTAATATTGAGACTATCTAAATTTAAGTGTTATGTGATATACCTTTTTATGATTCTTTTGTAGCCTGCTAAATAAAGCTCCCTTTCCTCAAAGATGGATTTCCCTGTTCTTACTTTGTATGCATAAGTCCATTTTGTTTGACCAAGTTATTTCCATATTTTTCAAATGGAGAAGTTTATTAAGTGTATTGAGGGAACATTTCTGCTATGCTTAAAGCAAATGGAGAAGGAATAAGTACCTAAAAGTATCTGAGTAGAAGGAGGGTTAAAAATTTGACTTGTGAATCTTTGATTACAATTTTCTAATACTTTATGTGTTTATGACCATTTAAAACCAGAACATCTCTGTTTCAAATCATTCTGTTTGTTGATTGCTATCCTTCTAGATGTAATTTGATAATGTAGATCTATCATTCTATTTGTAGTTTGATGCTACTGTAAATTTGGCTTAAGTCTCCCATCACGTCCTGTATGAATTCAACTGAAACTTTCTTGACAATATTTGCCACTTCTTTGGAGTTTCATATGAGAACTTGAGTTTTGGAGCTTTGCTTCTCATCTCTCATTCCTATGTTTCAAATACCTTCTAATCCAGATGTAGGACTCATTGGGTTTCTCACTCTCCAATACTCTACTCCGAACTACATGATCCTTATATAAGTAATCACTGTTAGAGACTGCTAGTGCAGAACAATTTTACATTGAATCTAAACAGCTAAACTGAAATTTCTTGTTAGGCTTTTGCTTCCACGAAAGTCTTCAGAATACTCAAAGATACAACCATCCCTAAGATACCTGTATCTACAACTGCACCATCCTGTCATCTTGCTTCACTATGCTCTGTCTCAGTGTCTTATTACAGTATTTTTTCTATCTAGTTGGGGTTCCCCTCAGCTGTCACTAGAGAGAAACTCTCTCCATGTATCATGTCCTTCCACAATCAATTCTGCAGAGCTAGGACGATGTGATTTCTCAATATGAAGGAACATTAGCTCAATATCTCTCCATTTTTGGTACCTCAGAAGGATTGATAAAGGCCTGTGAATTCTCGTCTTTCATTCCAGTTTTGAAAGCAAACAACTATGGTGGGTTTAAATTATAAATGTCATTTCCCTATGATACAACAAAAACTACCTGAATATTTCTTTTAAAATTCTACCATTGAATATTTCATGATAGGATCAATGTAACAGAATAATCTATAGAATCACTTTTTAAAAATTGTGAATGTTTTTGGTTCTTTTATGTAGATAATGCCCACTTTTCTTTGCTAAGTTATTTCTATACAGTTTTGAAATGGAAAAGTATATTAAATGTATTTATATTAATTCAAGCTTTCATCCTTAAAATAAGTAGGTGATAATTCAGTGGCTACGACAAGAAGCAAAATCCCCTTTCAGCTGAAAAGGAAAACACTGAACATAGGTGAATTAAGCATTTAGTTAAAAAAAAATTAAGCTGTGCAAAAAGAAAACTAAGAGAAGAAAAGAAAAGAAAGATAGAAACTGAACATTATAAAACACAAAATAATAAAAAAAGCCTTAATAAATAAATTCATGAACTGATTTTCTTAGATGCATACAACTGATATAGGATGAATTATTTTAATCAAGAAAATGAGAGAAAACCCAGACACATGCACATAGTTACATATAGAAATGGGAATTCACAAATTATAAGTAGTCTTTTGCACAAGAATATAAAAATCACTTAAAATCCTCATAGACAACTTTGCAGAAAAAGATAATTTTTTTTTTTTTTATATTTTTGGGCTAAGGAGGGTGTTTCACATAAAGGAATAATCCTCGGATCTCAAAGGACAAATACCAATGTACTGTTTTACTTAAAACTTTTTGAAGAGTAAAAATCATTAATAAAAACAGTGCATAAGACTAACGATCAATTTCACGAAAAGCCCTTGGTACCAAAAGGAAGAATGTACAGGCAAATACACAAAACTTACTCCCACTGCCTTCCATGAATGAAGAGCTCATATAATCAATGAGAGAAAGAACATCAATCTAATAAACAAATAGACAGAATATAACAACCAGCAGTGCACCCGACACACAGAATAAATCGCTAGTAAGAGTGAAATCAGTCTGTGACAAAGAGAATGAGTGTAATCTATTTTTTTCACTTACCAAACAGACAAATTAAAAACATTACTTGACAAATCACATTTGGAGAGAGTTCAAAAGGGAGAAACATTAAGGAAATGTACATGTAAAGTCTCAGATACCAATGTAGTTTTTGATATTTATCAACAGAGAAAATGCACATAGCACCTGGCACAACGAACACTGCTTCTAATGAGCCAACTTCAGCTCAGAGATATTGACATATATGAACAATAGAACCTGGAGGAGGTAGTTCAGGGTTGTGTAATGGGAAAATCATCTGTCATGGTGGGGTTGATTATGAATAAAGAATGGTATTTTCAAACAGGAAGTATTGAAGCAGTCCAACATTCTAAGGAGAGCTATAAGAATTACAAATTATGGGTTTGTCTAATTCTCCCATATTTTCAGAAAACATGTCTACAAAAGCATAGTTTTTGTATAAACAAAATGGTTTTGGAAAGATACAGGAAACATTAGCACAACATGCACATCGAAGGAAGAAATATCCAAGACTTAATAGAAGAGGCAGGATTGAATTTTCATCATAATTCCCTCAGTCTTTTAATGTTCCCCAATTTGCATGTAAAACCTATATATGTTGTTCTTAGAGAATTTCATAATGAACATAAAGTATAACTACTGCCTTCAAGGCCCGTGGTCTACTGTCTTGCTACCTTGCCTACCTACTCCTTTTCCTCCTACAAATTGTTTCTTTATATTCAACGATTTTTCAGTTTGCTTTGTGACTCAGAGTTCAGCCAGGGCTGTTGAGCAGATTCTGCTCCAGATATATCTGATGGAGCTTTATGGACCCAACAATGGTTACCTCAGTAATGGCTGACATTCCTTCTCCATCCAGAGCTGGGTTTTACACAGCATTGCTTAACAAAATAAATCCAGAAGAAATGTGGCGGTATGAAGGTAGGGAGCAAGTTGACTGTGAGATCCCACACACTGTTTAACACCATGGACTCCTTTTTCTTTAAAAAACCTTAGTTAAGAACTTGTTTCTACCCTCTATTTCTGTATTTCCTAGCTTTACTCAATATATTTCCGAGTAACTTCTTCTTAAAAGAGTCATATACCTTGAGCATTTTAGAAGAGACATTCTGTCATTTTTTTTCACTCTTTCATCTTACCTTAAAAACTCATCATTCCTAGGCAATATCTCCGAGTGGGTATGTCATTATATTTTAAGTCAGTTTCAATGTGTTTGGTCATGTTTATTAACTCACGTGAAATTTTAGGTCTGTTGGAAAGCAAGATGTAAAATTTATGAAAATAATTTCGTTTCATATGAAACTTACAACTGGGGAACATTTGGGGACTGGATTACTTGACTTCATTCATTTGTGTACAAATGAAGTCTCTATTCTTATATCAGATACACTAATAATTTCAGTCCCTATGAGTCTGAAGTATACTCTGAATCAGCCTTAAGAAAAATTGTGATGCATAGTGGTTGTCCTCTGTACTTTCTTTATCAGGGTTTCACATTGCTGCTTGTGTGTTTAGTGAAAGCTATGCAAATCTCCTAGCTAACTCTTCTAGTTCTTTCCCTTCACTAAAACACACACATACTCTATCTATCTATCTATCTATCTATCTATCTATCTATCTATCTATCTATCTATCTATCTGCTCAGTTTTAGTTCATTCTAATCATGACATAGATCATAGAGAGAGCAGTATAATACATGCCATGGGTGGTGCTGGCTATCTCATCTACATTTTTCTACTTAATTATAGCAAGAGTCTTATTACTAAAGGAAGAATAAATGCTTGTGGTCATTTGGACAGTTACACATTAAATACCATACATACCTTTAGCTTACATCATATGAACTTTTGATTTTGCTTTTATCAATGAAAACCTTTTCATTTGTTTGAGAAGATTAACTTGTATATTATTTAGTATAACTAAAAAGAAGAACCCACATGTTTACAGTAAAGTAGTACTAGCTCTGGAAATATTAAGAGACAGGTAATAACACTACTCCATATGTGTTCATGCAGATATGATACCAAAAGAATGGTGATTGAATGGTGTGTTAGTCATATGTGAAGTACAAGATTATATAATTATTTAAAAAAGAAAATGACAAATGTATGGCAATATTATTTGCAACCATACGGTAAAGCTTCTGGAAACAAACAAAAGACAGCAAAATTCAAATGTAAGTACTAACCAGTCAGATAGGAAGTAGATTGGATGGGAGGGGTTTCCCAGAGAGTTTCTATCATATTATGTTTGAGTTTTCACAAAATACTGTATTTACATATTTCAAATTATATATAATGAAAAAGACCTAAAAAAGCTAATCTCATTAACTTAGGAGGAATTTTTCTTTTTAAGCGCCTTTGTTTTATGTTGTCTTTGGGTCTGTGAGACAGTGTGGCTCTGTAGTCCTAGCAGGAAAGCCTCAAACCCTTGATCCTTATGCCTTAGCTTCCTGAATTTTGGGATAAAAGGGTAACCCACCGAGTCTGATTTGAAACTATTGTTGAAGATATAATTTTATTTCTTTTCTCTGTATATTTGCAACCATACTGATAAATACATTATATTGTGGAAGTGTCTCAGGCACATCAAAGAGCAAGAAACTGTAAACATCTCATCCAGAGCATCATTGAGATTATTGAACCTGGACAGCATCACTAGTAGTAGGGTTTAATTAATATATATTTTCTACACTAGTAAACTACATTAATTCTGTGCATGTAAGAATATGCATATATATGTATATGTATATATATATATATATATATATATCTCAATAAAACATTGTGTATAATGAAGTCTTGTGAATGTAAAGCATGCTTGCCTGTTGGCAGAGTAAAGTAGTTTCAAGGAAATTACACAAGACTTATCTCAAATAATTTTGTTGTCTAGTGTTCTTAGTGGCTATTGGGGCAGGGATTGCTTTAATCTTTTGATTTATGCTATAAATATGTTTAAATTACATAAAAATCACACATCACTTAAAAATAGGATCTATGGTGAGTTCATTGTCTGATGTTTTCCTATGCAATTGCATTGGCTTGAGAATAAACAGCACTTAGAGTTTTACTGACCAGTAGAATGGAGGATGCCACGTTCAAGATCACATTAACTTTTACAAGTCCCCATGGTATTAATGTGCACTCTCTCTCTCTCTCTCTGAATATTCTTCTTGGGGCCAATGAGAAGAGTCATATTGAAGAAGTCTAGGAAGCAGGAAATTGTGGGTGTCATCTAGCAGAAGTGTGAGCTGAAACTAACAAATTCCTAAAAGGCATAAACTCTTAACTCTATAATAAACACAAGGAAATGAGTTCTAACAATCTGAGGGAACTTGGAAGTACCTTCTCTCCAAATAAGAATAGAACCCAGTCACTGGGTTGATTGCTGCCTCTGAACTCCTAAGTAGAGGATCCAGATAACCTTGGACTTCTGTAGCTGAGGTAGTTAATGTGCATTGCTCTAACCCACTATGTTTATGAAAATTGGTCTGCGGAAGCAGGTAAGAAATGCAATTAGTCATGGATAGATTTTTATGAATGTGGTTCTGATCACCTGAGAAACAGACTTAGTGGTTTTGACAGGGAGGAGAGGAAGAAATTTGTCTACTGTGTGTCTAAGAGTGTGAGCAGAGCTTTTCCTTGGAGGGTAAAATATCTGGAAGGAGAATTGGACTAGAGGTTTCAGATGATCTTAGCTAGCTTCACAATGTTATTCAAGATCACCTAGAAAATCCTGATTGTGGCACCCGAGGCTGTTCTTTAGTATTAATATAATCTTTCAGGAAATGTTTTATCCAGGCAGACACTATACCTCTTAACTAGTTCATCTTTGTAGAAAGGATAGATGAAGGCTGTAGAAACATTTGTTTTGAACTTATTGCCAGTAAATTACAAATCTAACACGCATTAAAGTCATCCAGAGATTCTATGGTCAAACAGTTTGTTATCTGATAACAGATTATTTTATTTTCTCTCTCTTAAGGTTATGTCTCTGTTCTGGGATAACTATCTGCCATGGTGGGTATTGAGATTTGCTTCATTGAACTGCTAACTAGAAGATGTCAAGGAACTTTTATCTATTGTAAATAGTCTTTGCTTTCATTTCAAGAGGAACTTCTACTAGCAAGATCTTGCATATCCTACTCAGTGTCTAATAACAAGCCTGTTCAGCTTAGCAAGCATCTCAAAATTTAGGTATTTGGGTTAAGGATTTCAATTTTTTACCCGATTTTTTGACTCTTAAGAAATAAAAATAATTACTGCTGAATCAGATAAGGGAGTGACTATGTATTATTTGAAATTCATAAATTTATAATGTGAAACATGAATGATTTTCCCTGCTTACATTTTTATTAATTGGAGTAATATACTGTGGGGTTCCAAAAGCATAGAACTTGAAACATGGAAGACCAAGAATTAAACCTTCCAATTTCTTTGTCTCTGATCTCTGTTGATTTTAGTTTCCTCATCTGTAAATGATATTTTTTAACTTCATATTATGTGAGGAAAGATTGACTAACACATGAATTTTTCTATTGTAGATGATAGTGATTTTGTTTTTTGTTTGTTTGTTTGTGACTTAGAGACTAATAGAATTGGATCAAATGGCACCCAAAAGCTAGGCCTCCTGCTTTCATGACCGCAGGGTCAGTTCTCCCAGACACAGCAGATGGCAAGGGGAGAAGGCTGAGGGCACCACCCCAACACCCAGGCCACCTCCTGTTAGATGAGGAGTAGGACCAGATCTTCCATGCTCTTACTCTTGGGGCTGGCTCACCTGTGCTAGCGCAACCAGCGCCAGCTCTACTGTGCGGCCCAGGCAAGGTGAAAGTACTGTTTTCGCAAGTGGAACGCTGCAACCAACAAGGCAGGGCTGGCTCATCTGTTCTCATGACCTCAGGGCCTGTTCTCCTGACTGATTCTTAAGGTGAAGGGCAAGGGGGTGGGACATCACTTCCGCAGCCACTGCCACCTCATTGCAGAGGAGTGGCAGGGTCAGCTCTCCAGTACTCACTCCTGTCACCAGGGTCAGCTCTGCTGTGCTGTCCAGGAAAGGTGCAGCGCTCATTCTCACTAGTGCTCTACCATTGAGAGATGGGGCCAGCTTTCCAGAGTGCCATATCCAGGGATGGGCAGGGATTCTGCACAGTCCTTGACTGAGACTCACCATGAGGACATTCATATGGTCCTGGTGGTATAGGCACAGATTCAGACATGTCCCTCAGTGGCAGCTTAGGCTGGGACCTTACCATGGTCCCATGTGGCGGGGCTGACTACTCCCAAAAGTCTGCTCTTCTTCACCCTCAAGTCTCTACCTCCATCTCTTTTCATAATACTCAAGCTACTCTGTTGGGGAATTACTAAAAACGAGTAAGACTCATTCCCATGCTATGCCCAGCACTAGCGAGCCACATGGCCCCAGTGGGGTGTTCTCATCTTGGCAGATTCTATGGCCCAGGGCCACCAAGATGTCTCCACCCAAGTCGCTGATTTCCCTTGGTAAGGACTCTGCCATGGCAGCCCCATTTAATGACTGCCCACTTCACGATTTGATAATCTCAATACCCTGTAACCTGTTAAAATCAGAACTCTTGAAACTTATAGTTAGTCAGTCAGATCTATATATCAAGAATTCTCAAATCACAAGACGTCCACACAATAAGACAAGTTACGCCAATTATTTCATCCCTACATTCTATTATATCTACCTGTGGCTATTTAAAGCCACACTGGCTCTGAATCATCCTGTCTGTCTTCCATCTTGATCCTTCCCCCTCTCTCCTCAGACCTCTCTCTTTCTCTCTCTCTCTCTCTCTCTCTCTCTCTCTCTCTGCTCTGCCTCCCTCCTTTTCCCTGTCCAATCTCAGGCCTCCTGCTGTACTAATATTTTAATGTAATTGGACAGGGAAAATCCTGCCACACTACTCCACCTTTCTTTCTTTCTTTGTTTCTTTGTTTGTTTCTTTGTTTCTTTGTTTCTTTCTTTCTCTCTCTCCTCTCTCTCTCTCTCTCTCTCTCTCTCTCTCTCTCTCTCTCTCTCTCTTTCTTTTCCATCTGACTACTACATACACATTGTGGTGGCTCCCACTGTAGGCAAGCAACATGGCTGGCTGGCCCCTGGATGACATCCTTCATTTGTGCTGCTTGGGATGGTGGCAAGCAGGAGTCTATGGCCTGCCTGTGCTGGGCGCTGGAAGGCAGGTCCGTGGGTGGCATAGTGGTCCACAGGTCTATATCTGTCTTCTTCCTCCCGTGCTATGCTGCCTGGAAATTATTTGATTTGATTTTTTAAGTCATGACAGTTTTGGCCACCAAGCCAAACATCAAGCTAGGATGAACAAAGAACTGCCATTTGCTCTGCCCCTGGCTGGTATAAGAACACCATCACCAACAAAGTGTCTCTTTGTCCATTGCTGCAGCTGGTGGGGGGGGGGGGCGGGGGAGGGCAGTCCAGTTATTTTTAAAAAGAATTTTTATGTTGAAGAAGGGGATCCGCCAGGGGTCTTTTCTGTAAATCTTAAGCAGCATTGTACACTAGGTTAATTTTACTTAAATTGTAACAGGTACTATTCTTTTCTACTATCTACTGAAGTTCTGTATTGTGCAGGATTGCTTCTCATATACTACATTTGTCTTTTGTTAGAATGGAGTTCACGATTCTGATAAAAAACAGAAAGAAACAAGCTGTCCAACTTGTTGGCTATGTATAAGTTTGTACAACTTCTTGTTTTTAAATGTAACTCAATAGATGATGGGATAATTTAAAGATAAAATATGATGCTGAACAGTGGTGAATTCAGAGTACTGTAAAATTGTAATTTAATTCAACTTGTTTCAAACTGTGGAATGGAATGTCAAGAAAAGAAATGAGAAAATAAGACCTTAAGATATAAATGCGATAGACACTCTTCTACTGTTGAAGGTTGTAGTTGATCCATATAGAATATAGAGTGTGATAATAACTGGGATGCGGAAAATTGCATGGAATTAAAGGAGCTGGTAGAATATCGCATAAGATTTGGTATAAAATCTCTGCAGCCCTTCTGTTTCTAGGCATATTATCTACCTGTATTATTGAGTCCTTCATTATAGTAAAATATATCTGGGATAAGCTTTAATTTTTTACTTTTATTTGTAGTTTTGCAAAAAGGGTTTATTTTGCTCACACTTATTAAGGTTGGAGGTCTACAGAGCATGGCTCAGGATGTGATGACAGCTTCTCCCCCTTTGATGCATCATGCTTCTGCAGGAATGTAGAGTGTAAATACATCTTCCTGCTTGTGTGACTTCACTCCTTTTTAAGCTTCTGTAACTAACCAGAGGAATTTTACGTAAATGCCCCACCCTAATCAAATGGCACAAAGATCTGACTTCTAACTATCATAGTTGGGTTAAGTTTCCACTCCTGTAGAACCATGAACATAGGACTGTAGAGGTTAAAAAGAATTTAGGTGAAGAAAAACAACATTAAAGCATATTACCGCTCTTCTCCACCCTCTCTGTGTTCTGGAGGCTGATGTCTAAACCTGTCTTTTTGGCCTCCCACAGTGCAGTGTTTAATGGATAGTAGTCTCTGTTATTTCCTCCTTCCCCTTTGGCTTGTTTTTCATTGTCAAGAAATAATGTATTGTTTTTCAACAAGTCAATAATCTCCTGAGACAAAGAGTCATAAGAGCTCAAAACTGAAAACCTAAAAATGTGTCTATAACTCAGCCATTCACTAAGTTTCACATCTGGGTTGTCACATCCACATTGCAGGTTGAGTGAACATTTATTTTGTAGGTTAATGAATGGCCTGTCATTTCAATTTTAATGGGCTCTGTAGTATTTTAATGACAGGGGATCCAGTAAGCTGCCTCCCCCCCCCCCCCCCGTAAAGTGAACAGCACATAACTTATATCTGGAGCCATATGGCAAAGAAAACATTTCTTCATAAAAGCTTGTCATGATTTGAATTGCCTTGTTACCCAGTGAAGCTACATTCTAGCTTAATGTTGCAACTTCACATCTTTCAGGTACATCTGTGCAATGATACCCGTGGTTCCTCAAATAATGGGAAATGGTGCTTTGATAACAGATTTTCAGCAAGCATAGTCATACGCATGCATTCTTAGATGCCTTAGTTTTCTGACACTATAACAAATGTCTTAGGTAATCAAGTTACAAAGAGAAAATGGTTATTTTTAGATTTTTGTTTGAGAGGTTTCAATGCATAAACAATTGTTCAATGATTTAGAGTGAGGCAGTGCATTATAGTACTTGTTGATGCAAACCTGCTTACTCCATGTCCATGGGATAAAAAAAGCTGTAGGAAGAGTCCTTGGGCCCCATTTGTTCCTTGCAGATGCTGATAGGCCTACCCTTAATCATTACGGACCAAGAGGTAACTAGATTTAAATCAAGACTTGGCACAAGAAAAAAAAAAAAAGAGGTAATGATTCAGGGGACAACTTACGTAGTATGTAGAAATTTTCTTGAGAATGGAGAAAGTAGAGAGCTGTAAATGAAAAACTGATTGATACATTTTGACACATAATCCAAGGACCCCTCTGTTATACGCTATGTTAAAAACAAAAGGAATGTGACATCCTTCCAGACCTCCGGGACAGTAAGTATAGAATAAAGTACTGAGAGGAACAAGCCTCTCCTTAGTCTTAGAATACTATGTCTACATGCTTATTAAAATATTGAATTTGTCTTTGAGCTACCAAGTCACTGAAGTCCGCCACAACTTTCAAATACAAACCAATTCGACACAACATTCAATTATAATACTGCCTGAGAGGTGTCTCGCAGAGTTGCACAACTTATTTTCTTACCGGGTCTCACAGAGCCATGTTAGTGTGACTCTGTTGTGTGACACCTCTTGAAAAGATGTGAAAGAAATGTCTATTCACCCCAAATAGGGAACCAATGATAGATCACAGTAAAGCTACTACCGAAGGCCAACTGAGAAAGCCAATTGGAGTAACTGGGGTTGCTTACAGGAGTACGGGTGAGAGGCAGCTTGCAGAAGAAATGATTCAAAGGCAGCTGCATGGCCAAAAGTCCAGTCTAGCATGGGTAACAGATCATGAAATCTGGAAACCCAGAACACACCCCACAACTTATGGGTAACCTTGGTTGAAGACTTCCTTGCTGTAGTTGAGTTGACTTGAGCCTCTTTCAGGTACTTAAGCTGCTCTGAAAGTATCTCTCTATTTTCCTGATGGCTTATGTATGTTTCCTGAAGTTTCAAGTGGTTTACTTCCTGAGCCATAAGGAGAGTCCTTTCAGAACACTGTGAATTGTAAAACAGGACTGTCTTGTCAGGGAGGAATTTGTTGCAAAATAGACCCACTATAAATATAAGTATTATATAAAGATTTATATAATATTTATATAAAACTATAAATATTAACCAAATCTAGAAATTTGTGTTTGCTGCTTGGTTGTTACCATGAAACTTTCTAACATTTTAGCTCAGGCGAAATATAAGAGAAACCTTTAGAAATTGTTATAAGGTCAAGTTGTCTCCACTTAAAGCAAGAAATAAGGATAAACAAAACAAAAACCATTTTTGGATGCCCTAGTTATACAATGGGAAGAATGAGGTTTGGCCTCTCCTATGGAGACAAATAATTCTACTCAGGCCTATGTATGGGATCAATGAGTTTATTGGGATGTGATGCCTAGTGCTAATGTCAACAGGAAAGAATCTGGAATAACCTGGGAGTTGGATCTCTGGGCATTTGGAGGATTATTTTGAGTATGTAATTGATATGGACACAGGCCTATTCACTTTGCAAGGGATCCTGGACTGTAAAGGATGAAGAAAGTGAGCTGAGCATTAAGAAGCATTGGACCCTCTAGGTTTCCTGACTGTAGATGCAACGTGATCAGCTTTTACTGCCTTGACTTTCCTGCTATGATGGACTGCCCCAATATCGTAAAAGAGAAGTAAACACTTTTCCCCTTCAGTTCCTTCTGTCAAGATATTTATTATGGCGACAAGAACAGAGATTAGGACAGGAGGTTACTTACAGAAGCTTAAGTGACTGAAAAGTAGCAGTGTCACTGAAAAGCCCAACTTGGCATGCGTGATGACCATGGAAGCCGCAATCCCAGTCATTGCTTACCCCAGGGAGCGGCACCGTGAAGCCTGCAACTTTCTTCATCTTCCTAGGTCTTAGGAGCCTCCATTCGCCCATCAGGAAAGAATCTTTTAGTTTGGATGAAATATCTACCCAACAAATAAACACGTGGAAATGCCCAGAAACTTTAATCTTATTGAAATTTAGTTTTATAAGAGCCCATTTCACGGTCTGTTTAACTGTATCACAGAAATAATCGAACAAGATAGGAAGTGAAAGGAATTGCTATATTCACATCTTGCTTTATGCCATAGAATGTGACATTTAAAGCTAAAAGAACTTCAAGTTTTCCAATTATTAAATACTGAGCTGGGAAAAGGACATCTGTTCTTAATCGGTGGATTGGTCTTGTGAGTGTAGGCGTCCATGCGCGTGTGCGTGCGTGTGTGCGCGTGCGTGCGTGCTTGTGCGCGCGCGTGCGTGTGTGTGTGTGTGTGTGTGTGTGTGTGTGTGTGTGTGTACACCAGAAAACAGATCGTTGTACTTGTAAAACTGTTGCCATTATAATAACAATAAATAGACAACAGGCTATGAATTACTAGATCATTAATGCAGGCTTCTTGATTAAAGTCAATTTGGTTCTATCATTATGACTTATCACACGCCCCAGGCAGGCATTAAGACTTCAAAGCACACATGCCCAGACTTGTTTTATTGTTTAATTATTTATAAGTGATATTGCATGTAACAAAGCTATCTTAATAAAAATTAATAGAAATTTACTATTTTGTTAATGTAAAATTGTTCTTTCAACCATCCTAGTCAACTGCAGGCTTTGTGCCTCTCATCAACTTGTACCCTCACATACGAGTTACATTAGAGAAGAAAACATGGTTATAAAGCCTTTCATATTATATGTTCACTCAGTCTCAAAGCAATTTACAAACATTGATTAATTATGTTTTAATAGGCCCCCCTGGGTTATGTAGCTGCTATTTTTTTCCATCTGTCAAGTAGGATGCATAAAACTTATTTACACAAACTTTTAATTCTAAATTTGCCTTTGGCTATTTAAAGTCCACAGTACTGTGTATTTATCAGGGGTTAAGGAGATCATGTTTAATAAGAGAGCAATAGGTATCTGTGTATCATTACATAGCAAAAGTTCAGTGAATACACACACACACTCACACACACACACATTTTTAAGTCCTGGGAGAACCTTTATTTAAAAACACCTTTAAAAACTGTGTTGGAAATTAAATGAGTGATACAGCATGTACTTAGCACATATAAGGAGGGCTGAGGTTCAAACCCTAATGGGTAACAAAAAGAAGAGGAGGAAGGAAGGAAGGAAGGAAGGAAGGAAGGAAGGGAGGGAGGGAGGGAGGGAGGGAGGGAGGGAGGGAGGGAGGGAGGGAGGAAAAAAGGAACAGAGGAAGGAAGGGCAAGGCAGGGCACTTTATTTAATTGTCTACCTGAGATTTCTGTTTCTCTTGCCTTTCTGGATTTAATGCCTCACTCAATCCCCCATTATCTCAACCTTTTAGACCCTTTTATTATTCCTCACTGAAAACTTCTCTTACCTCTCCCCCTTCTCACAGAATAATACTATATTTTAAATGTAACACATACATGTATGTCAATCAATATCCAGTCTTGAAAACAGATACCAAGAGTGATTTGATTTAAGTAACTGGAGTTGACAGCACCAAAGATACAAGGACGATTCTGCCCTAGTACCTGTCTGCTGTGTCCCTGGGCCTGCCTTTCCTGTTACCCTGGGGTTGTACTGCAGATGCTGTAGGAAGAATCTCACAATCATGAAATGAGAATTAGCCCACACCAGAGTCTACAGTCATCTCAGATCCTTTTCTCTCTGCTGTAGGAGCCAGATGTTGGCAATGCTTATTCTTTCCTCCGCTGATCATATCCCCACAGTGACTTTTATTGGCATACCTAGGAATATACCCAGACAAATGCATTTGAAATGCAGTATTCAACTAGTCAGCTCAGCAGCAGAACGGAGTATTCAGACAATATTTGGCTAGTAGCAAATGAACCAAGCACTGACTTCTACCTGCTTATAATTTAGACATAAGATTTTTGCTGCTTGCAACTGATAATTTACTGAAAGAAGGAATTTCAGGGGACATTTTGCTTATAGACAATGGATTTTGATTACTTGAAAGTAGTAGAAAATTCTTTTGAGGGGGTCCATATATATGTACTTACTGGTTTGGCATATGTACATTTGCATGTTGCTCTGTGTGCATGTGTGTGTATGTGCTGATGGAGACTAGAGGTGGGTAGGTTTTTTTTGTTTGCTTGTTTGTCTACTCTCCACTGTTATCTTTTGACATAGCGTCCTTCCATGAAATTAAAAGTCATTGATTTGGTTTGGTTTGTGGACAGATCTGCTTATCTTCTCTTCCCAATGCTGGTGTTATGGTGACATACCATGGTGTTCAGCTGTTTGTATGGTTTCTGAGGATTCAAACTTAGGTTCTCACTCATTAAAATATTGTTTTTAAATTGTGGATTGTCTGTATATACATGCATGTTTTAGTGAGGGCAAAACAAATGTATGTTTAGTGAATACATCTGTGGAGTTCAAAAGTGGGCTTCAGATACCCTGGATCTGTAGTTACAGATGGTTGTGAGGTATCAGACTTAGGTAGTAGGAACAAAACATGGGTCCTATGTAAGAGTAATGTATTCTCTTAACTACTGAGTCATCTCCCTATCCACAGGTCTTGCAATAGCTTATCAACTGAGCCATCTCCCCAGCCCTCAATGTGGAGATTTTGAGAAAGTGATAAGATCTTGTATCTGCTTGAAGGAAGAATAGAAGTGTCATATTGCTCAAATGCTGACACGAGAGAATGATTGTGTAACACATTCCTGCATCCACCTGAGATCCACAGTGTTCAAGCAGTACTGATTGGATGGAAGCAGACAGTGTTGGTCCTGAAGTCCGAGCTGGATGTGGTACAGTCCAAAGTGCCACTTAGTGAAAATATTGAGTTCTGGTCTGGAGAAATACACTGCAAAGGAAACACTTAACAGACTGACATCACTCTTATAGAAGTCAGCATCGAGAATGATCTCAGGAACTTGAGTGTTGGCAGGTTAGTGTGATGGTGCAGCATCCACTGTATGATGAAAAACAATAACTCAGATCAGGAGAACCAAGGATAAAAAGGTGACCATTTACAGGGGAAGAAACATGAAGAAAGCATGAAGACGCTTGAAAGCTGCTTGGATAAATGATAGATTAGGTCAAATACTACATGTGCAATATCAGTTAAGAATTTAACTTAATTAAAAAAATGACAGATGGCAAAGCCAAGATCTGAGCCTGAGAACTCTAAGTCAGTGAACTACACAACACACCTCACCACTTCACCATGGCACTGGATCTTAATATTCATTTCTAGATTCAAGAAAAACACATAGATTGGATGGCTACATGGGACTTTCCTGGAAATATGAATAATAAAAAGTATATTGTAAGTAAAGAAAATTTAAGTTGCACATGTACTATGGGGGCACATATGGAGGTCAGAGGGCCTTGCCTTCCATATATATATATATATATACCAATATATATATATTCCAATATATATATTCATATATATATATATATATATATATGCATATGACAGGCTTGCTGGCATGCAAGCTTCATGTATCTCTGCTTCCTATCTTTCCACAGGGTGCTGTGTTTACAGATGCTTGCACTACAGATCTGGGATTTACAAGAGTTCTGGGGATTTGAACTCAAGTACAAATGATTGAGTAACAAGTGATTTTATTCACTCAACCTTTCCTTCAGCCTTTATAATTACTTAATGTACTATCAAAGGTCCAAGAATGATAACAATAAATAGTGTGCTTTGTCTTGAAAAGTTTATAGCTAGGAAACGATAATCCAAGTATCATGATACATATTATTTAAATAAAGAAGGCAGAATATTTTTCTTATTTAAGTTATAGAATTTTTATAGCCTATCAGCACTGTGAATGATTGCATTACTTACTACCACTCTTATGTAAAGATATTTTTAGGAGGTAGATGAATAGCATAGTTGGGAAAGTACTTACCAACATGTGTGAATATCTGAACTTGACTTCCCATCACCTAGCTGTGCACAATGGCATATGCTCATAATTCCAGAAATGCTTATCTATAATCACAGAACTGTGGAGGCAGAGACATGAGGATTCCTGGGACCCACTGATAGGTAGTCCAGCTAAGTCAGTGAATTCTTCCGTCAATAAGAAACTGCCTCAAAATTAAGGTGGAAATTTATTGAGGAAGACACTCAACATTGACCTCTGGTTTTTACACACACATATGCATACAAACACAAACACACGCAGAGAGACACACATGGAATGATTCACACAGCATGTACATGACACTGTAGGATTCAGGACTCAAGCTTGGGACTTGTGATTGCTATCTTATACCTAAAATATCAGGTAATTTTGGTGGCTAAGTGATGTGTGCCTGACAAGTTTTTCACTTAACATCTGAAACAGAGGTAGCTAGCATACAATACAAAATATGAATTAGGCAATTGTTTATGCTTTCCGATGTGAAATCCAGCTTCACATTTTCATCTTGGAATTGTGAACTCCCATTCACAAGATGTTAGGTGGAAAATGGGAAGGGTAGATGATCTTAAAAATTTTAAAAACTCTTCTGGGCTAATAAAGAGAATTTCTGAATTATATTGGCTTGATTTGGATAGAATACACAAAGAATCCTGGATATGTAGAGGTAGATTGAATAATTGTTGGAAAGCCACATTATTCAACTGATTCGTTATGGAAATTGACTTTTGAGAAGGGAGAGTGGAATTTGGAAATAATACAGGTAATGACATAGCCAATAAAAACCTCACTTCTACTGGGTAATTATGAAAAAAGGGTTTGTTGATAGTTACAACCAAGATGTTAAGTGATGTGTTTTTCTGGCTTTTGTACCATTCCAATCCCACAATGCCTTTCATAAGGTTGTTACTTGTTGTTTTTATATGATGTACTTTTAGAAAATTGAAAGAAATGTGGGTTTGTGGAAAACAGACAAATTAGAATACTTACTGGAGATAATCAAGTGAAAATATCAGAACAGAAATTTAAGTTTTTGGTGGTTTGTTACATTTGAACAATATGAGATATGTGAACATTATAGTTGTTTATTACAAAGCACAAGGTATAGATATGTTGACTCTCAATGGTTATAGAATCCTAAAGTATATTCCTAGCAGGATTTATAATAGTGGCATGAATGCTCTGGATGTAACCAACTCCTTCCTGATTGGATTGAAACTTCATGGGAGAGAATATATACTTGGTACTATAAAGTTGGTCAAAGGTTATAGCTATGGAGGTCATAGGCCATGTGGGAGAATCTACTAGTCATGTTTTAGCAAACGGTCATGTAGTTAAGTTGCCCTGTAAGTATGTACATTTATGTCCCTTAGACTAGAGTTGCTGTCACTTTCAGTCAGAAAATCTGTCTTTAGCAGTGTCTGATGGTAAAAGAGAGGACACATTACTAGTCCATGTACTAAGAATAAGTGACTGTTGAGTGCTTGGTCCCAAATGGGTCATCTATGTTTCTCCTCTGAATCCCAGGAAATGTCATGGGGGACTGAGTAGAAGAATAGTGGAAGCTAAACAACGGGAAGAGGTACAATGAGGCTATTTCTTCTGGGTAAGCCATGGAGTTTCCATTATGAACACACCAAATTTACTATTGCTTGCATTGATTATCCAAAGAGGAAAAACAGAAACGCAATAATGGACATGAAGGAATGACAGAGGACTACTTGGGAAGAAGAAAGGGATCTGAACAAATGGAATGAAAGTGGGGGAGGGGTGAGATGTGCAGTAGAAGGGGTGAATGTAATCTTAATATGTATTGTGGGCAAGCATAGTATTTCAAAATTAAAAACATTAACTTAAAAACCATAAATTTCTATATTTGTACATGTGTGCACATGCGTTATGTGTGTGAGTACATATCTGAGTATATGCACAGACATGTGCTCCCATGTATGTATAAATATGTGTATATACACTTGCACGTGGAGACGGTTTGTGTGCGCATGCTCGGGCTTGGGGCTAACACTGACATCTCTGTGCTGATCCTTCCCAGCACTGAGGCAGCACATTAATGAATAGTCATAATTGTATATGTGTTTCACAAGTTCTGAAAACAGTTTTGGAAACCTGTTTAATTTACATAATTGATGATTCTTGGCTAATCCTACACTGTTGGAGACATATATTTCCTTAAATGAATAATCAAGAAACTTAATCAATGGTATGTAAGAGTCCTGGGTTACCATTTAAGTTATAGTGACACAAATCATGCCTTTGAGAAACTATGTAACAGACATAAAATCAATAATATACAAATGCATTTTGAAAGTATTTTGTCAACTTGGAAGCTTCTATCAATGTAGATTTTACTATGGTTTCACTGACTAATCACTTGCTTCAATCCTGCCAGAAGCACTCTCTTGATTTCATTAGATGAGCTGTTACACATAAGCAAAGCTGAGGAGGAAAATACCCAAGAACAAGGTGAATGGTATCAAATCCTAGGAACAGGCCTGACTCTGAACACTCATACACTGGCATGACAGGTAATTCCTTGATTTTCATGTATTAGATGTCAAAGTGCCTGCCCCAGTCCTGGACTCCACCACCGATAAGCTCTGAGCCCTTTCTCCTGTTATTAGCTTTTGTTTTCTTATCTGCGGAAGGTTAGAAATGCCTTCCCTGACTAACTCACAAGTTTCAGGAGCTTTAAGAGAGCAAGTGTGAAATTTCCTTGTAAACTAAAAAGGGAGCCTTATGCGAATGTGAGAAATTCGAATGTTGCCATTTAATTGTTGTAGTAAGTATTGCTCACACTTTGGGTTGTCGACATAGCAATGTTACAAAATATGAAGGTAGCTTGGAACGAGATTTGTATATCTGAATGTAAAGAAGACTTATAGCCTTCCTTGATTCCATGATGCTAATAAGTCTAGCCTGTGTTAGTTGAGGTTTTCCTGGTGGCATCTTTATATGGCTTGACTGACTCCTTTACCAAGATTTATATCTGCCTGAGCAGGCGCCCTGTACCACAATCATGGTCTCCATCAATCTCCAGCATATTTACTATGACAGTAGTCATGTCCTTAATTTCCTTCTGAGTCTACAGAGGACCTCTGAGATGCTATGCTTCCTGTGTCTGTGACGGATTTCTTTGAGTTTTGCTACGTTTGCAGGAAGATGGGAGGTTTTGGTGTGTGGGGTGGGGGACACTGAGCAGCAACTGTATTAATGTCAATCCCAGTGCAAACGTCGTTAAAAGCCAAATACTTCTTCATGATGATTCCTTGTCCAATGGAGACTTACAAAAGTCAAGGGCTGCTTCCTCTCCTGTCTACGGCTTAGGGTCCCTAAAGCCACATTAAACTGCGAAAGTCATTCAGCACTTGCTGTGAAAAGTTTAGCCCCTTCAGGAAGTGTTGAATCAAGAAAACCTTTCCACTACATAGACTCACAATAGGCGCAGGGAGGGGGGGCGGGCAATCACTAAAAACTCAGCCTTGAATCTAAGTTTTGGCTAAAGCCCAAATGGACCTTTTGAATTTTATTACTGACAAGTGAACCCCAAGAGTTATTGTGATATCTCACTCCCTGAAAATATTTTTTTCCTAAGGACTATATTTCAAACTTGTTAACTGTGTGATTCTAGGCAACCTTTCTAGGTGTGTGTGTGTGTGTATGTGTGTGTGTGTGTGTGTGTGTGTGTGTGTGTGTGAAAGCTGGAGAACAAATTTAGTTTTTCACATGTGAGGCAATAGTTTGAACACTAAAATTCATCCTTGGCCCACCCAGTGCAATTTTAAGCTAGGCACTCTGAAAATGCTACACACTGGTGGCAAATAATTACTTAATATCTAATAAATATATCATGCAATTCCTTGTCTCCATTCTTTAAGAAGGCAAGCATTTGCTGTCTATATGGGATGTTTCACCCTTGTCCATATTAAATCATCTTATTTATGTCTACAATCTAATTAAAAAACAGCTTCAAAAACCAGAGAGACACCTTGAAAAGGTCTTAAGTTTCCAGGTCATTAGTTTGATTGTTCAGTGACCCAGAGAGGGCTGAGGTTACTGGTTCTCATTCAAGGTAGAGCTGGTTGTTCTTAGTTCTAGGCTTCTAGTTGCTTCTGAGCCCCTGATGAAGAAACAGAAACTTTCCATCGTCTGTTATCCTGGAATGCAAGGAGAACCCAGAAGTCATAAACTTGTTTTGTGTTACTGTTAGTTTTGCACTCTGTGGTAGTTTATATATGCTTGGCCCAGAGAGTGGCACTATTAGGAGATAGGTCCTTGTTGAAGTAAGCGTGGCAGTGTTGGAGGAAGTGTTGCACTGTGGGGGTGAGTTTTGAGACTCTCCTCCTAGCCACATAGGAGCCAATCTTCTCCTGTCTGCCTTATGATTGACATGTAGAACTTTCAGCTCCTCCAGTGCCATATCTGCCTGGAGATAGTCATGATCCCACCTTGATGACCATGGACTAAACCTCTGAACCTGTAAGCCAACCCCAATTAAATGTTGTTCTTTATAAGAATTACCTTGATAATGGTGTCTCTTCACAGCAATGGAAATCCTAAAATACACATATTCACATTCCTTGATGGAGAACATGTTACACAACCAAGATCAGTATTAATGGATAGTATGTGTAATCACCATGTGGTATGTCACAGTGTCATATACAATCACACCACAGTGAAGTCAGATGAAGACAACTATTTATACAAATATGAAGTCTTTGTTAACTCCTCTAAGCAGGATCAATGCTATCTTCTACATTCTTTAAGTATACTTTGAAGTGCTTTCTACTTGGGATTATCCTTATTTAATCTTCAAAGCACACAGAAAAAAATGCAGAATTTTTTAATTATTACTTTTTCAGTTTATAACACTCTTATTTGCTTGTAATAGAGGATCAATATATTTGAAGAGATAAGGGAATGAGCCATATAACAAGCTCTCACATACAAAATCTCCCAATTATACTCTTTCTAATAGTTGAAACAGATACTAAACAATACAGTTGATCTTTAACCTGTGATGTAGTATTTCTCCAACAGACTTTCCTTAAGTCAAAAGTATTCTAAATCAAAAATACATATAAATCTAACCTACTAAACATTCCAGTTTAGGCTTGCCCACTAAAATGTGTATAGAGCTATTATATTGGTCAATGGCTGTGAAAAAAAATTAAATCATCTAACAAAAACATAGAATAAAATGGAGTAGTGCCTAGAATCTTCATAATCTATTGAATTCCTGTGTCCAAACAACCAGGCACTGTTCAAACTTAGACGGTGTGTTGTTTGTCCTATTGCTTTTACAGATGCCCAGGAGTTGTGGCTTGCTGCTTTTGTATTACCCTGAGAGAAATTATCAAACTATACATTTCTATTTTTGAGAGATTTTTAAAGCACAAGTTCTGCTAAATACGTATTACCTTTGCAGTCCTCTAAGTTCAAAACTTCTTAATTCAAGTCCTTTTAAATTTGGAACTATGTGGAAGACAAACCACATGTGAAAATCTCATATTATATTCGATTTTTTCCCCTTCTTCTTTATGCATTGGGTCTCTGGTCTCACCATGCATAATTTAGGCTATTTTCTGGGTCATTTCAGGTGGGAACAGGTGCCATTGCTTTTCTAGTCTGTGTCTCAGTACTTTAACTGTGTGACAAATTCTTCTATTCCTTTAGTCAGCTAGGGATGCAGTTCCAGTGTTAAGGTAGACTGAAAGGTTAATATTTAGCCATATACTTCATGTCTGAGTCCATAAAACATCATATCTTCAGGTTGGTTTTAAGCCAATGAAGAAAGGTAGCTTGAAATGAGAAACTATTTTCCAGGGCAATTTAGAGTGAATTAACAGTGACAGTAATAGCATTTTTGTTGGCAAAGCATCTCTTCATTTTTTTTTTGTCAACAGCTTCCTAAGATTTTGAAGTTTAAACTAATTTTGAGTCTTTTATAGAAGGATGAAGTTGAATAAATGTGTTTTTCCCCTCTGAGTTTTCAACTTCAGGGGAAGAAAAAAAGAAACATTTTATATTTTACTAAAATGCCCAACTTTCTGCAACGCTGTCAATGAAAATGACTATATATATATATATATATATATATATATATATATATATATACATACATTATGGCTATATTAAAGCTAGAATTGTTTACTTTCAATAAAGCAAGGAAACCAATTTACAATGCTTCTAATCCCTCTTGAGGGAAAATCTTGGAATAAGAGAATCTAATTCATGGTTCTCTAACAAGATTAGAAGAAGCTAAAAAGCAAAGCATCTGCCATATTAATTAATAGGATGTTGGGAATTGCTGTTACAAAGTGGGTTTGTGAATGTGTTTGTCTGATTTAATTTTTAAAAAGCAAGTGTTTTCATTTTTATTAAAGAACAAGGGGGTTGCATTCGAAGTGAGATATTGTGCCCCCTTTATCCTTACTCCTTCTCCTTCCTGCACAGGGATGACCCATGTTATTGCTTTTTAAAACCCTTTAACTGCAGCCATATTGGATCTTTTCTGGCTCTGGGGAATGTTTCCACGCTTGCAAACGAGGGGATTTGTTTGGCTTTGTTGGTCTGGAAAACCATTCTCTACTCCTGTACAACTATTTCCAACCACGATTCCGGGTCTCTTGAGTAGTGTGCATGCTCTGCTTCCTGTCCCTCTCGGCTTTCATTTTTTTTTCATACACATCCATTCAGAACTTATGGGAAGGCTTTTAGCCTCTGTGCATGCCTATTACTGCAAACAAACTCCATAAACTTCAAATGTATCTTAGCCTACAGACTTATACAAGATCATTGTTGAATAAAGATTCATTAGAAAACATCCATAGGGTGAACTCCACTCTTTGTATGGCTACAGCAGCCTACAAAGAAAACAAACAAACAGGGACACCCGTTAGCTCCGTTGGTTCTATTTTCCTCTCAGTACTCTCCCTCATGGTAAATTTTCTCAAGTCTATTTATCAAGCTGAAGAACAGGGTCTGCATTGCAGCCTTTGCTTGTCTTTGGTTGAGCATGGCGAGATTTCCCATAATTAGTGCTTGTAAAACACCACAAGGTTCTCAGATGAATTAAGGTGTGAAATCGTATTACAAGCTAAATATTGGTCGAGTAACAAACAGATGTGGCAAATTATACCAGTTCTTTGTCGCTAATACATTTAAGGAGCAACGTGATTTATAATTACCCATAAGTAGACTTGATTGCCTCCAGCTATCTCTATTGTTGGTTTAGCTGCCCTTCCTCCATGCACTGGGTTGGTTTCAGGATGCTGGGGAAAGTACTTTCTTCTAAATGATGTTATATTTGGTGTCTGCAAATCTCTTTGCACACGTCCCCCAAATGATTGTGCCCTTCAGAACAGCCTAGTTTAAAATTATGCAGAATCATTTTATTGGAGAGCAGATGCAGTTTACACAGCAACAGATATTTTCTGTTGTCTTCTAACCTCTGAAAGGAGGGGTAATTTTAACCTCCATAGAAGCAACTTGCCACATCAAAACTATATGCCATTCAAGTGCTTTGTATAGCGGTAATGGAAAAATGAATTGTGAACCTCAGTTCTACCACCATTTCATCTGGGAGTGGGTGGACGTAGGAATGTCTAGCAATCCACTTGACCTTATATCCCAAACAACCAAGAAAAATGCAGAGGCTTTACCTATATGAACACTCAGCTGGAAGTTCGTGCTGTGGGGAAAAATAGGGAGAAAAAAAGGATATATACCTGACGAAATATTGGATAAGTCAATTGGTAATTACTGTGATTCACATCAAAGTCATAATGATTAATCACCATCAAGCCTTTTGTTTCCCTGTTAGCTACCTATGTCAGTGAACCTGTTTAACAGATATTTCTTCTGACGAACAGAGTTTCTTGGATTTCTTCTTTTTCTTCTTATTTACTTATTGACTCCCAGTAGTTGTCATTAATATAATAAGACCCCCATTATAAAATCATTAGTGTGAATAAAAATGAATGCCCTCAGCAATATTCCTATCACTTGAAATGTCATAGTGCATTAAATAGAACATTGATTACGTACGATAAAAAAGTCTCCATGTCCAAGTGTGATGGTGGGAGCTTCAAGCTGTTATCTAGTGCATCAGGGCTCTAAAAAATTAATTTCTTTTTGAAGCTTTGAACATTTTGGAGGCTAAAGACCTCATTAACTTATCTGTAAGAGCCTTGGGTCCCAAACAGACCTCTTTGGCCTTTCTCATCTTCTTAATTTCATCTCCCAAGCCTCACCCATCCTTTTGGCTTTACTTTTAAAAAAACTTTTCCATATTGGAAGATAACTGTTTGGAAGGGCTTTTTAAAAGTAACTTTTAAATGTGCTAAAATAGTTCAGACTTGAGAGTGTATTTCTAATATAGTAACTTTTAATAGCCTGGAGATTTTTGGAGCAAATGTAGAAGAGCTATTTCAAATGTAAGAATTCTGGGAAAGGATATATGAATCTGACCACAATATTTTTTTTTTGTGTGTGTAGTAATTGCTATGTTGAGTATAACAAAGCTATCAATATGGTGAGCCATATCTAATACTTTAGTTGTAAAGCAGATTATCATATCCCCTTGGAGATTACCAACTTCACCACTAGTATAATCTATCCAAACACTGATCATTAACGATCAGTAAACTTTGTTCATTGCAAGTTATTATTTTATTTGTTATTGAAAATTATTTGATTTGATTTGTCTGGGAATAACTGAATTTTAAAAAAGTTTCTCTCTCTCTCTCTCTCTCTCTGTCTTTCTCTGTCTCTCTCTGTCTCTTTGTCTCTCTCTCTGTCTCTCTCTCTCTTCTCTCTCTCTCTCTCTCTCTCTCTCTCTCTCTCTCTCTCTCTCTCTGTTTGTGTGTGTGTGTGTGTGTGTGTGTGTGTGTGTGTGTGTGTGCTTCTTCATATGTGGTCAGAGCTTGTCTCCCACCTTATTTGAGATAGGATCTCATATTATTTGTCTGAAGTGAATCAGCTAACCGGCCCATGTGCTTTCAGAAACTCTCCTGTCTCTCTCTCTCCCATGTCACTGTAGGAGTGCTGCAATTGTGGCTATGTACAACCTACTCAGCAGAGATAACAGAAGGCTGTAAGGAAGATCCAAACACCCCTCTGGTGCCAGTTCCTTTTATTTTCTTGGTTTTATAGTATCCATGTTTCCTCATCTGATGTACAGTCTCTAAAATTCTTGCAGCTCTTTGTTGGAGGAGAGGACCCATAAAAATATACTCCTTTTCAATGTGAAAAGAAGCAGTTTTTCAAGGGATTTGTAGACAAAAGCAAATGTATTAAAATGGTTAAGCGTATATCCTTTCCAGATACACTCTTGAGACTGGTTTTCTGTGCATACAGGTCTTCATAAGGAATGGATGGCCATTGAGTGACATGAAGTAACCATGAAGCTATGAGCAGATACAGGTTTATGATGGGCTTCATATTGGGAACAATATGAAGAGATTGTATCTCTGTATCTATGAGATAAACTATACACAAGGAAAGGGGTACAATTTATTTTCTCATTTATCATAAAGGTCAGGGTTGACACCTCTATAACTAGAGGCACATGAAAACCAAAGAAGGAAATAAATTTAGTACATCATAGTTTTTCATGGTGAGACCTTCAGACTGAAGACACAAAAGCTCAATGAAAATTACCCGTTTTTATTCTTAAGTTCATTGAAGGAAGTACATGTATTATGGAGTGTTATTGGATAAAAAGATGCACAGCAATGAAAATCAATGGAGTGGAGAAGACCAGTGAGTCCTGTGTGCATAGAGTCATCTCCATTCTTTGTTTGTATCATGTCTTCTTAGTGGATACTGGATAAGACTCTTCTGGAATGAGGAAGAACTGCTTGATGGCCACTTCTTACACAGAAGACAAGTGACAGAACAATACCTTCTTAAGTTTCATGGCTACCTTTGAAAGAAAGGCATGTTCTGTCCTAGGAAAGAAGACTAATGATTTTTGTGCCTTGTACGAAAAGAGTGGAAGTACAAGCAAGGCTGGAAGAGAAAAAAACAGGTATGTGGTTTCTTTAGAGCATCATGTTTGGAGGGCCAGCCAAAACAATTCAATTAGAACAATGTACCTTGAGTTAATTTTACAAAGATGCTAGACTTCAGGTTGAGAATTAAGATGTGAATATACTAGATGGCAAGGAAAATATATTCTCTTATTTTTGATCTCCTGACTGAGTACATATGTAAGTGTTTACATGTCCTCGTAGAGATGAGTTATGAGCAAATTAGGAATATGGAGAATTACTTTGATGAAAGCCAACTAAAAAAATTCTTTCCTAGAAAATAGCTATGGAGCAGAAAGGCATAGTCCTGTAATTTGCAAGCCAAGTGGTTTAGAGTTCTTAGAGTCATTGTACTTATTTCACTTTTGTAAATCCCTCAGTGCTTGGAGAAATCTTTTTAAAAATCCCCAACAAGCTTTAGCCATCCTAAGAGGAATCAAGAGATAGACTTGGCTTGGATTCAATCAAAGTATTAATGGGATTGAAGTAAACCCTGAGGCCAATATGTATTGGCAGTTGGAGAGAGAAACAGAAAATCTCACGGAATGGAGAAAGTGGAGATACTAGATAAAGCAAGTGTCTGTACTTTACTCAGTTGAAAACCTGAGATTTTTTTCCCCTAATAATGAGTCTATTAAATGACTTTTATCAACTATAATATCTTTATCAGAAGGAAACTATGGAGGTGAGGAGACAAAGAAATATGTAATGGTCTAGAATTCATGGAATGTTTGTAACATATTTTTAAAGGTTTTCCTCTTTAATATGTACATATTGATGTGCATGTGTGTGTATTTGTGTGTGTGTGTCTCTGTGTGTGTGTCTGTGTGTGTGTGTATGTGTGTGTTTGGATGTGTTCAAAAGCATGTGAATGTGGGAACATAAGGTTGATAGAAAATTTCCTTGAACACTCCTCCACCTTAATCTTTTAGATGTAGGGGCTCTGAGTCAAACCAATAGCTCAACAACATTGTTAGTCATAATAATCGATTTGCTCTGGGAATACCCTGTCCACATCTTCTGAGGTCAGAATTACAGGGAAGTTACCACATTTACCTGACTCTTTCGTGGGTTCTGGGACTCTTAACTCTGGTGTTGGTTCTAATTTTTGTATGGCATGTTCTTTAACTGCTGAGCCATCCCTGAGCCTTATCATAAAATGTTTTACAAAGAAATATATAAAATTACATATTGACCCACATTGAGTGTGTTACCTTTGGATCACATATGAAAACATGTCTGAAAATGAATATATGAACCATGGTGCTATTCCTGGCTGATAGAGGTTACTGTTAAAACACAGCAGATTCCAAGCGGAATTGGAATTTTAGATTTTGAGGGTTTTGAAGATATATATATGTATATGTATATATATACACACACACACACACACACACACACACACACACACACACATATATATATATATATATATATATATATATATATATATATATATATATATTCATTTTCAGACACATTTTCAGGGATGGCTCAGCAGTTAAGGTCAGGGAGCTCTCTTAAAGGGAAGGTTCCCGTCCTTGTGTTTATTTTGTTTTGAATCTAGAGGTGGCAACAGTTTCCACTTGCTGTGGTGCTTCCAGGAATGTGAACTAACATCCACCCTTCGTGCCTGTACTGCTTTTTAAGGTCTCATGAAGTTCTCCCTTGATGCCTGTTGGAACTTGATTATATTTTTCTCTAACTTTCATAACACACTATTATAAAGTTAATCTTTAAAATAGATATGTATTCCCTTTCAGTGTTGGAAGGCAGACACCCAAACTTAAGATGTTTGCAGGGCAGTGCTTTCCCCAAAGGTCTAAGGAAGTGTTTTTTTTCCATCTCATCTATATCTGATGATTACAGGTATTTTTTTTTTAAAATTTGCCTGCGGCTGTATTACCATAATTTTTGTCTTCATCTTCCCATGGCCTCTCTGATGAGTACTGGTCGATGGATTTAATGTCTAGCAAAGGAATTCAAGATGCCTTCACATTACGATGCTTAACTTGGTTATAGCTGCAAAACTTTTTTGTCCAAATAAGGACACATTACAGTTTCCAAGACATGGGTCTGTTTTATCTTTGGGTGGGTATTTGTCATTATCCAATATCCTACAGTGATACATACAAGCTGTTAATACTTAACACAGGTAAACATTAATGTGCCGTTTCCAAAATGTGTCTGTCTATGATCAGCACCAACTAAGCTGCCTTTCAATTGTGTTTGTGAAACCTAGAGACCAGAATGTATTCATGTAATGCCACAAAAATGGTTAGTAGTAGGACACCTAGGCAGGACATTTCCCTAAGTTCCTGGGTAGTTGAGATTCCAGTCATAATTTTGGAGGCATGTCCTATACTACCAACATGGTCAAACATTTGTGGCAAGGAAATACTATGATTAATGTCTCTTCATCTCGTCATTTTTTTTTTTTTTAAAAAAGCCACAGATAAGATAAACTAATATAGAAAATGTCTGTGAGCAGAATTACTGTCAAGTCAAGGGTGTTAAATATATTACGTCCGTCCACTCTCACAGTTCTGAAAATTAAAGGAAACTGAAGTAAAGAATGCCAGAGCAACTTCTAAATTTGCTTTGGCAACAGACGGCAGGGATTTCCAAAGTTACAGAAAAGGAATGCCCTCTATTTGTTTGACGAAGTGATTCTTAACATATGGTGCTTGCTATTGTCAGTGGGATTTCCATAACTTAACAGCGGTTTTTAAGCTGTCAACTTGGCTCAGGTATGAGAAAGAATTGTTTCCACATCTGGCAAGAAGTATCTGTCGTGAGGACATGGGGGAGAGCAGGGGCCTCTTATTCAAGTCTCCTTAGTCTGGGTTCCAGTAGCATCTCTTGAGTTTTATCTTTCCCAGAGTGTTAGAGCCTACTTTTTTTTTTTTTTTTTTTTTTTTTTTATCATGGTCTACTAATCAAGGAAGAAGAAGAAATTTGCTTCTTTACCCATAGGAGTTGTTAAAACATTCCTTTCTAGGTTTCTAAGTTGCTCAGGATCTGTCTCTTGATCTTCATTCAGTGCTTGGGGTTTGTACATTTTTGCACGTGGTTTAGAGAAGTAACACACCAGTCAGGCAATGTAAAAGGAAGCTAATCATTTAGAATGCACAGAAGAGAAGACAGTATTAAGCCTCAAATAGCATTTCCCAAGCAGGTCAGAGAGTGTTAAGAATAGCATTTCATTGTGTTCTGTTCCTCATAAGCATACTGGGGAAGGGAAGGTGGAGAGGTCACTATTTACTTGATACAGTGATTTGTGTTTCTTTGGGTACCACAAACCTCTGTTCTCATCTTTGGGCAATTGTGATGATTTAGAAAGAAGTTACTTTTACTCTTGTGAAAAGTTTGTTTGTTTTAGGAGGAATAATAAGTAAATAATTGAGAACGAGGTAAATATATCATCAGGTATGTTGGCTCATTCTTGAAATTTCACAATTCAAGAGGATGGGGCAGGACAATCCAAAGTTCAAAGTTGGTCTAGGATGTCCATGAAGGTTCTAGGCCTTCTGGGCTATAGAGTAAAATCCCATTGAGAGAAAAAATAGTGAATAGATGGAAAGGTAGACAGAAAGATAGCTAGATGAATAGATGTATTGGTAAGTGATAGATGAATGAAAGATTGGTAGATACATCAGTGATAGATAAATAGATAGATAGATAGATAGATAGATAATAGATTGGTAGATACATCGATAGATAGTAGATAGATGGTAGATTGCTAGATACATAGATGATTGATAGATATGTAAACTTATATATAGATAATACACAAATAAATAATAGATGATATTGGATAGATACATAGATAAATGATAGATAGATGATAGATAGAACTTAACAAACAAAATTGTTTGGGAGTTCTTTGTGCTATGAGGGATCATTCATGAGTTGGTGACCATGCAAGGAAGAACTTGAAGTTCTTTGTAGCAGGCCAAGTGGATTCCGGCTCCCAGTGTTTGATGCCAGATGATTTTACCTGTTACAACAAGAAGATATACTCATTATCAACCTTCACCCCCAATCAGAGAAGGAGTGATCCTATTTCCCTGGGACTTACCTAATTGTGGAACCAAAAATTTATATGTCATGTCTCACCCACCATGGCTGCTGATCACAGCAGTACTTCATCTTAGCTTCTATCTTTTCTCGGCAAGTTTTAAGATTATTAGAAAGTAAATTTAAAAGCATAGGTTTTAAAAATATATATATTCTAAATATATATTTAAAATATACATATTTTAAATACACACACACACACACAGAAGGAGTCTGTATTTTGTCCTCTGAACAAATGAGTCTTTAAAGTCCTCACTACAAGCTTACTTACCTATTTGCCTAGGCAGATAATGTTTTAAACTGCAATTTGTGAACTGAACATTATTCCTTAACAGGTCTAACACAGCCATGTATTTTCAGAAGAGCCAACCTAAAACAATGACAACAATTAAGCTGCCGCAATCAGACTGCTCCTGGAATGTATGTCTCCACACTGATGAATGCTGCACATTTAATTAAAATATATTGATCATGCTCCATTTGTGTTTATCCGAGTGGCCGTGCATCCTCTTTTGAGGGGTTATTGTTTATTGGTTTGAGAAACTAATGGGCAGCTTAAGGAATAGGTAGGCCTTTAAATTGTTTTCTGTCATCTAACTGGTTGCACATTGCTTAGTTAAATATGCTGTCTTGCATGCTTAAAGCATCCCTAGGAAGATATGTAGGCAGTAATAAACAGTAATTAGTGCATGCGATCATTCCACACACTGCTTTGAATGAATCTGCCTGTTTTCTTTACAGATGCCAACTCTTTAATGGAATCTCTGACGTGAAGGGATCATGGATGCATAAAGGATGTGTACTGAAAACAAAGTTATTATGTTTCTTGGGATCAATTCCCCTTCTGTCATGGGAAAATTATTTAAGAAGAAGCTACCTTAGATTAATATGTTAGTAGAGGTCAAACTGAACAGGAGTTAACAGTGGCACCTGAGAGTATAACTCACCTTAACTGGCGAGTAGCTAATAAGAAGAAAATTGTAGTTCTTTTTAAAAAATACATCAGAAAAAAAATAATACCTAACTTACTGCGTGAACCTGTGATATTGTGGTTTGTGTGTTCAGATGTCAAATGTCATAAAAATTCGATATCCACACTACATAAAATAAATTATCCTTGTGGTTTCAGAGGTGTGGTTAACTTCTTTAATTTAATAAAATTGCAATTTTCCTTTTAGTACCTTCTGTAGGACTGAATTTAGAGATAATTATTTCTTAATTTTGGTTTTAATGGAATATCTCGTTTTCTCATTTCTGTGAATGAAAGTAATGCATTGTAGTAGCCTGGGCTAGCACCTGTGGTCGCTTATAGTTTGTTGAATATCTGTCCAGGCCCATCTGGCTTTTAGCGTCTCCATTGAGAAATCAAGTGTTATTCTATGAGGTCTGCCTTTATAAACATATGAACTTGGTTGTCTTCCCTTATGGCATTTTGTAGCCTTTTAAAAAATTCTGTATGTTTAGGGTTTTAATTGTTATATGCCAAAGGGAACTTCCTTTCTTCTGTAGTCTCTTAGGAGTTCTGTATGCCACTGGCACCTTGATAGGTATCTCTATCTTTAGGTTAGGAAATTTTTCTTGTACAATTTTATTGAAAATATTTTCTGTGCCCTTGACCTGGGTTTCTTCTTCTCCCTCTATTCCCATTTTTATTAGATTAGGTCTTTTGTGTAATTTCTTAGATTTCCTTGTTTGGTGCCAGGATGTTTTTAGATTTAACATTTTCTTTACTTTATTCATTTCATTTTCTTTATTCATTTATTCTATTGTGTTTACAATGTTCGAGATTCTCTCCTCTGTATCTTGTATTTCATTGGCAAAGCTTGCCTTGTAGGTTCCTGTTTGAGTTCCTAAATTATTTATTTACAGATTACCTTAGTTTGAGTTTTCTTTTTTTGATACTGTTTTCACTTTTAGGTCTTGAATTGTTTTCACTGTTTTTTGTTTACATAGATTTCCTTATGGGATTTTTCTTCTTATAAGAACATTTAATAGGGGCTGGCTTATAGGTTCAGAGGTTCAATCCAATATCATCAAAGCATGGTAGCATCCAGGTAGGCATGGTGCAGGAGGAACTGAAAGTTCAATATCTTTCTCTGAAGGCAGCTAGGAGAATACTGGCTTCTAGGCAACTAGGATGATGGTCTTAAAGGCCACACCCACAGTGACATACTTCCTCCAACCAGGTCATACCACCTAATAGTGTCACTCCCTGTGCCAAGTATATTCAAACCATCACAACTAACATTCAAGTTCATATATTTATTCCTAATTTCGAAGTTTATAAGATTTATTCATGCTTTCTAAGCTTCCTAATACTAAACAGTTAACATTTCTATCATTGAAATCTTTATACATATATTACTTATATGATTGATCCTTAATTTTTTCTTAAAGGACATCTATCATATTCATAAAAGATATTTTAAGTTTTTTCTTGTGGTTCAGCTATATTTCAATTCTCAGGTCTACTGTGGTAGGGTTGCTGGGCTGGCTGTTGTCCTGACTGTTACTGATTGTGTTCTTATGCTGGTGTCTAGGCATTCAGGACTTGGAAGATTGTAATTCTAGGTATATATAATCAATATATATATATATACATATATATATACTTGATATTCTTTGTTTGGTGTGTGTTTCATTCCTTGGTTTTTGTTGACCTCTTTGGTGGCTGTGTTTCCCAGTAGGGAATTCTAGGATCCTAATAGGTGTGACTTATAGGAATTTTCGGTAAAATGTGTTTATGGGTGTTGGGAGCTGACACTTCGGACTAGGTATAAGCTCAGAGGCAGGGCTGATGGAGTCTATCAGAGGGAGAAAAGCTGGGTACTCCAGCAGAATCTGCTTAGTTCCCTGAGACTGGGGTCAGAGAGTGAGGAGAAGTTACAACAGATAAGTCTGCTACGGAGTTGGAGATGGGACTGGCTGGGAGTGGATTTGGAGAGGAACAGGCAGAGTGAAACTTTATAGCTTACTTACCTGATTCTTTAATATACTTGTTTGTGTGGCAGGCTTGACTGGCTGCTTCCCAGAGAGTCCCTGCTGGAGACAGAGCTGTGATAAGAGGTTGAGTGGGGAGGAAGATTGGAGGAGAAATTCTGATGGATCTACTGGCAATGGGAGCAGAGGGGAGGGAAGGCACAGCAAATGGTCTGCTACCTAGTTGGAGGTGAGACCCAGTGATTGGATTTGCAGACGAAGAGGGAAGGGTACAAGAGTGGTGACACTTAAGCTACCTGCTTTTCTGGTCAGGATGGCCTTCAGGTTTCCAGGAAATGCCTGCTGGAATTGGGGACTGGGGTATTGGGATGAGTAGGGGACAGGAAGTTTGGAGAGGAATATCTTTGTCAATCAAGGGAGGTAGGGTCAGAGAGGAAAAGGAGGCTGAATCAGGTAGTCTGCTACAGAGCTGGGGATAAGGCTGGAGTATTATATTTTGAGGAAAGAAGGGAGAAGTGAACATCTGCATTTATCCTACTTCCTCTGCTGGAGTGGCCTGCATGCTTGCTGGGAATGTCTGCTAGAGCTGGGGGCTGGGATAAAGTGGATAACAAGTTGTTCCTTTGTTTGTTTTCAAATCATAACAGGCCCATGGTGATTTATTAGCTTGTTAGCTCCTTAGTGGGCAGTTATTTCGAATTTACTGCAGCTGGCCTGCCACTCCCTCTTGCTTTCCCTATCTCCATCCTCAGATCCTGAAATGCTCTTTATGCATAGGCTGCTTAGTTTTCATCTTCAGCATCCTTCCAGGTGTGATGGGTATTTCCTTGTACCCCATCTCAGCACACATGTCACAGAATTGAGTTGCTGCACTAACCCATGGGCAGTGTTGTTACATGGGTAACACTCGCACTCTGACAAGTTGTCCTGGAGTGACCTGAGATTCTGTGCACAGTTTGCAGTCAGAAACTTCTAGCCAGCCTGCCATTGATCTCCACCTTTCAAAGCTTTCAACTAAGAAAACTGTCTTGCCCTCCGCCTCCTCCTGAACCAAGTACAAGAGTAAAGTCAACTGTGTTATTGCATACACTCTCTGTAACTGCCACAGCTCTCTTTGATCCTGGTTGACCTGCATTATGCATCAGCATGGAGATGGAAAGGGTAAGAAGTGGAAGTCAGGCAGATAGAGGAGGCTTCCTAATACTACTTTTCCCCTGCAAGGTTAACAGTGTTCTTGTTCACAAGCTGAAGAAAAAGACAAAATTTTGTGTCTTATTTCCATGGCTTTACCGAGGAGAAGTTGTAATATTAGACTTTTCTGAGATCATAATCATTCCCATGGTAACAGAGCTCTATCCACGTTGGATACTTCACTATTGTATCAAAAAGATAGGTATGTTTTTGTTTATTTTTTGGAGGGTGACATTTCTTTATTTTAACCTTCCCTACTGATGTCAAATAGGAGATAAAAATGCAAGTTTTTGATAGGGAAGTAGAGCTTTTCAACTCAACATTCTCTTTTGCTAATCAGACACAGTGCAAAACAAAACAAAACAAAATTTCCCTGCCTTTTAAGCTTGATTTTGAATCTTTTCTTTTCTCACATTCCGATGTAGGAAATGGCTGTCTGCTATTTCTGTCAGCTCGACACAGTCAGTCAGCCTTCAGATCCCAAACGTGTTTGCAAAGCATCTGTTACATTTACTAACAGAGTGAAACACAGTATCTGGTTCTTGACAGTGTTTCAGATATTAACTTTGAAGCCTCCTGAATGTGCTCAGATCTGTTGCTCGCCTGCACTTGACTATCTACGTTTCAGAAGCTTGCTCAAAAAACCCCACCTGGAGTTTATCATGATTTTCCTAAATGCCATCATTAGAATGCCAACAGCAATCTGCAGCTAACTTTTCTCTTTTAACTCATGGTGATGGCACATAACTCTGAAAAGAGAGCTAGGTTGGCACAGCCTGCATTCCACTCTTCCAGAGCACAGGCATATAGGTATTACAATCAACCCTCTGTGCTTAGACACCTGAACTGTGTGATTTGCAAGATAGCCATAACATGTGGTCAGATGAACAGAATTAGAGAAGAGATGATAAACAATGTTTGGTAGTAAATTGGAGGCAGGTGATACTGCTTCGTGGTCAGCCAGTAGGTTGGTTGAAGTGTGGCAGAGAATAAAAAGGAGATGAGTTTCAAAGTCAAGCTTATCATCATTTTTATAATGGTTTCTTTGCTTGGGAATCTAAGTGAGAAAAGCAAGGAGAAAGGACACTGTTGCACAGAGCAGCTGCCGGTCATGATGTCACTAATTGATGAACTGTGTACTTTTGTAGGGCTTTCCTGTTTATTATTCCACTTGCTCCCTCTTGTTTTTGTTTGTTTTTTAATAAACTAGAAACAAACAGAAAACACACTGCATCTAGAGAGGAGGATCTGGATCCATACAAGGTAAGTTTTATTTAAAATCACAGTTGAATGCAGGGTCGCTCATTAGTTAGTATACAACAAAACTCTGATACCTAAGGCTCAAGGAACACTGTGGAAGATGGGCTGAAAGAATGTCAAAGCCAGAGGATGAACACTTCTGCTGCCAGACTGTGCTTTCTTTATAAGGCAGTGAAGCTGTACTCATGACATCTCAATAATATGCTTGCCTAAATGGGACCTGCATGACGGTGACACCAGTTGACATGCCAGCGTGGATAGAGGAACATTCTATGGCTCAATTCCTAGATGAAGAGTTACAGGCAATTAATAGTGCTAAGAGAGGGAGAGTCAGTCTTCTCTTGGGATAAACCTCATCATAGTTCTTCCAAACCCAAGTAGTCATCTCTAAACATTTGCACATGAAGTCAACACTAAATGGACTCATCAGACTGTACACACACACACACACACACAAGCATGCATGCACACACAAAAATTCACATAGGCGCACACTAAAAAATAAGCAAATAATTGAATAGATTTCCAAAGTTCAAAATAAGGAGAGCTTGAGGTTGAGTGAGAAGTATCTTGGTATTTTTGGAAGGTGGAAGTACCCGGGGTAGAGGTATTTTGGTTATAAAAATAAGACCAAGAAATTTTCTGAATACTAGATGTTTATTATTAAAAAATTGGAAAAGTTAAAGGTGAACCACAATCATGTCATTTACACTGAAGGCATGGGAGTCAGAAAAAAAAAGAGAGATGATTTTAATCTTCTTTGTACAGTACTTGAAAGCGTTACTGATCATTTTGAATGACTGTGGTTTCTCAAGGGACATTGACATCTCAATCTGGGAAACTGAGGTTCCTAAGTTGAAATATTTTGCCATGACTTTTATGAGGGGGGTTCACTTGCACAGCAGAGTGACAGTCATCCTCTCTGGTAGCAAACCGTATTTTACCTTCATACAGAACCACAGGGAGGTACCTGGAGGAAACTCGGATCGCCAAACCTACAGCAAAGTTCTACAATTTATCAAACGGAAGGAGCCATTTGTAGCGCTCGGCGTTCACATGGAAGCAAACGACATTAACTACACATTGCCAGCTCTGAATGAAATATCTGTGTTTCTGTAAAGCAGCCTCACATTGACACTTCACACTGTGAACAACAAATTAATTCCAGCAGCAGCCCTGATGCTCAGACTCTCATTTTTTACCTCTTTGTGTACTTTTGGTGTCAAAAGCTCAGCGTTCTATCCCTGCTTTCCATCATAATGTGTGTTAGCCTAAAGGAACCTTGAAAAGTGTAGAGATCTGGCTTTACACAAAAGAGTTGGGCTCATAAAATCGCATAGTTTAAGGCCTTTAATTCAACTGATGCATTTAGAGCTGTCATTTGATGAGATAAAACAGAGAGAAAGAGGAATCTTAAATATTAATAATGATAATAATAATATCAATCTCATGCTCTCCCTGTCTGTGTGTATGTATGTGTGTGTGTGTGTACGTGTGTGTATTAACTTGTTTTTATGAGGATGCTTGTATGTGGACCTGCGTGAACATCAAGTCAAGGAGGTAGTGTCTGGCGCACTTCATTATTCTCTCCATATTCCTTTGAGGCAGAGTCTCTCCCTGAGCTGGAGGCTCTTGCTTTATCAGATAGACTAGAAGCCAGCAAGCTCTAGAGCTTCTTCTTCCTCTCCACTTTGGTGAAATCCCTATAAGATATTTTAGATACAGACAAGGTGATTTGACAATATATTTGTAAATGCAAAGGGCTTTAAATAGCTAAATAGATAATTGTCGTGGGGCTGTGGTGCCCAAGCATAGGCGTGGGCCCTGTTGGGCTGAGTTGTGGTTCCTGCGTGTCTGTCACGGCTCAGGGGGGGCAGAAGAGTGGGAATTTGACTGAGTTCACTCTATGCAGCTCTGGATAGACACTGGGCTACGAGAAGCCACCGAGCTCCACTCCTGGCATGGGAATATCTCAGTCTGAGGTCCCGTGGGGGCCGTGTTCCTATGTAATTAAAGCCGTGGGGGCAGAACTCCTGGGTCAGGGGTCTCTGGGCCAAAGCGGCTGGCAGGAGACTGGTGGTCTTAGCCCTTGGGCACCCAGGCACTGCTGGGAGATGGCAGAAGGAATGAGACTGGGGGGAGGTATATGGGTTGGACTGGCTTAGACTGGCCCGCAGCCTAGAGGGATGAGGGAGAGAAGCTCCAGCAGTGCCCTTTGGGTTAGTGAGACTCTTGGTCATGGCGACTAGATTGGCTGGGTCATGGCTGTCTCAGCTAGCTTACTTGAGTTGGCAAGTTTCCATGGCTGGAATGCAGGCAGGTCTTCTGGCAGGAGATTAAGAGGCAGCTCATTGGTTGAAGGCCCCCTCTATGGTTTTCCTCAGTGGGCCCCAAGTATGAGAGGAAGTCCACGGTTTTACAAGGTTTATTGTCATGGCAGAAAGTGGATGAAGCTGTACCCCGTGTCCTAAGGGCGGGCCTGAGGATAAATATCTTTTGTAAGGAGGAGGGTCTGAGAAGGAATGCTTAATTGGCTACACCCTCTGGCCTTTAGTGTCTCATTAATATGGAGGCTCTGTGGCCTGTAGTTACACCCTCTACCTGTGCTACCTCTGCTATGTGACCTAGGGCCACAAACCTTTCTTTGGGAGGGGCTGTGGATAAGTGAAAGGAACCAGGGCCCAGGAGCAAGGCTGAACACCTACTGTCCCATTAGGGTTTTATCCAGGCTTCAAGGCCTGTGCTCGACCAGGTACCCAGCTGCCTCTCACTGCCCACCGCCCCACAATTATGATGAAGTAAAAGGCATGAAGGACTAATGCTGATATTGATGTATGCCGTGTTCCTATGTAATTAAAGCCTGTAAACAGATATCCTCAAATATATCCAGCTAGTCTTTAAAATTATATTTTTTAAAATTTATGGGTATGGTTATCTTGACTGCATGTATGTCTGTGTACACATGAGTGCCTGGTGCCACAGAGGTCAGAAAAGGAGGTTCTATTCCCTACAAATGGAGTTACAGTCCTCTAGATGAGCCATAGACCCAGCCCTTTAGCTGATTTTTGACATGGGGCAAATCTTTCTCTGTGGAGAAAAAAAAAGGTGGCTTTTTGATCAAATTATAATGAGGAAAATGAATATTATAGGCATAACAAGACAAACCAAAACAAGGACTCAAATGTTTAATAATAGCAGATACCTCATCTGAGAGTGACCCTAAGGAGGGGACATGGACAAAGCATAGACTGGGAAGTAGAGTTTGCAAAGCATGGATCCTACAAAAGGCAAAGGGTTAGCACTGATAAGATCTAAAGAAGTCTCAAAACTCAGTAGGGATAAAAGAGAAATCAAGCTCTCTAATTACAAAGTTGACAGAGATTTAAGGAGACATTCCAGAAGAAAGCTGTTCTGGTAGCCATAAGTCACTTGAAAGGTCAAACATTGTTAATCATTAAGTATACTGTGAATTAGAACCACAGTGACATATGACTAAATTGCCTTGCACAACAACATCATTAAGGCTGGGACCCCTTAATCCTGTTCCTCATGTTGTGGTGATCCCCTCAACCATAAAATTATTTTCGCTGCCACTTCATAACTGTAATTTTGCTACAGTTATGAAACAATGTAAATATCTCTGTTTTCCAATGGTCTTGGATGACCCCTGTGAAAGGGTCATTCTACCTTCAAAGGGATCATGACCACAGGTTAAGAATTGCTCCTCTAGACAATTATAATGCATGACAAAAGTGTCTCTAAAAAGGTCACAGAGTATGTAATTCCATTCTATGATGTACACAGCATCAAGTGCAAAGTACATGTTAATGCAGAGGGAAGTGTGGTTATAAAAGGGAAAAGTAGGTGACCCTTATGGTGATAAAAAAAAAAATCAGCTTCTTGATTGTATAAGATAAATCAATGCCTTTATGGTTCTATTATAAACTGTGTTTCACAGGGTGTGACCACAAGGGGAAGCACAGTATAAGATATATAAGGTTTATCTCTATTATTTGTCATAGCTATGTGTGAGTTTATAATATTTTTATTAAAACATGCAATTAAAGACAAGAAGCTGGAGAGATGGCACAGTTGTTAAGAACACTGGCTGCAGGGTCATTACTGATATCTGTGTCCTGTGTTGCCACCAAAGGCCATCTGAATGTCAGTGGTCTGGGCTACTGCCTGCCTAAGACCATGTTGTTGGCCAAACTGATCTGGGTGGTCTCTGCTTCCACCTGAGGTCATGGTGATAACCTGACCTTGGCTGCCACTGAGGGCTGTGTCTGGATCTGTGGTCCTGTGTGACACACTGTGACATACTTCAGTTTCCATGGCAAGACAGTTTTTGCGGGGGAGGGAGAGGTTACAAGGGTAGAGGACAACAATGACAGGACAGGGAGTTGAACTGTATTGGGGTGTATGATGTGAAACTCACAAAGAATCAATAAAAAGTTAAAACAAACGACCTAGCTGCTTACACAGGAGGTCTGGCTTCAATTCCCAGTACCCAACCACTTGTAACTTCAGTCCAAGGGAAGCTAAAGTCCTCTTCTGACCTTTGTGGACACAGCATGCACCTGGTACACATACATATATACAGGAAAAACACCCATATGCATAAAATAAAAAGTAAAGAAACCCGTGTTTTCAGACGAACAGGAAGAAAATGTCCAGTCATGGACTTGTGAATGTTCCATCACGCTAGAATGATGGCTGCTTCAGTTGACTGCTGTCAGAATACTTCAAAGGGGTGTTCGTCCTCTTTGCCTGTGTTTACTTTTAGGTAAAATTAAGAGAAGATGTCCAGAGCTGGCAGGTAGTGCACACGGGCATTTGAATAAACTCTAATGTACATGTTTCTGTAAGATATTGTGTAGGCATGGAGTCTGTGGCCGTTGACTTCCAGGAAAGCGCATTAACTTCTTTGATGTGGGTGGCCATAACATGGAAGACTGAGATCCCCTAAAAAAGTAAAGAACTTCGCCTCGAGATTTTCTTTGAATTCAAGACTGAAAAGCTCAATGTTCCTGTTTTCCATTTGCTAGTATGACACTGAATGAACTAATTCTTTTAAATGAATTTCTCCCTCCCCCTTTCTCTTTCTCCCTGTTCCATAAACATACTCTCACCTTCAGTCTATTGATTTTGGTTTTTCTAGAGAACTCTTGCGTAACACTGAAACCTATGGAGAATATTTTGCGAAAAATAAATGCCTTGAATTTCATGCCTCCTTCCTAATGTGCCCCTTTAATTGCATTGTCTGCTATTCTTCAGAGGCTGCCCCCAACACCTCCCCTCATCCTAGCAGGTGTTCTGAGGTGTTCTGAGGAACAAGATGTTTTATTTGGTTCAAAGTATGGGATCTGAGGGACACGATCACTGTCAGTCCATCTATAATGGAGACATAGGCACTGCCTACTGTTATTAAAACGTATTGATCCTTTTGTCAAACTTTTAAAAACAGATTTGGAGCTCATCGAATATTTTTTCTTTAGAAAGAGAATAAATATTGTAAATAATCAGAATTGCAGTATGAATGCTTTGGTGAGATGCCGGTCAGTCGGGTGGGCTGGGGATAGCTGCTGTAAACCAACAGAAATCCCCTACGCAAATAACTCCAGGGACTTTTGTTCTTGCCCTTACTAAAGGTGGAGCTTTATGAGGAGATACAGAATATACATAGCTCTGCAGAAGAGCCATTGTTAAAGTGAAGGACTCTCCCACCCTGGGAGAATGAACAAGCATACAAGACTATATAGAAGCAAAAGCCAAGAGCTCCAACAAAGAGAGATTGCTGAAATGCTGAGGGTTTCTCTTCCCTAGGAGGTGGCAAGAAAGGTCATGTTTTCATCTCTATAAACAAAATGTTGCTAAGAAACATCTTGTTTCCAGAGCATCTTGCTAGTTGGTTACTAGAAGAAAAAAAAAGACAGTTTGGAAGAATGGGTAAGAGAACAAAACAACAGGCATTTTATAAATACACACTGCAGAAATATACATAGCCCCTGAATACTGTCCTTCAGGCTGGCTGCTTTGTGCACAGCTGTGAGGCATAGGGAAAGAAATTGTCATAGAAAATATTTCTTGCCTCCTCTTTGGTAATTACATTCTGAGGCGGCTTGCAATCCACAAAGGATATTGGTCACTTAATTTATTTGATGATGTACTACAAAGGGCATGGGCTTTCTGAATTTAACTTCAATGGTATTTGAGCCTGTTCTGTAAAATGAGCCTAATGCTAATTACAGGATAGCATAGTGACAGCCATGGGTAATAATCATAACTTGCATTTTGAAATGCTTACATCAGGCATGGCTTTTAGCACTTTGGTATATAACTACAGTCCTGTGAAGGAAGTACCATTGATACCCTCCATTTAGAAACCCAAGAACCAGGCTTTAAAGGGGGAAAGAAAGTTATACAAGGACACAATTCAGTAATTCCTACAAACCAAAAGATGTTTCAGGTATCTCTGACTCTTAAGTCAGTGTTCCTTATCAATATGTCATAGGACGGATAGATAAAGTAATTGACCAGAAGAGGTATCTATCATGCCCTGTGCATATGCATGCACACTTGTATATATATACACAAACACATTTACCTGATAGTCAAAGTTAATGGATAGCATACTCCTTTCTCTGACTCCTTTTAGTATGGAATGGTTGTTTACAATTATGAAAACAAATAAGTGCTATGATCAAACGTGGGGAAATTGCTAGATAATTAGTCAGAAAACAAGAGTCTCAGTTAATTAAGTCAGTCTAAACAGACAAGCATAGAGAAGTCAACTTGACTTTCCAGCCACCTTTCTTTGCACACAAAGCCAAAGAGGTCCTCTCTTTTACAAGCTCCTCTTACAGGAATTTGTCAAGGATAATAGGTCTCTGCTTTTGGTGGGTCAGTCTACTCCCTGGAGTATTTAATTGGTCCTTGCCATGTGCTAGAACAGTCAAGTTGTAAGATTTCTGGGTAAAGAGAAGGAAGGAAAGTCACAACGTCACATCTTTCAGAAACCAGAGGCTTTATTTCATCTGTGACAGGAATCAGTGACACATGGTGTATTGGTCTGTGTACCAGACACTGTCCGAGGAAATCTGCGGTGCTCAGGCCAGGCAGGAGCGGCCAAGGAGTTGCGCTTTGCAGAGGGGAGAGGGAAATCAGATTCAGGCAGCCACTGGCCACTGCTCTCTCCCGCTGTTTGCAAGGCTGTAGAGACTGTACAACATAGCAGCTGAGGGGAAGGTGGGGGAGGAGGGTTGGCTATCTGGCTGGACGAACTCTCTTCTCCCCAAAGTGTTATAGTTCTTATATGAAAGACACTCTCAGATGGTCCTTGATGAAGTAATTCTCATGCACCTTTATTCCTTGTAGACAGGGTATTGTATACACTTTTGGGTGCATTGGGGTCTAAAAACAGATGCTTTCTATTGGCTTGGTCTGAGATGTTAGGAATGCCTCATCTGCAGGTGGAGCAGCTTTGGGGGCACTGCCCCTAAGTGACTGATTATTATGGTCTCCTGAATGGGGTGCTGGGGTCACATGACAGGGATCTGGTTGGGAGTAGGTGAAACATCTATGGTCCTGAGGCCTGATGGTTCTGGGGTTTCTGAACCCACTCAATCTTACCAAGTTTCCTGACACAGTCCATTGCCTACAATGGTGTTCACATCTTAGAATTCAACATAAGTTTACTGTTTTCAGTTAAGGTACTATGCATAGGATATAAAGATGACATTCCTAGATCAGTAACTGATACCTCTTCATATGGAAGAAACTTTTCAGGCTATATCAAGATGTTACTGGCTTATCAGGTGGTAGGTGATAGTTAACAGATATTTGAAATTGGTTTTTACCATTTTTGTGTGGCTACTGATTGGTCCTTGCCTGAGCGGTACCAGTTGTGAAATGTTTTGTATATGTATGAATCTGAATAATGCTTCTGTAGCCACACATAGAACTCAGCCAGGTGAGAGTTGACTACTGACTATGAAGTGGCAGTTGAGCTGTAAAAAACAGTGACTTCTGATGGCCAGTGACTCTTTCTGACCTGTTCACTTCTATTCTGCTAAAGATGATACAGGGATTAACTTAGATAAGAGAAATATCTGTTGATACTTACTTGTCAAATGGAAAAAAGACAAAAGTTCATCAAAGCATAACCATCTACTTAGAAGAATAGCAGATACAGTGGGAGAGAAAGGAAGACAAGGAGCCCTGTGGTACAAAGTAGGAGAACAAACAAACAAAAGAATTACGCAATGCCTATAAACTTGTTGAAATCAAAGTCATAAAGTATTAGGGATGAGGTTTTGGTTCTAGACTATTGATGAATATTAGGATGCATATACCACATAACAATAATTCTTTATGGCTCTTTTATTGTAATAAAATTTATTTTTAAATCAGTATGGATTAAATTGTGGATGCCACAGTCAGTCCAGTACATCCTGCAATGCATTATTATCTGAGCTGATATTCAGTTTAAAAAATACATGTTCATACAAAGTAACCTACATCACTGTAGCTTTATACTCAATGATTCCATAGTCGATCAAACCTTTTTCCTATAAACATTGCCCTTACTTGTTTAAAAAAAATGATAAAGGACAAGTCACATGACCAAGAAAACCTATCAGTAATAGCTCTGCTTTACTTCAGCCTCTACCAGAATGACACACAGTTTCTCTCCTGGTTTTGGTCAATTGCTTACCTGGTTCCTCCTTTCCTCTCCTGTGTTATATTTTCTGTTTCTGTGTAGATCATTGTTAGTCTCTCACATTTATTGTAGAAACCTAAGGTCTTGTCAAGACAACACTAAATGATTTATTAGGTCTATAGTACCTCCAACACACCACAACTGTTCGTAGTCAGGAAGAATTGTGGAAGAAACCTGAGATATTGTCTAGTGGAGATCATAAGAAGCAAGAGGAGAGTAAGGGTAGACTGGTTCTCTCACATGGACTTAATTTTGTTGCATTTGTGAAGCTGTAAATTAAATTATAAGACTGTAATGAGTGTAAAATAAGATGGTGCATGCCTGGGAGGTCCCAGAAGGCGTGGATGACATGCAGCTGGAATCCAATGAATAAGACCTATACTGCTTCTTGACAAAGCATCAAATAATCATTTTCATGTAGTTTCTTGGGGATTAATACTGATGCTCTAGCCTATCACTTTGTATATTTGGGGATAATTCCTCATCTTTAGGAATGTGGCTGAATTAGCTAATTCCAAGCATCTAAGGTGCTAGTATCATACAGGTATCTCCTTCTAATAACTTCTGATCTTATAGTATCAGTACTGGAAGGGATTTGGCCCAGAAGAGAATTCTAAAATGGAAAGAATCTCCAGATGAGACCAAGAGTTACTTTCTGGAGTATAATGAAGCTCAAAACTAAATCTGGTACTAAAATGCTTGTGTTAAAAGGACTAAGCTGAGAGGACAAGAAAGACTACAGGTTGCATGCAAAATCAATCTTTAGTTTCTTTCTTAGCTCTCTGCTTTCTATTTGTAACCTCAGTTTCACTGCCATAATCTCTAGACGTAGTTGTCAACATGTCCTAACTCGGGTTTTCCTAGCAAAAGCAAAGCATCAGTAACTAACCTCTCAAAATAAAAAAGACCTCACATTCACTGATTCAACACAGATAAATGAGTGACTGTGTATTGCTTAATAACTATGTTAGGCACTATCCCAAATTCAGAGAACACTGGGGTAAATTATGTAACTACTGACTGCCAGTTTCATCCCTGTTTCAGAGAAGACCACAAGCAATGACAATTTAGTGAACTGCTGTGAACACAACCGAAACATGACAAAACAGCACATTGTCTACATTATAGTCCTTACTCAGAGGTAATTTTATATCCCTTGGGAATTTGGTAACATAGGTTGTCACCACTGGAGTCCTAGAATTCTACCAGATTCTAGTGTGCACAAGGCACAGCCAGTTCCATACATCTTGTAACCATTTCAAAATGTTAATGGCCTATGTAGAGAAGCCCTATATCATTGTAATAGACCAAGTGATGACATACTGGGGAAGGAAATACTTAATTTGAGAGCTGATAAGCACATGTTAACAGTATGTAAAATTTAACAGTATGGAAGGTGGTAGTGACAATGGTAATGAAAATTCAGAAATGATTCAAAATGGAAAGTGTAAATACAAAGAATGTGGGGGTATTTGAATTAATATGGGACATTTGAATAAGTAAGATGCTGATGAGAGAGAGCAAATCTGCTGCATTAGGTGAGTAATGTAACTCCAATCACCCAAGCGGGGCTGGTGTGAGTTCCTTGCTACCTACCTCAATGTTCTTAGTTCCTGAATGAAACACACACACACACACACACACACACACACACACACACACACACACACACGAGAGAGAGAGAGAGAGAGAGAGAGAGAGAGAGAGAGAGAGAGAGAGAGAGAGAGAGAACCTTCTATTTTAATATGCCTTAAACAGCTCAATGGCTGGGCCACTCCCAAACTTCCACGTTGCTAATGCCTCCCCTCTGATCTCCTGAATTATTACTTACTAAACTCTATATCCCATCCAAGCCGCCCCAGACCCAGGCCTGCAGCCCTCCTGGGCCACTCTTACATGTTAGCTGTCTATCTGTCCTGCAGCTCTCAAGCCTGGATCTTATTTTTTTCCTGGTATGGCGATTCTCCTCCTTCTCTTGGTCTCCTTGCCTATGAGTCCTAATGTCCTGCCTCTGTCTCCCTGCCCAGCCATTGGCTGCCAGCAGCTTCATTTACCAATTAGAACCAACTTGGGGCAGGGACCCTTAGTCTCTTACATGTGGGATACTCATGCAATTTTGAGAATCAAATTAACATAATAAGCATTAAACCAAATCCACAGCACAATGCAAGAGAAGACATTTAAAATGGTAGAGGAGATTTTTGGGAGATGGCTCAGTGGGTAAGGTAGTAAGATGCTAGCTAGTCAAGCATGAGGATCTGAGTTCATAATCCTAGAAGACAGGATAAAGCTGGGCTAGATAATTCATCCCAGCAAACCTGGTATTCCTCTGGTATGATGACAGATATGACAGCCACAGACAAGGGAATCCTTAGAAACTCATAATGGTTCAACTTGCCTGGCATACATAGTGACTAAGAAGAAACTCTGTTCCAAACAAAACGGATGGTAATCTTGAGATTGTCTTTTGACATTCACAAACTTGTGGTGATGTTTGGATATTTATGCTTACATACTATATAATTTTATGTACAGGAAATGTCCACCTAAAGGCAAATCTACTTATGATCAATAGAGGTGCCTGGTGGGGTTCTATAGGTTGGAGATATGAGGTGTGACTATTAATGGCTATGTCTTCAAGGCTATGAGTGAACATCCTCTAAACTCTGTGAACATTGAGCTACTAACTTCATGACTAAACTACAATCTGTCAAATTTTGACTACATGCTGAGTTTAAATGAAGATTCTCTGAAAAATACAGTGAGAAGGTGGATTTGGGGAAAACATGATTCATCTAAGAGGTGGTATGTTGTGTTTGGGTATGAAGAGCAACAACTTTGGGTAACAGTAACAGTAAAGGAAGAGAGTATCTGTTAGATTCACAGAGGTTTAAGGCAGGAGAGGAGGAATAGAAGCAGCACTAAGGATTTCTTTTTTATTTGTAAAATAAAAACAAATGATGGATGATCAAGTGATTATGAAAGTGTGTGAGATGGGAGACTTGGGGAGAGTGCCCATTAGATGGAAATAAGCAACAGAGAGGTAAGTGATGGATACAGAGTCAACTTTCTTACTAATAACAGCTGGAGGCTAATGGCATTTGGAGAATGTGACTTAATAGGGTCAATAAATTATCAGGCAAGTGCTTCTACCAGCAGAATGGGCAGAGCCACCATTCAAAGACCAAAGAGAAACTATGAACACTTGGAGTCAGGTTTCTTCAGAAAAGATACATTAGTGGACAGTGACAAGGAGGCATTGGGCAGAAGACAAGAGCAAGGTCAAAATGCAGACCTAGGAACATACAGGGTGAGAAGTGGCAAATGAAAGTTGAAATTCCAGTTGAAGACTAAGCTCCTTGCTTCCAGCATCTTGGGTACCTACTACAGCACACAGAATCTTGGCAATTTAGATTTTCATCATGTATCATAATGTTGGAACATGAATACCTTATGTTATTTAGTAAAGATGCCTTAGTCTATTGAGGCTGCTCTGACAAAACACAATAAACTCCATGACTTATAAGTAACATACATTTATTTTTTTTTACATTTCTGGGGGATAGACTTCCAACATCATGGCTCTGGTTGGTTGGCTTGAATCATTGATTAATGCTTCTTGCTGGGTTCTCACGTGATGGTAAGGGACAAGTGAAATTTCTTACATCTATTTTTATAAGAGTAATAATGGTGTTCTTGAAAGTACTGTCCTCATGATTCCACAGAGTCCTGATGGTCTCATATCTGCACATCACAATATTGTTGATTATGTTTCAACATATGCATTTTGAGAAAATGAATACTCAGCTCACAGCTAGTAATTTCAGTTTTGTTTTATGTGTGTCATTGTTTATGCTCACAGCCATTGTGAAATATAGAAAAAAGATCTCATCCCTTTATTCATATGTATCCTCTCTCCTAATTCATATAATACACAATTTTGCCCACAGTGAGTATTTAATAAATGAAATGCTAATTTTCTTAAGCAGAGATGAATTAAGTCAGGAATTTAGTAGCAGAACACCTCTATCCAGTTAGCAATCTCTTTAGGTTAGATTGTGTGAATTAGAGCAAATTATTTAATGACTCTTGAGTCTGACTTCTTAACCTTTCGTGCAACATGTGCGACCTTTCCAGACTTTCAAGTATTCATGCGTATTTCTTAGGATTGCTACTTGGGGGCCTGGGCTGCTTGCCCTTTATTCTTCCTGGCAGTTGTCTTTTCCTGAACTGTCTGAAATGTAAACTTTTCATTTGGGATGCACTATTTTAATTTCTTTAACTATTTTTGCTTTTTAAAGCAAGCATAATGTCACATTTCTCTGCATTTTAAAATACAAGTAATTAAATGGAATTGGGTTAACATCAACTTTTTGTGAACATCAGGTGATCAAGTCCCAGTTGAATGCTTGATGGGTCAGTAGACTACCTGCCAAAGCCTTTATCTCACATGGACACACCTGTCCATGACCCAGGACCAGATCTTGAGGGTACAGCCAAGAAAAGGAAATTAGAAACTGAGGCTGTGCAAATGAGGTGTGCTATTAAATTCTACATCCCTGTCTCGACTTTTCTGACTACACTGTTACCAATGAAAATAGCATCTTTAGAGTTGGAAAGGAATAACTCAACCCTGAGCAGGTGCTTTATTGGTGAGTCCTGTAATGTAGCATCATTTTTTTTTTTCAGTCAATGAAAAGAAAAGACGACTGCTGAATCCAGCTATGGAGAAGACTTGGGATACAAAGTGGGGACAGGTATAGATGAGGATACTGTTGCCTGGGAACAGTTGGTGTTCAACAATCCATGCAGACATGCTTACACTGATTTCCAAAAGAAAATCGGAGGACATATCAGAATCAAAGATAGCCAAGAAGACAAAAATATCAGCTTGACATTTGTTATCTTGGGGGGTGCCTTTCAAAATTCTTTCCACTAAATACTAGGCTTATTTCCTTATGTAAGTCCACTCTTGGTACAATATAGCAATACAGTAGATATATTATGTCTATCTAGGCAGTTAGATAGAAAGATGATAGATAAATAGGATATATATATATATATATATATATATATATACATATATGGCATACATTTGCATGTATGGGTTAGATGATAACTTTGGAGAATAAGTTATCTTCTTTTAGTACTACGAGTCTAACTCAGGTTCTCTGGCTTGTTGGGCAAATGCTTTGCCCTGGTAAGCCATCTCTCACTGTCCCTTCACAGGCATTTAAAATAACTGATATTGGGCTGAAGAGATGGCTCAGTGTGTATGAGCACTGGTTGCTCTTCCAGAGCACATGAGTTTCATTAAAAGCACCCCCATGATCTCTCACAACCACCTGTAACTCCAGTCCCAGGAAATCTGCCACCCTATTCTGCTTTCTTCAGGCATACCAAGTACCAGGGGCACACATGGTACATAGACATACAGACAGACAAAACACTTATACCTGTGAAATTGTAATACATGTATTTATAATGACTGATGATACTTGTGTCTGCTTTTTGATGTGTTTGCACATTAGAAAGCTGAAGTTTTTCTTATGGAATAAAGTATATGAAACTGCTGGGTTTTGTTTCCTCATGCAATGAGGCTTCACTTTTTAGCCATAGCTGGTCTTGAACTTGAAATGTAGATCTAGCCACCTCTGCCTTCCTCAGTGCAGTGATTAAAGGTGTACACCACCATGTCTGACTAGACAGAACCCTTTGTAGAAGACAGAGCAATATAATTCTGTAAGGGATTATCATATTTTAATTGAAATGACTCTCTCATGGTTTCACTTTTGCTAAGCCATCCTTTCTGTCCTTATGCTTAGCTAATTGTTGTAATCTTCTCTAATGTGTTAACTAATAATAGCTGGAGGTGAGATTTCTCCCTGGGGTGTCTGGATAGAAATTCTCATATTTATTTAATTATAATTATTATTATTTTAAAATGATGAAAGTAATATACGCTCATTATAAAAGGTAAAAAATAAAATAATAAAGAGAACAAAATTAGCAGTGATCCTTCTATACCGAGATAAACATTTTGATGTCATTACTTGCAGCTCTTTATTATAGACACTAGAATGTAAAATACATTTCACACATTGTGGTCACCCTACATATTAGTTTAGATATTGCTTTTTCATTTGAGATTGTATGATGAGAATTCTATCTTGTGATTAAGTGTTCTTCACAAACTGCTTTCATGGTTTCATAAGGGTTCATTATGTGAACATAAATCATCTTAAAACTAATCATTATGTTCATGAATATTTTTATTATCCTTACATTACTTTTAATCTAATTAACATATCAGCACTTATTTTTGTTTTCTTAAATTTCTACTTTTCTCTTTTAGGATTCTGCCACCAAATGGTGTTTTGGGCAAACAGGTTGTCAAAGTGTTAAATTTCGAACAGTGGTCCTCAAAGACAAATAAGAAAACACAGATATTTACATTATAATTCATAATAGTAGCAAAATTATAGTTGTTAAGTAGCAACAAGAATAATTTTATGATTGGGGATCTCCACAACATGAGGAACTGTACTGAAGGGTCACAGCATTAGGAAGGCTGAAAATCGCTGCTCTAGGAGGTATGAAGTAATTAATAAGTAATATAAAACTTTACACATTAGGTTTAGAGCAGGGGCATAAAGGATGTGTGCTAATGAAACCCTCACATACCCATTCATCCACATTTTACGCAGCAACAAGGCATATCTTGCATACTTAGCGCTAGAATTAATTGAACATGTTGTGTGTTTCTCAGTGAACCTATTATCTTAGTGTGGCTTTGAGCTGGCCCAACCTGCAATGGCCAGGTGTCAAAAACAACACAAGGAAGTAGCTTGCTTTTCCACACATCACTGTGCCTTTCTAAGGAATCCGTTCTTGCACTTCTGAGCCATATAAACTTGTGTTATTTACTTCCTGAGCATCGAGCTGTACCCTTCCCAACTTCAGATTCCTAAAGGTGACAGATGTGTCACTTGCTGTAATTGTCTCTGGCTAGATTTAGAAACAACATTTCAGAAGAATATGTACATTTTGGAAGATCTCCCTTTGAGCATCATCTCTGCGTTTTAACATTAACTTCAGGGTTTTCAATTGTCCAAGGTTAAAACACTTAACCTTCCTCCTGTGAATTCCTGAACTACCCATTCCTCTCCCACACACTGAAAGAGAAACCATAAGCCAAAGTAGAGAGGTGGGGAATAAGAATATTAGCATTTTGACCTGTTATGTATTTGCAGATGACTTTGCATAAGGTCTTGTTGAATCTGGTTTTTCCTTTTCCTGGGCCAGCTATGTTACTTAACTATGCTCTAATTATTAATATATATGTAAAGACAAATTTATTGATGATTTGGGAGCTACATTGTTTACACAACTTAGTAGCAATTGTCTTTTCATGGGAAACGTTTGGAATCAATGAAAATTTCTGTTTTTTTTTCTCTATTGTCTTAGCCGCAACCTTGACATAGATTTTAAAAAGCATTTGGCTTATTACATGTGTTAACAACAATCCTAACTTTAAAGACTTACTTGTTTTTAATTATATGTGTATGTCTGTGTACATACAAGTACAGGTGCCTATGCAGGCCATAAGAGTATCAGATCCCCTGGAACTGGAGTTATGGATGGTTGTGAGCCATCATTTGGATGCTGGGAATTGAATGCTGGTTCTCTGGAAGAACAGCCAGTCCTCTTAACATCTGAGCTAACTCTCTCATCTCTTAGGGATTCTATCTTGTTCTATTCAGTAACAATGCTTTGTTTACTGCTAGGCTTTCAGGTTGGTGCATTGTGATGCCAACCATATGGACTTGGAACCATAGACAGCCCAAATGGCTCAATAACTCATTCTGCTTCTGTGGGGACACACGAGCTTCCTTTCTGTATTCCTAGCCATTCTGTAATCCAGGGAACTTTATTAAAATTCCATTTTATTTTTGGCCTGAATTAATGCTCGGAGTGTGGCAGGATGACAAAGGTCAGTTGTGCTGAGGCCCAAGAATCATGTCTGAAACCAATGGGTGGCTCAGGTTCGTAACTGGGGAACATTAAAGGAACCCTAAGAGTCATCCATGTGGTGGATGAAACAGTTGGAGCAGGGCTACAGTGAGACACCAACCAAATCAAAGGGAATAATGTGATGAATCTGAGCCAGGCAAGAGAGGGGTGGGGAAGGGGAAGGAGAGAGGCAGGGGAAGATGGGAGGGAGGGTGAGACACATCATAGGTAAAAGTAAAGTCTAATTTGCAGAATTTGAAATAAATATGCTAAAACACAGAAGGCTAACTGGTTCATTCTAAACACTCGTCTTGCGCTGTATTTTGCCTAACTTTCACTGTTATGTGAAAGTTCTCAGCTGTTTTCTGAGGTCCTACACCCTGCATTCCTGTGTCTTTCCATTCTTTCATCATGTTGTTCATCTTTCTTCTTGGCCAGGACCTGTGACTTGTTTTCCTACGAAACTGTGCTAAATGGAATAGTTTTGCTATATCAACTATTGCTTAGGTTTGTTTGTTTATATATTTTTATTAAACTCTTCCTAGAAAGAGCCTGCAGAAAGGTTTTTAAAAATATTCAAAGGTCAGGCAAGGTGTTCTACAAAGATCTACATTGAGAAATACTTTTTGTCTTTTCAGTTCATAAAGTTTCATTTTAACAACTCAAGGTTATCATTTTAGCGCAAACTGAACGTAACTTGTTATGGGCAGATTTGGTCCCACAGTGGGATGAGTTTGGCCCATAGCCTGCACTGTTGTTTTCTGACCCCTATATTAGTGTGTGGAAGATTTCCAAGAGAGATTAGTTTTGCTAAAGCAGATGTGGGAATTTAGAAAAATGCCATAATATTGAAGGTACTCCAGAAAGACTCCAAATATATGGACCAAATGATTCCTGAGATTGTATGTTAACATTTCCTTTTATTAATAAAATCCATATTTACTTAATAAGAGAAACCAAGAGGTAGCTTCCAAGTATATTCAGGAATATATGCAACCCTCTAGTTCCACAAGCTTCTAGCATTTTCCCTGGTGGGAGACTCTCACATGTGATCTGTGTCTTTGGTTCATTTCCATTCTCCTTGCATGATGTGTTCTTTTGATATTTCATGTGTCAACCTTTTGACCCTACAGGAACTCCTTCTCTAATAAAGTTAACCTGGAGTCTACTTGGTTTAGGGATTCTGTGACAGTACCTATTGTCTACTGCATCTATTACATGAGAGTTTATGAAGCAGAACAGTGTGCTTGGTTCACTGTGGACAACCAGAATCCAACATAGTACCTCACGTTTATAAGCATTTATTCAAATAGTTACTATGTGACTTTCTTGAAAATACCCTGGGGAGTGTTAAGTATGGTTTGTGAGTTCGGAAGGAGTGAGTTACTGGGGAGTAATAGATGTGAACCCGATGGTTGTTGCATGGACATGATGGATAGTTGAGACTATGAAAGACCATCAGAGACAATGTAAAATTCTATCTTGAAGACCTTGAGTAACCTGAGCACTGTCCATAACTACTCCTGCTTCCATTTGTTGTTCTCAAATATAAATATATTCTACTATTGTATTTTACAAAGACCTGAATTAGGCATAGGTTCAGAGATACTAATGTAGAGAATACCTCAACCAGAATCATTTTCTTTTTGTTCTCATTCTAAAAGACTGTACTCTCATGAAACATTAAATGAAATATACCTAATATGAATAAAATTTATTTTTAAAGGAGAATAAAATTCCTTTCAACAACCTTCATTCCACTATCAATATTTTTCATCTGCTATGAATATCAGATCTAATGTCACCTACTGAGAGTTTGTGATTGGCTAAGCTTGCAGACTTTGGGTAGAAAACCAGATAATTAAAATGGAATGATAAGTGTGAGATACATGAGTATACAGAATAGTACTGGGTTCTGTCTACAGAGCTAGATATTCCAGCGTTGTTTCATCAAGAATCTGAACCTCTGTTTAGGTGTTTGCCTGGATGCAGAGGGTGATAATTCACTTGGCTCCCTTGAAGTCCATTTCTTCATATGGGGAGTGAAGATAATAAGAATCCAGCCTTTTAAAATTAGATAGGTTAGAGAAAATAACTCGATGAACACAATAGGATTCAAGGTAAGACTGACCATGAATGTCAAGGTGGATTTTATGAAACAAATAGTAAGTGGTAAAGAACTTATCCAGTAGTACCAGGGGAAAAATCATTTGAGAATGATACTTGTATATCCATAGTACATCGTGACCACCACTATGCCAGCACTTGATTACAAATACACATAGCCTTGGTTAATGGGGACTCTCAATTAAATGGAACCATTAACATTCTGATCTTCTGAGACTGAAGAAAACGAGAACAAAGCAAACGGCTAGGAGGGAATCAACATGTCTCCAGACTATACTTTCCAGACTGGCCGTTTCCTTAATTTCCTTGCTGGACACAGATATTCTCTTTAAGATGATCTCCCTCCAGGCACGGAAAGGTGTCTTCAAAGGACATGTATTAGGTGTTCCCTGTGCATGCAGTGCAGCAGAGACAGGGAACTGGGTGGCTATTTTTAGCTCAGAAATTTGAATGACAAAGCTTGCTATAAATATTCCACCAATTATATTTTTGCAAAAGCAAACAAACTAACAAAACCCTCAAACCTCTCAGAATTTGAACCACAAACCAAAGAACACACATGGACTGGCCCCAGACCTCCCTGCACATATGTAGCAGATGTGCAGAAGACCAACTTTATGTGGGTCCTAAACAACTGGAGGGAGAGGGGTGCTATCCCAATAGTTGTTGCCTGTAAATGGAATATGTTCTTCTAGTTGGGTTGCCTTGTCTGTTTTCAGTGGGAGAGGATGTGCCTAGCTTCACAAAGACTTGATGTGCAAGGGTGGGGGAATACCTAGGCAACAGATTTGGAAACAGACTTTGCTCCAATTGTTGCGGGACCTGCATGAAGACCTGCTACATATGGGCAGGAGGTTGAGGGAGTAGTTAGGTTCAGCCTGTGCATGTTGTTTGTGTCACACACACACACACACACACACACACGACGAATGTTATCTAAAATATCATTTAAATAAGTTGCCATTTAACTATCATATTTAGATAACATAATTGTTAGAGTGACCAATGAAAGATAAAGCAATCATGCAGCTGTAAATAATCCAACTAAAAACTTTAAGTGATGTCTTCAGAAATTCCATATTAATTTCTTATTGTTTTATGCTAGATTTGTGCCTTCTTTTATAATGAGACTTTGCCACTATATTTGAAAGTGTGTGTGTGTGTGTGTGTGTGTGTGTGTGTGTGTGATGTGTAAGATATGTGTATTTATAGCAAAGTATCCCGAAGTTGACAACTTCATTATTGAGTTAATATTTACTGAATTTAATTTTGTGGAGATAGGGTCAGCCATCACTCCAGCAGGTGGCTCCCTAGCACTGCCTACTGATTTATGACTCTGTGTTTAAAGGGTTGTCAGCACATGTAATAAAAATTCAAATGTAGACTCGGAAATGTGCTGGGGTTCCCCTGCCTCTCAGTCTCCAGTGAAGCACAGCCCCAATGCCAAGTTGCCACATGGCTTCCTTGTTGACACAGGCTCTCCACTTATGAAGCAAACTACACAAAGAAGTCTGTTAACAATTCGACGAAATTAGAGTTAAATAGTTACCTTTGTGGTTGTTTGGGGGAGACTTAATTGACATTACATGTTGCATAAATAGGGATAGTAAACGGCATGGGGATAGTTTCTCTCCTGGTTGTTTATTCAAGGAGCTGATTGTCTTTCACTACTTTGCAGGCCTGGCTAGGAATCATTAGCTGGAAAGAAAAGTGAGGGGATTTGGTCTCTAGGAGTGAATGCTTTTAGTTTTATTTTCCTTTGATGAACAATTTTCTGTCACTCTTTCAGGTCCTGCAATAAAGAAACCCGCAGATCACAGACGTCACTTTCACCTTGTCAGTTTTCTCATTAGTCCACAAGAGACCGTGTACTAGAATAGATAGTCAGAGCCACTGATAAACATTTCATTCCAGACCCAGCAATTATTCATTGTATAACTTGGGGCAACCTACTGAATTGTGGGCTACATTTGCAAAATGGAAACTGCAGCATTCACCCTAGAGGATTGTGGGAGGTCAGAGATGTTTCTGTAACGCACTTGGGTATGTTAGCTGCTTTGCACTTTATAGTTATGATTCCATAAATGTTTAATCATGACCATAATCCCATTGTTCTTGCTGTTTTATTTAGCATTGAAATATGAAGAACCGTGGATTAGTTATTCCATTTATTGATGAGGAAAATTTCAGGAAACTTAAAAGACTCATTGGCATCATAGTTTATCTGTGGTCTATTATCTTATTGTCTATTTCAAGTCTGCACACCTGGAGATAAATACTTCTTTAATGCTTTTGTTTATACCCAAAGACCTGACTCTCTCTTTCCCTTCTATTCTCTTCCCTACCCCCTCCCCAGTGCCTACTGCTCTCCTTTCCATCCCCCATTTCCTCCCTCTCTTCCTGTCTTCCTTCCTTCTTCCTTACCATCCCACCATGTCTTTCCTGTCTTATTATAGCAGTTGCTGTTATCATGAAGCTACTTAAGAAAATTAGCTTTAGTGCTGGGGTCAACTATTAACACGTCAATTCTCCTGATGGAGAAACAAATTGATAGAGATCTCATTTTTTTAAATTGGCTAACATTGTATATCAGGACAGGAACCATTACTGAGAAATTTAGGCTGTTGTGACAGAGTTCCCCAGTGGCTTGAAGTTCATCAAATAAGCTAGTTTGGTGGGCCAGAAAGCTCCAGGATGCACTGGTCTCCATTTCCCCAGCATAGGAATTAAAAAGACTAGCCACTACACCTGGCTGCTTACACTGGTCCTGGAAACTTAACTCAAGATTCTCCTGCTTGCAATACAGACATGTTATCAAGTTATTGAGTGAACCATCTCTCTGGCCCTTTTCAATCCTCCATTTCTCTCTCTGTCCTTCGTTCTCTCTCTTCAGGGTACAGTTACTCTTTGTAGCCTTGGCTGTTCTGGAACTTATTTTGTAGACCAGGCTGGCCTCGAACTCAGAGATCCACTTTCATCTGCCTCCCAAATGCTGGGATTAAAGGTATGCATCACCCAGCCCAGCCCTCTACCCCCTTTTTTTAACCTTTCAAAGTAATTTTAATCAGTAAGTTTACGTTTGACCTAGTAAAGCAAATGTACTTTGGAACATCTTTGATAATAGATCCAAGAGGTTTTTTTCCATGGGAGAACTAGAATACACACACACACACACACACACACACACACACACACACAATTAGAAAGGGCAGGGAAATACATCCACATTCCCTTTTATGTATCTTTCAACAACCTATCAATATTCTATTTGTATATAGTAAGTTTAAATTGGGTTATGTGTACTTTTCTTATTGATAAACGTAATTCACTGTAGTGTTCAGCATATGGCCAATGACCTGTGTCAGTTAAAAGTTACATCCTGTGTCCTCAAACTATTCTTAGTCAATCTTTTGGATCTCCCGTGGCTCTTTTTCATAGTATATTGCTCCAAGACTTAGACTTACCCAGAAGAAATAATTGAATTCTTTGTTTTCTATAAAAGTGATCAGACTGCCTATCCAGTTAATTCTATGTGTTCTGCTTCTTCAAATGTCACAAGCTCCTTAGATCAAATGTTCTTTTACACGGGAAGACTGTATTGTTAACTCAAGATTATAATTCACCTTTTCAGAAGATAGTTTCTTTTCTTTTTTTTTAATTGGATATTTTCTTTATTTACATTTTAAATGTTATCCCATTTCACAGTTTTCCCTCCAGAAACCCTCTATCCTATTCCCCTTCCCCTTGCTTCTGTGAGGGTGTTCCCACACCAACCGACCTAATCCCACTTCCCTGCCATAGCATTCCCCTACACTGGGGCATTGAGCCTTCACAGGACCAAGGTCCTCCCCACCCACTGATGCCTGACAAGGCCATCCTCTGCTAAATATGTGGTTGGAGCCATGGGTTGCTCCATGTGTATTCTTGGTTGGTGGTTTAGTCCCTGGGAGCTCTGGGGTGGGGGGTGGGGAGTCTGGTTTGTTGATTTTGTTGTTCTTCCTATGGGGTTGCAAAGGAAATATCCAAGAGCCATTAGTCCATGCTGGACTAAAGCCACTTCTTGTGTATAAAATGAATACTATATGTAAGGAAATAATATACATTTTACTCCCCACCCCCCTTTAGACTTGAAATCAAGGATGCCTGTGAAATAGCATATAAATCCTGGGAATCAATCGAACTCAGGTTCTCTGCAAGAGCAACCAGTGCTCTTAACCACTGGGCCATCACTGCAGCCCCCATTTTATTCTTCTTAACACTAACAAGTTTCTTCTATCACTGAATGCTTTTTATTGAGACATTTACTTTCCCTGCTTCTTGGTCCTGTGAAGGAAAACAAAAAGGAGACCCTACTCCTTTCCTTGATTAGGTTTAATAAGCAGTGTTACTCTTCAGGAGGTAAAGAAGCATCGGGAGTTCAATTAGCATTGAGCCTTAGTGCTGCTGGTTTCTCCTGGGTTAAGAATCTTCAGCCTCTGGGATGGCATTTTGACTCCATGGGCAGGGGACCTTATTCTCATTACCTATGACTCTCACAGTTCATCTAGAGAGGAAAAAAGTGAACTCTGGTGTGTATGAAAGATACTAAACTTACGTGGATGAAGTACATTCCCAGACTGGAGTTTTGGAGAGACTCAGAGATGGGCAATTAGGAAGGAAGTGCCAGAAAGGCTATGCTCATTGTATATGAATAAAAAAAAATGGTTAAATCCTTAATCTAAAAGAATGAAATCTAGGAGCTGGAGAGGTGACTTGGTGGATAGTGTGCTTGATGGGCAGGTATGAGTACTGCTGTTTGAATTTCCAGAACTCATGAAAATATTGAGTGAAAATATTGTGTGGTATTTGCCTGGACACTGGAGCTCAAAGGCAGAGGCATGGAGTCCTGGGAATAAGCAAGCCAACCAGGTTAACCGAACTGGAGAGTTATGGGTTCAAGAAAAGTCCTTGTTTCCGTGAATGAAGTGAAGTGGGATAGAGGGAGACACATGGTGATGTCAGTCTCTGCTTCCATATGCACACACTCATGCATGAGCACCCACATACATTTAAATACATGTAGATACACACCCCACTCCAGAAGAAAGAATAAGGAAATCACAACAGGGTCAAGACCAAAACAAAATCCACTAACATCATTCTCAGAATGAAACTAAAGGGATTGGATACTTTTTTGGTTTTATTGAGCATTTGGATCAAATATTTTTATTGGGTACTACTTCTCCAGTAAGTTTGCTCCACTCAGAGATGACTTATATGAAACAAAATGTTAATATGTGTTTCAAAGAAGTTATATGTAGGTTCTGCTAGATATTTGCTTCTGCGTGATGGAAGGTGGGTGGTCAGAGCTCAGGGTCAGAATGCATTTTTCTATCCTTTCCTGATATCAAGTTGCATTTAAATTTTATTTATTTAAAATAGAATGACATCATTCCCTCCCTTTTCTCTCTCTAATCTCCATATTTCCCCTTCACCCCTTTCAATTTTATTTTCTCTTTTTCTTTATTAGCATTGTAACACATACATGTGTGTGTGTATACATATATATACACACACATGTATATATATGTGTGTATATATGTAATACACACACACACACACACACACACACACATACACACAATGTACTGGGTCCATTAATTGTGCTTTTATGTGATTTCAGGGATGACCAGTTGGAATTTGATAACCAAATAAGGGACCTCATCCCTGACAAAGATTAATTCTTTCACTTTTGACATTATTTAGTTGCCATGTGAAATTTCTTTTTTCACATTAATGTGTTGTCTTTGTTCATATCTCATAAGTTTTAATTCTAGAGCCAATGATTAAAGGAATCCAAAGTAGTAAAATGAATAAATCTGCATCTCAAATATCATTTGCCTTCTGACAAGAGGAACTTTGTGCATATTTATCACACAGATACATTTTATTTCCTATGATTAATCTTTCTTCACAACATACCATTTGATTTTAAGAATTTTATGTTCAAGTCCTATTTGAAAAATTTCAGTGAAAAGGTAATGAAGTCACTTGTTGATAGCATCTAGATTTCTTCTTGAAAGTCTGTTTTGTTTCTTTAATGTCTGTATCCTCCAGATTCAAGATTGTTAACACTCTGCAAAGTTATTATTGTAATATAGAGGCAGGAACATGTATTTGGTGAAATCTTTATGGAATTTTTACTGTTAAATTCCGACCTTCATCATGTACAGTATTGATAGAATAGTGTCTGATTTTGTAGATTGTGTTAAGGATTGATCGGCAGGACTTACCATCAGTGCTCTGACATGAACTAGCAGCTTTTCCTCGGCAGTATTGGACCTATCCCATGGTCTCTGCTTTTGTAAGTGTGACATATTTGGAGAAAAAGATTTCAAGTCCTATGTAATTAGGATTCAAGTAGATAAACACTGCAATGTGTATATATGTATGTGTATACACATATATTCGTCTCTCTTCCTCTTATACACACATATTACAATCTTACATGTATGTACATTGCACACATTCACATGTACGCACATCACACACATATGTATACATCACACACCCATGCACACATATGTATGTCTCATTCCAAGAAAAGAGTAATGATAATGCTGTATTCATTTTAGAAATAAAGACATTTCTATGAGTTTTTGATGGATCTGAAGTATCCACATGATAAATGATAAACATTCCAGAAAGATGTTATATGAGGTCATTTATTATGATGATTATTATATTCATGATTCTTATCCTTTCTATTAACTGTATTATAACACATGTTCATAATATGTGGTGTGTTTGTCAATATTGTAAATTATCCTTATAGTTTTCAACTTAATATAGGTTTATAGATACTCATTTCTGTATACTATATTACTGAATATACTGCAAGGCACATATAGTTTTGGCTATTTTGCTGTAGAAGCAACTGCCAAAAAAAACCTCCATAAGTTGCAAGAGACACACAATATGATCAGGAAACAGTGATGGCATTCATTATTGCCAAGTCATTCCAGTTCCTAGCAAAGCCTGAGAAGATCATAAATGCACTAGTAAAAATGGAATTTCATCAATGAGGTTACTGACTAATGATTAGTAACCTTTAACCAGGGAGAACACAAAACTTTATAGAAGCAGATAGAACATCAACATCAGAACATACAAATGCAGTCCTCCATTGAATTGAATCATTACTTTATTGAATTTGGAAATCTGTTGGATCTATTTACAAAGAGTTGGTTTTTATTTTTGGAAGATTTTACTTAGTAACTCAATGTTAAAGCACTTCAACTATGTTGTTTTAATTTGTATCACAACCTTGGGCTCAGACTAAATTGTTGGTATACAAATGCATTTTAATTTTTTTAAAATACAGGACAAGTATAATTGACGAGATTGCACAAATCTAAATTAAACTCTAATTAGGATGTCAGGAGTAAGGGATAACACACATATTTACAGTGGTATCCAAGGTGAACTTTAATTACACCCCTTACTCATACCAGACTATGGTAGCAGTAATTTTCTTCCTGCACTCTAAATCCATCAGGTGTTCTCAGGGTGCCCATAACTAACAAAGCTAAAACACAGCTGTGAAAAATCTATCACAGTTCTTCTGGGGCCAAAACCAAGTTTTCAACTTCACTGTTTTGAATCTTAAAAAGGAAGTACTTGGGGAAAGTTTCCATTTCTAAAATATACTACATAATTTTACTCTATTTTGGGCAGAAAGAATGCTGCTATATATTCCAAGGTTATTCACATTTTGGTACCACTATTTCTGCACCCATTCTGTGGCTGTGACATTTTTAAACATCCCTGCATTCAGAGAAGATGGAACAATTTTATAGACATTAGGGTCAAAATCAGAAAAACAACCCCACACAGCCATATATGAAATGAGGAAATGAGGAATGGTTATTCTTTTTTCTTTCTTCTCTCTCTCTCTCTCTCTCTCTCTCTCTCTCTCTCTCTCTCTCTCTCTGTTCTTTCTCTTTTGTAAAATTGGCTATAGAAAACAACTTAAATTTCCTCAAAGCATGTAGGTACAGTCATTCTCTACAGATACTAATTAGAATTACTTTTTCATGACTAGTTATTTGTAGGATTTTAAACTAATGCGGCTGCTAACAATCAGTATAAGGGGATTTTAAGATCTGGGTATCTGGGAAGACTAAAATAGTGTTGCTTGAATATAGAAATTCATGGTTGTTTTATGTAAGCAAGGTCTGTAACTCTGAATATTTGGATTCTAAATAGTCATTCCAATTGTAGACTTCTAACATGAAGGTCAATGAATGTATGTGCTAGTAGAAAACCATACAATTTCACAGTAATATATGTACATGTGATATTTGAGACCAAGTTCAAATTTCTCAATAATGTAGTCACTAAATGTAGAGTCTTAATAGAATTTACAGAGTTTTTGACTGTGAGTGAAGAACTTTTCTAGCACAAGCAAATAACCCCAGTTCATGTTTTTGCATGCAACCCAAATAAATGCAGTGGGCCATAGAGTTTTTTAAAAAGGCATGTATGTTTCTACAGACAAATTACTGTCCAGAAAAGGACACACTTGCAGAATAGTCGACTGATTATATGCCTAGACAGAGTAATCAGCCCTTAATAATTCTGCAGCACTAAGGTCTGTCAGAAGATCCTGGACCAGAAGGCAAAGAACAGATGCTCCAACGTTTTGAAGTAGAGCGAGTGTCCAGGTGGTCAGAGGTCTCTATAAATTGGCTAAGTTTTAGAAACTACGATTTGTGCTTCCCACAATTACAGTTAACTCAGTCATTCTGGATTTCTGATGGGGTTGAAAACAAATAGCTATTGACCTTAAGAGAAAAGATTTGAGTGGATGGTCGTCAGCTGACATTCATCCTAAAGCCAGGTTCAGAACTAAATGTTCTAGTTAGATTAGATGACAGAGGAGCTGGTTAGTCAACAAAAGGACGGACTGGGTATTAGGACTATCCTGTTCCTCACTGGTACAAATTGGCATAATTATGCTCTAATTGTATTTTGAGAGAAAAGTTTCATTTTAACAGGAAGGGTGATGTGTAGGAGGAGATAAGGTAGGAGGAGTACTGAGAGGAAGAAAAGGAGTAAGAAGAGGAGAAGAAGAAGGAGAGGAGAAGCTAGGTGATGAAAGAGAGAAAGAGGGGGGAGACAGGGAGGCAGATATTCATGTATCTCCACCAGTCAAAGATAGTTGTTATACCTAAGTCGGTCAGTGAGTTACACCTCTGATTGAACAATTCCAAACTTATAAAGCCTATGATTAACATTCTTTTTAAAAAAAATGTATAAATGCAAAAAGGAAAAGGGGGCATGGGATATGGGTTTCCTAAGGGGGGTGGGGGTGGGGAATGGGGATAGGGGATGCCATCTGAAGTGTAAATAAAATATCTAATAAAAAAAAAAAGGCATGTATGTAGAGACACTAGGGAAGAAAGAGATTTGATAGGTGAAGGAAGAAGAAAAGGAGAATGATGAGAAAGACTGATTGAAAATTATAATATATATGATGTTGTATCATATATTTTATGACATGTATCTTATATATGATATTATAAAGAAAAGGTACCATCGAAAGATACATACTTACATATGAACACATGTAAAAACAATAAATTTCATAATATCTGAAAATAATTACCTTGCTCCTTTTAAATCTAGGACTGATAGTTCATTTTTTTTCCCATTAGTTACTTTCCTGTTGCTGTGAAAAAGTACCCAGATAATAAAAGCAAGTTAAGAACACATGAGTTTATTTTGACTCACAGCTTTGGAGGGATAGAATCTCATGGTGATGAAAGCATGTTAACTTACAGGAACACAAGGCTGGCCTGGCGGTTCTGAAGCATAGTGAACCACATTTGTTCAGCACACAGGAAACAGAGAGCAAAGAGAAGCAGGGAAAGCTATAAATCCTCAGAATCCATCCCCAGTGACATACATTGTTTAGTACTGCTCCTAAAGACTCCATAACCTTTCCAAGGTGCTTCAGCAACTGGCAACTAAGTAAGCATTTGAACAATGAGCCATTGATGGACATTTTTTTATTGAAAACAAACCCTTTTTGTGTTTATTGCCTTGCTTGTTCCTTGACTATTTGCATCTATTGTATTGCTAGTTCCTCAGCCTAGAACTGACCTTAATACTCTCATGTAATTAATGGTATAAAAGTAAAAAGGAGGAGGAGGATGGGATTGGGGGTTTCTAGGGAGGGGAAATAGGGAAAGGGGATGACATCTGCAATGTAAATAAATAAAATATCCAATAAAAACCCCATAGTTTTCATGATGCTTATAGAATACAGACATGTTTTTTTTTTCAGTTTATAGATTGTGTGTTCTTTAGTCCAGTTCCTGAGAGAGTCCCCATTTCCCTTTGAAAATTCTTTTTAAAAATTCTTATCTATCTATCTATCTATCTATCTATCTATCATCTATTTACATCCCAAACACTGCTCTTCACCCCCTCTCCCCAGTCTGTATTCTATGAACACCATGAAAAGTTACGTGAGACTCATTTTAAAAGTGATTAAGTTATTTAGTGGGAGAAACTTACAGACAGAATACATCCAGGCTATGGAGAATCATTATAGCCCATTGCACATCATCTGCTCTGCGGTGAGAAAGAGTTGAAAGATACAAAAACTGTGCAGTTGGTGAGTAAAGGAATGTGTTCAAGTTAAAAAAAAAAATAGACCAAGTGTGTGTACAGAAAGCAACTATGGCTGTTATAAAGATTTGTTTCATTAAAGAAAAACTCATACTCTATCTAGACAATAGTAAAAGTACCTCAGGAGAAGGCTCTACTAGCCGAATTCTCAAAATTTTTGAAAGTGAAATTTATTAGAAATAGATTTTGAATTCAGAATGCTGCAGAAGGCATTCTTTGCAAAAAAAACCCAAACATACAAACAATCATCATCATCATCATCATCATCATCATCATCATCATCATCAACAACAACAACAACCCAAAACTATGCAGATATTTGTTTTTACTGGTATACCAACAAGAGGATATATAGAGGATTTTGCAGTTGTGAAAGGGCCAGGATAGAACTGGCAGCAGAGAATGGCTTTCCAGACAAACAAAATACAAGAGTTACAAAGGTTATAGGAGCTTGCATTAGAGTTCCAGAAAGCCACTGAGGCCAGGTACTATATGGCAGTGTTATGTTTTCTGCATGGAGTTCCTGAGAGGTTATTGAATAAATCTGTGAAGGTGAAATGTAGTTTCGATAAAGCCTCCATGACATTGAGTATGCCATGACCATGGGAAGTCAGCCAAGGAAAGCTGCAAACACAAAGTGGAGCGGTCCCAAGGGGGCGGGGGGAGGGGGGGAGGAGGCATGTGTTCTTCATACTGCATAACTGGAGAGTCACAGATGCCCAAGGATGTTGCAGCCAGGTAATGCCAAAAAAGAACCACAGCTGCTGAGACATAATGCTGAAGAAATTGGCATTTTCTTGCTGAGTCTTGGCTTTGCTTTGGTCTGGTCTTTTCAGGCCGTGTCTATTGATCCATTTTAGAACAGGAGCTTAATAGAATGAAAACTCTTATTATATATTGGAAGAAAAACAAAGAAGAAGAAGAAATAAAAGGCCACGCTTCTCAATGAATCATTCTTTATATTTACTTCAACAAACTTTTATTGAGTAGTAGTACACTATTCTTTCAATAAGACATCACACTCAAAGATAATCATAAAACCATGAAATTGTAACAGATGTTCTAAAATATGTCATAGAAAAAAAAACCCTATTTGTCTTAGTTAGGATTACTATTATTGCTGCAATGAAACACTATAACCAAAAAGGAAGTTGAGGAGGACAGGATTTATTTGGCTTACATTTCCACAATGTAGTCCATCACTGATTGAAGCCAGGAAAAGAACTTAAAAGAGGGGATGAGGCAGGAGCTGGTGCAGAGGCCATGGAGGGGTGCTTCTTACTGGCTCATTATGGCTTGTTCAGCCTCCTTCTAATAGAACTCAGGATTATCAGCCCAGGGACGGCAGCACCCACAATGGACTGGACCCTGTCCCATTAAACATTAATTAAGAAAATGCCTTACAGGCTTGCTTACAGCCTAATCTTATAGAAGCGTTTTGGTTTGTTTTGTGTTTTTATAGTTGTTGTTGGGGTTTTTATTTTGTTTTTATTTTATTTTATTATTTTATTTTTGAGAAGTGATTTCTCTGCATAGCCCTGACTTTTCTGAAACTCTGTAGACCAGTGTGGCCTCAAACTCATAGAGATCTTCATGCCTCTGCCACTACTGGCTGTAAGCATTTTCTCAGTTGAGATTCTCTCCTCTCAAATGAGTTCAGCTGGTGTCAAGTTAACATAGAACTATCCAGCACATTATTTAAAGGCGATGACCAAAGATCATGGCAGTCATCTGTTGAGACAATCAGAAAGTCATTCCTGAATAAGGTGACATTTAGAAGTTGATGAACTAAATGGAGTGGGAGCCATGGCAACAGGGAGGAGGCACATTCAGTGCAAGTTTCTCAGACAGAACTTGTAGGATTCTGAGCGATCAAGGAAAGATTGCTGACAAGATGAGGGATGCACGGATGGTGACAGAACCAGCATTAGCTTTTGTGTGTGTGTGTGTGTGTGTGTGTGTGTGTAGTAGTAGTAGTAGTAGTAGTAGTTTGAACAAAACGTTTTTATTAGTGGTATTTTGGAAAGGAAAAGCATCGCATGGGTTATATTCAAAAGTTTAGACAAGGCTCAGACTAAAAATCCATCCACTCCCCATTGGTGTATCAGTTCTTATTTTCACAGTCAGAGGGTTTAAAACATTCATTTTGAAAAATGCTTTGTTAAAGTTAAATGGCATGGAGTAACACACACAATTTAACGCATGGTGACATACGCACACATTCAAGGTTCAAGGACCTATTGCTACCCAGGCCAATCAATATGAAACTCACATTCAGTGATTTTCTTCAGAAGCTTTGCGTCTTCTCCTGGCTGCTTCTTCCTGTACCCTCCCACAAGCAAGCAGCCCTTAAACTGCTTTCTTTAACTATAGATTAACTTTCACTCTATTTCTTAATTAACAGAACCACATACAAAGCATTATTTATTTGGCTCTTCCTGTGGCCACAATCATTTTCAGATAATCCATATGGGGAAGCTAGAGAGATGGCTCAGGGGTTAAGGAAACTGGCTGCTCTCTCAGAGGACCAGGGTTCAATTTCTGACACTCACATGGCAGTTCACAGTTCATCTGTAACTCTAATTCCTGGGTATTCATCACCTTCCAATTTTTGCAGGCACCAAGTACACACATAGTGCACAGATACCTACAGGCAAAACATCCATACACATGAGCATAAAATAATAAGATCATTTATACCACTGGATGTATAAGGTTTCAGCCTTTTTTAAATTCGTGAGTATGATCTTATGGCTAGACCATAATTCTCTTAAACCTTAACTCTTGACAGGTTCATGTTTCATTTCTTTCTTTGGACATTAAAAATATAGCTGGTATAAGCAGCTCTAAATATATTTGTGTGTGTATGTGTGTATATTTGTATGGCTGTGTATGTGTACATGCATGTATGTGAAAATGTATGCATATGTATGTACCATACATGTAGGTGCTTTATGTACATGTGTGTACATGTCTTATGTGCATGTGTGTATATGTGTATGTGTGTGTATGTGTACATGTAGGTATATGGTTTATGTACATGTGTGTACATGTGTGTATGTGTACATGTGTGCCTGGTGTGTGTGTATGTGTTTGCACAAGTGTTTACGTATCTGTCAATGTGTGGTGTGTGTATGTGTGCATATATTTGTACATGTATGTACATGTCTGTGAACATTTTCTTTCATGTTTCATAATCCTTTCATCAGTTGCTCAGTTTGTTCCTGTAACAAAATACCTTACAAAGGCAACTTTAGGAAGGAAGATCTTATTTTGTCTCATAGCTTCTTGGTGCAGTAGATTTTGGTGGGGAAGTCAAGACAGCAAGAATGTGACATGGCTGGTATTGATGTGTCGACAGTCAGGGAAGGAAGAGAGATGAATGCCTGTGCTCAGCTTCCTTTCTCTTTTCTTTAGTTTGGACTTTTAGCTCTGGGAATTGTACTGTCCACATTCAGAATGGATCTTACTACCCTAGTTAACCTACTCTGGATAATCTCTCATAGACCTGTACAGAGGTCTCAGAGACCTGTCCATAGTGATTCAAATCTCACCAATTTGATAACCATGATTACATAATTTATGAGCATAAAAGTTAGGTTTGTTAGTGGTTTTAAGCATGGTCTTCAAAGAATGTGTCAAACATTTTAATTTGGCTGTACCATGTCAGAGCCCCACTCAGCAGGTATGCAGATCATCAATTGTCTTTGCTAGCCTGAATTCAGTTCTTTTTATTGTATTCAATTTAATCATAATTGATGGTATTTCATTACTTTCTTGATTAATACTTCCGAGTAACTCTTCATGTTTTTAATGTGTTAAGGGAATATCCTGTTTTGTAAACTGTTACTCACATCTTGTGTCTAAATAAATCCGGGTGCATTTATTATTGAGTTTTAAACAGTTTCCTTTATGTTTAAAAAATATCAGAGCTTCAGAGGTTTTTGTAGGACTGTTTAATGATTCTTTGTGAGTTTTACATCATGCACCCCAGTCCTGTTCATCTCCCCTCCCCTTGAATCTACCCTTTGCCCTTGCATCCTCCTCCCCAAAATAAAACAAACAAACTAACTGACTAACAAAAAATAAACAAAACAAAGCATAGAAAACCTTTGGTCATGGAATCTTATGTATGTCACTGCATGTCACACAGTATATCCCTCTGTCCATACAGTCTTACTTATAAATGTTTCTAGATATGTAATTTTCAATATTTTCTCCAATCACGTAAATTGTTTTAGAATTTTTTTCATTGTGTTTTAAAGAGCATGTGACCAATTTGAAAGAAATACAACTTATTAATCTAAAGTCCATCTTACTTTTGGATATTTGCCTGAGATGCCGTGGCTTAACCAAATAGTTCTTGTGTTCTTTTAGAAGCTTTGTAGCTTCAGTTCCTCCATATATGCATATCAGACATTATGCAGTAGCTTTAGTAAGGTGTAGAGAGAATGAATGGAAATTTGAATAGTTTTCAGAATGTGGATTTCCAAAAGTTTGAGTAGTATGGGTTGAAATCTGTTTTTTTCTTCACTCAGTGGAGGAAAACAATGGAGTATGTGTGGGGTAAATGCTGCTTACAGAATCCAACGGTAGTTTTGGAGGACAATGTTGGTCTATCCTATTTAAGCTTCAAAGTAACCCCCAAACTCAGACACATATCCTTCTAAGCTTCTTTCTTCAGTTATGGATTTGTTTGGTCTGTCTTGAGTCCCTTTTCTTTCTATATCACTTTAAAATTAACTCTCCACACACTTACATACAAAGAGAGAAAGAACTATTTCCTGGAATTTTGAACTGGGTGGCAAAGATCACTTGTGGGAAGGACAGTGAAAGGCAGGGAGGAATGTATTCAAATGATGAATGCATGTTCTCTCTTTGCACCATTTTTTTTGTCTCCTTTAATTTTTCTATCATTTTTTCCCATACCCATTGACAGTGTTCAGGTCTTATCTATTCTTTCCAAGATTTCCAGTATCCATGATGGTGGCCATGAAATAACATGTTTAAATTTTGCCATCATTTTGAAATATGGTTTGTCAAGTCTGAAATGCCAGGACTCCTTGAAAATTGCCAGATGAATTCTTACATATTCTCAGCATTTGCCCCTCCAAACTTGAACCTCCACCTTCTGATGTTTATCTTTTCATCCCTGTTAAAAAAGATCTAGGCATGTAAGATGCCATAAATCTTGAAAGTGGAAATACGGAATGGATGCTGGAGAAATCTCATTTTGAACTTTAATTTGGACTTCAGATTTCATAGGAGGCACAGGATTTGAAGAAGTGGAACACATTAAAGTTAGACATATTTCATATATGAATTAGCTGTAATTTTAAGTATCACAAGATAATCATGAAGGGTGCTGAGAGCGGAGATGCAGGAGAAGCTTTTTGCTTTGATAAGTGGCTGTGAAATCAGGGGAAGAGGTGTTAAGAACACGACGTTACAAGACTAATGACAATTCTTAGATCAGGAAATATTCACAGGAATGAACAGGAATTCATTTCCTCAACAGACTTTTGATAAATGAAAATTTCCTTTTGCATTTTGGACAATGTTCTCAACACTCGAGGTTTTAAACAATGCCTGTTAGATTTTCGGTTGACAATAAAGTAAAATATTGAATGTAATCTATTAAATCTACAATCTAACAAAGTTCCAATGACTACAGGCAGCTCCAGATTATAGCTCTCTAATTCATAACAAAGAGCAGAAGTACTTGTATTTATGATATTTATATGCTCTTTTATTCACTGAATTATTTGTTGTCTTAGAAATATTATCTAGAATGACACTTTTTCTTTGCTTATTTGTTTCTTAAACATCATTACAACTTATCTTTTAGTGCTATGATTGATTTTGTCTATTAAGAACATATTGTTTGTGGCTAAAGAGGTAGCTCAGTGGTTAAGAGCGGTTGGTTGCTGCTCTTATAAAGAATTGAATTCAGTTCTTATAACTAACTGTAACTCCAGCTCCTGGGGATGGTCTACCTCCTTCTATCCTCCCCACACATCTGTCCTCACCCATAACTAACTGTAACTCCAGCTCCTGAGGATGGGTTACCTTCTTCTATCCTCCCCACACATCTGCCCTCACAATAACTAACTATAACTCCAGCTCCTGGGGATCAGATACCTACTTATATCCTCTCCACATCTGCACTTATGCCTATACCCTTAACCTCCTGAAAGTGCAAAATTACTTAATATAATCTTTTAAAATAGAGTGTAATCAATAATCAAATTACATGTGAAGATGAAGTATTAAAGAATTAAATATAAAAACCACAAGGAAAGTGAAAAGAAAATGCTTTAAGACATGTTTTTATTTGTTAGACATTTTATGGAGTATCTTTTAAGAAACACTCATCTTTCTTTCTTTTTGAATCATGTGCAACAATTTATGCCAGGTATAAGAATTACAATTGGACTTGTTTCAAATGTGTTTCATTCTTATTTCCTAGAGAGTTTGGTCATATTAATGATATACATAAGAAAACTGTCAAATTAATCATAGATTATTTTAAAAATGTAGAGAGTGCTAAACTTTAAGAATGAAGAGTCCTGTAATTCATATGCAAATGCTTCAGACTTCAGTCAGTTTTCACCCAATATTAAAATGTCAAAGTATTTCAGACATCAGATGCCTAGCGTTCAGAATGAACATATGTCAACGGGAGGGAACAAGCCAGTACTAGTGTTTCTCAAAGTGGGAGAAAAATCCCCATTGTAAAGACAAAAGAAGATACTTTGCTTATGGTCACTGGCATTGATCATATGCTGTAAATGACTTTATGAGGTGGTTACCCCCATCTGTTAATGTTGAAAGAGACTACTTTTCCTACCAGTTTCCTGCCTGAACCTTTCACTCATCAACCTATGACCCTTTGTCTCACACTTAATGGAAAGGTTGACCAGGCTAACTCTGTCAAATAGTGAGAGCAAGAGGGCAACTTAACTCCCTGAAGTCAATAGTGAAAATTCAATCTGAAACTTGAGGGAAGAAATTGAAAGATTCTTGAAAAAAAAAAAAAAACCCAGTTTTTTAACATTTGAAAATTTTAAAAAAAGGCAGTAACAAAGGCAGAAAGAAGTGTAGTTCTGTCTCTATAATTCTCTTCAGAGCAGAGCAGAGCATAAGAGGCAGAAAGGAAGCTCATGCTATGACTGTTAGCTTGTTATTGTTTGCTGAACTGTCCTGTGGAACTTGTCACATTGTGACAGATTTTTATTATAGACTGAACAGTAATTCTGTCAATAAGAAGAGAGAAGAAAAGAAATCAGAAGCAAGGAAAGTTGGCTGTTTGTGCATGCATCTTTCAATTGAACAGCAGTTTGTTTACAAAGTGCTTTGACATAAAACGTTACAGCCCTACCCTGCCAGGAGCCTTCAGTAGCATTTCTTGTGCCCAAACAGAAATGTGACTGTGCTCAAAAAGCCACCTATCAGTGGATCTGCTTATGCCAGCTACTTTATTAAGATATGTATTTTTTTCGATTGCTACTTTCTATTCTTTATGTTGAATTATTTTCAGAAGTCAGACTACCTTTAGGTAGGAAGGCATTATGAGATTTTGATACGGAAGCAGCACAATATTATTCAGAGAGACAACAGCATGTGAAATGTTCTTAATGGGCTGAGGTGGGGGTCAGGGAGACTGCTGAAATGAATGCCTAAGATTTCTAGAAACAGTGTCTCTAATACATGATGGGCGAAGTGAAGGAATGGATGAATACATTGACATTCTGATTTTGAGTCAATGGTCTGATTTCCACCATATGTTTTGGATTTGGATAACCCTTTCCCCCCCTCAGAATATTAGGATAATCCTTTATAGGTCAATGTATTGCCTCAATTTTTGCTTATAGTTTCTCCATGTTGCTTGCTATCAGCTAATATTCTTTGCTGTCAAGCTCAGCCTAGCTTTGCCTATATGATTACCCAGCACAGACACGGCCCTTTGCTTCTACTTTCTGTGAGAAATAACCTCTTCATCCAATTTGTTTAGAAAAATAAAAATAAAATAAATGACCAAGCTGGAAGAATGACAAGATGGAAAACTTATGTCTCTGAAAAAACTAGACAAGAAACTATAGCATGGAATGAACTAGGATAGGTACTGAGGATGCAGAGCATAGAACTGAGCAGTTTTAGATGGCCTAAGGAGATGAGTTTTAGATGGCCTAAGGGTCATGGGCTGGACCACAGAGTCCTGGAAGAAACCTACTACCAATAAGTTAGTTATGGGTAGAAGAAAGTATGTTTGGCATGGAAGGATCTCCAAGAAAAGCCAGAAAGCAACCATACAAAAATGCTGCTGATTATATGTGCTTATAGCTGATCAAACAGCTTCTTCTAAGAATACGTGAGAGCATCTCACTATTCCCAAGTCTCTCCCCAAAGTTGCTAGAGTTTCTTCCATCTATTCAAAAAAGCCTGCCAGCAAGTATAATGTAGGACCAGCCAACTCACCCCTGAAATCCTAACTCCTGGGATTGAGGCAGGAGAACTGTAGTTAAATTGAGATGACAACCTTGATAAAAAGTAAGCTCCAGGCTAGCAGAATGAGACTCTATCTCAAAATCAACCAGTAAATAAATAAACACGCAAAACTTTCCTATTTCAAGATGATATTTAAAGTCCCACAGAGTAGATTAACTTCCATTTAGCTTTTTAAAATTTTAATTATTTTCCCCTTTTCTTCTCCTTCCTTCTATATTTCTCACCCCATAATTCTTTTATATTCATGAATACATGATCTGGACACTCTTTTAAATTGTTGTTCTATCTATCTGTCTATCAATCTAATCTTCTATCTATCTATCTATCTATCTATCTATCTATCTATCTATCTATCTATCTTATTTGTGTGTATATATTATTCCAGGGGGCTTTTGCTTAGGGAAAACTACTTTTCTTTGTTGGTTCTTTTTTATATTTTTTGCTGGTGGTAGGCTGTTATATCTAATATATATATTTTTTAAAAGCAATAAAAATAGTACAACCATATCTTGAACAAGATTGCACTGTATTTACATGTATTAGACAACACTAGAACCATTAGTATTACACAATGCTATTGTCTCTTAGGAAAGTGAAATAATGTCCTATTATAGGGAATTTCCTAATTCCACAAAAAATACATTTCCTTAAGATCCACTCAAAAGTCTATCTGGAAATGTTATCTGAATACCTAAGAAAGTCCCACCTCTCTATATTTGGAACAGTTGTTTTTTTTTTTTTTTGGTGCTTTTGAATATGTCTTGGATATATTCAAATAATGACCTTTCCTCTCGCTAATTCTCTTATCAAAACTCCCTCCCTGATGAGACTGTCTTCTGTTCTTTTCTTATTGACTGTCGCTTTTTGAGCTGTTTTTATCACCACTCAGTGTTTTACTAATCTGGATTAGTGGGCTGTGCTGTAACAGTATGTGTGGAAATGCTGCCAACAATTAACTTACTTCATCAATCCATTCTAGGCCACTTTTGGAACTTCATGTTATAAGGAAAACACAGCTGGTTTGAGAATTGAGATTATCTAGAATGTAGTCCTCACTAATCTCTCTCTCTCTCTCTTTCTCTCTCTTTTTTTTTTTTGAGACAGGGTTTCTCTGTGTTGTCCTGGCTGTCCTGGACTCACTCTGTAGACCAGGCTGGCCTCAGAAATCTGCCTGCCTCTACTAATCTTTTTTTTTAATTGGATATTTTATTTATTTACATTTCAGATTTCCCCTTTCCCCATTTCCCCTCCAGAAACCTCTTATCCCATCCCCCTCCTCCCGCTTCTATGGCTTCTATGAGGGTGTGTCCCCAACCATCCAACCACTCCTGCCTCCCGCCCTCGAATTCCCCCACATTGGGGCATCCAGCCTTCATGAGACCAAGGACTTTCTCTCCCACCAATGCCCGTCAAGGCCATCCTCCACTACATATGCAGCTGCAGCCATGGGTCCCTCTGTGTGTGTTCCCAGGCTGGTGGTTTAGACCCTGTGAGCTCTGGTTTGTTGGTATTGTCATTCTCCTCATGAGGCCATAAGCCCCTTCAGTCTTCTCTCAAACTCATCCATTGGGGACCCTGTGATCAGTTCATGGTTAGCTGTGAGCATCTGCCTCTGTATATGTCGGGCTCTGGCAGAGCCTCTCAGGAGACAGGTTTATCAGGCTCCTGTTAGCATGCATTTCTTGGCAACCACAACAGTGTCTGCATTTGGGAAGCAGTCTGGCAGTTCCTCAGAAAAGTGGACATTAGTATTACCTGAGGACCCAGTTATACCACTCCTGGCATATACTGAAAAGATGCTCTAACAAGGTCACATGCTCCACTATGTTTATAGTAGCCTTATATATAATAGCTGAAAGTTGAAAAGAACCCAGATGTCCTTCACCAGAGGAATGGATACAGAAAATGTGGTACATTTACACAATGGAGTACTACCCAGCTATTAAAAACAAAGAACTCATGACATTCTTAGGTAAATGGATGGAACTGGAAAGTATCATCCTGAGTGAGTTAACCCAATCACAAAAGAACGCACATGGTATGCACTCACTGATAAGTGGCTATTAGTCCAAAAGCTCACAATACTGAAGATACAACTCACAGACCACAGGAAGCTCAAGAAGAAGGAAGACCAAAGTGTAGGGGCTTCGGTCCTTCTTAAAAGGAGTAACAAAATACTCATAGGAGCAAATACGGAGACAATGTGTGGAGCAGCGACTAGAGGAGGGGCTGTCCAAAGACTGCCCCACATGGGGATCCATCCCATGTGCAGTCACCAAAACCATTAATCTTTCTAAGAGACTGCAACCCCTTTTTCAATGACGTAAAATGGGAAAAATCAGAACTCTGTTGCCACCAGAGGTTCTTGCACACTCTGTTATTGCTACATAGGAGCCAGTAGCAGTTATTCAGCTTAAAGGGCTACCATTAAATTTTAGGACACCAAATATTTATTATTGCCACTTTCAATTCTAAATCAAATTGAAAGTCAATATCTGACTTTTCAAAAATCCTCACAGTCTTAGAAAAAATCAAATCTGATGTGCAGTTCCTGGTCAAACAGAATCCAAACTATGCTTTTAATAAGACATGTAAAATATTGGCCTTTTAAACAGATGAGCTATTTTTAAAACGATAGCCTCAGAGAACATTAGTGTGTCATCTGTGGAGCTATTCAAATCATGAGGGAGATTTCTAGAATTGCTTCAGTAGACTACCATCAAATAACTCATGTGGTCCTGCAAGCTAATTTTGATTGACTCACCCAGGTTGCACATGCATATATAATTACACAGTATGTGTGAAATTATAGTCCATAAGGCTATAATCTTTATGTACTATTTACTTTTTCTAATGGCCACTAGGGTATTGTCCAATATGCTTGGCTCAGTTCATAATTATAGTAGAAAGTGATATCATTAATTAAGCAGAAACCATAGCATAGTCATTAATATTTGGTTCACTTTGCAGATTCCAATGTTAGACAATCAGTGATCAAGATCTTTTTATTATTATTTATTCCAATAACTGTGATTACCCTACCCATCTTGGCTTCACGTTTTCTATTTGCACACAATAGAATAATACTTTTGCATGAGATCAGCATAGCGTTTAAACATTGTTACAAGTTAAATTCCTGGTAAATCATTACTTGCTATTTTTGTCAATTACAGGATAATATAGAGCCATGTGATGCTATTTCACGTCAGTGACAGTGAGAAGTTATGACATTGTAAATGGTTATTTGCAAACATAAAATATGCCTTGATTCTCCAATTCCCAGAAATATTAAGATTTTTTCATTTCTCATTAGAAAAGGAAAAAAAAATATTGATAAAAAGGTTAAGTTCTACACTAGCATGAACATAAATTTTAGCTATATTTTATACACATGGGAAAATATCATTACTTAACTTGGTCCACTGTCAATATTTAGAAATAGTTATTAACTTGGTAATAATCAATAACCTTAATGCACATATTATGGTCTCCAAATACTATACTATTAAAAGGAACCAGGCTTCTTTCAGGTAAAGAAGAATAAATATTAAAGAACTTAGATTAATTTGCAATGACAAGAATGAAGTCAGAAAATGATAGGGTGTTATAAGTGTAATTAAAAGATTTATTAAAGAGCTAAGATGCTATTCAACTGGTAGAATGCTTTCCCTGTATATGTGAAGTCCAGGGTTCAATCCCCAGCATTTAAATTAGGCATGGTGGCACACGCATCATACATGGTGGTATGCATGATCACAGCACATAGGAGGCAGAGACAAAAGTATCAGAAGTTCATTATCAGTTACCTCATGGCTTAGAAGCAAGCTTAGGGTATAGGCTATGTTCCTTACTCAAAATACATATACAAATAATAATAATACAGATGCATTAGGTCTAGTGAGAATTTTAATGGCCATTAATGAGGAAAGTGAGCATAAAGAAGTACAATGAATAGAAAATATAAAATGTATCATATGTCAGAACTTATGAGATCTAAGGCAAGAAAGATGGTGGTGGGGTTAGTGGGTAACAATTTGACTTACTATTTAAAAATTGACAATGTGAAAATATTTATCGTTTTCTACCTATTAGACAAATTTACTTTATGTTTTTAATCGTGTGTGTGTGTGTGTGTGTGTGTGTGTATATACGGGTGTATAAGTGCACATTGGTATGATTGACTCTGAGGGCCAGAAGAGGAGGCTATGTGATTCTCTATAGTTGGAATTGTAGGTGTTTATGAGATGCCTGACATGGTCCTGGGAACCAAATGTTGGTCTTTAAGAGCAGAAAGCACTTTAAATTTTTGAGCTATCTCTTTATTCCCCTCCTTGACTCCTCTTCTCCCCCTACTCCATATGTATCTTCATGTATATATATATACATATATATGTATATATACATATATATGTGTGTGTGTGTGTGAATATTTGAATTGTAAGTAAATTACAATTTAATCAAATAAACCTCTACTATTTTTATATTTAACCTAATAGGTTTTAACATATTATACATTTATCCTTGTCATTATACTTCTTAATGTTCACTTTTCTAATCAATGAGCATTAGTATCTGCATAGACTAGATTATGGATGTATGTGCATATATTCATCTAAAATGAAACAAATGAGCAGATTAGATCATATTCTTTGACGATATGGTCTAGTTAATAAAGGGAGAATAAAGGAAGAATGAAAAGTGAAGTTAAAAGCCTCTTCTTCAGGACTTAAGGATCAAATACATATAGTCTTTGTCAACAATTGTTACTACTAAAAAGGAACATGTATCTCACATGTATCTCACATATGACATATTTGGTAGAAAAAATAAACAATATATAAAGCCAATGGACCATCTGCATGTAGTTTATAGGAACCAGAATAAAGAAACTTACGTTCAATATTTAAAGACCATAAGGATGTATCAAGCAACCCCATCGATGTGAAACTGTATGTAGCAACCACTTTGAATTATTCCACAAAGTAGGGAAAGAAATGGAGAAGGAGAAAGGAGGAGAAAGAGAGGAGGAAAGAAAAGAAGGAAGAAAAATCAGGGAAACAACTGTGTGGTGAAGACACAACAATTAACCAGTCAACCAGTCAAGTTATTCTTCCCAGATGCTACAAATGTGAAAAATCTTTTTATTTTCCACCCCAGTCCAAACCAGCTGTTCTAATCTTCACAATAACCAGGTGTGAAACAAAATCATACATATGAAATTTACAAGAAAAAAAAAAAACCTAAAATATGTGTTTGAAGTGTATTTAGCTTCCTGTTGTGTATTTGTAGGGATGTGACTTGAAAGAAAGTTAACTGAGTGCAGTCAATAGGCCAGGCTCTTTGGATATAATCTTTGAATTTCCAGAGCAGCTGAAGGGGTAGTTTATCCATTTCACAGTAGAGATAACAGTGGGCTTGAGGTGAGCATAATAGAATCATTAACCTCAGCTCAGATGTGGTGAGGTGAATCCATACTATATCCCTGGCTCGGGAGCCCTGCATACTCCTTACATCATAGGGAATTACCACTCAGACGGAGGCTAGCATTCAGTTTCAGTAGTAAGCTCATTGAACCTGTTGACTAAGTCTTTCTTGGTAACTTAGAAGCAAATGCATGGCAGGAGAATAAACAAGATTGGCTTGTGTTTCAAAGGAAACCTCTCTCAAAGGTAAAAGTCGTTATTTATTCAGACAACTTAAAACCAGATAGAGCCTGATTTCATAGTTCTAGGCTATTTTACAAGACACAGATTCAGAGGAAAGAAGGGGAGCACAACCTAAGTCTTTTGTAGAGACAAGAAAGGGGTAAATATTGATCTTTTAATGAAAATAGGCATACTGACCTCAAGAATGAACTAAAACACAATTTTAAAAAGATGCATATCTGCGGCTAGGGACATAGTTCAATGGGTAAGAACACTTGCTGAGCAAGCATGGAGACCTGACTTTGGAGCCGCAGCAGCAGACATGTCACCAGTCAGCAGGGGCTTCATGTACCTGTAACCCTACAGCAGAGCAAAACAAACACACGGAACCCGGGAGCTAGGCCAGTCTAACTGAAATTCAAGCTTCCAGTTCAGTGAGAGACCTTGTCTCAGGACAGCAAAGTAACGTGATGGAATAAGACCCTAAAACTCTCCCTCTCGCATCCAAAAGCATGCTTACATGAAGACTAACATGTATATACCACATAAGGATACCATGCCTTACATATAGCAATGCAATATACTGAAAATAACAATAAAGAAAAGATACTTAAATACTTGCATTTTCTAACAAACGTATGGCCTAGTCAAAGGCTAATGAGTCTAGTCTTCTCATCATTTATTAGTTTGAATTACTAACATCTTGACTTATATAGAATTTTGAGGAACATTACACTGTATACTACATTCTCTATGGCCGGAAAAAAAGCAAAAAATCAGCTTCTGGTTTAGCCTTCCAAAGGCAATTCTTACTGTTACAAAGATGTCTCTATAATAAACTCTTTTCATACCGGCTAGCTCTATGGTTTATCTAAAGGTTTTATCCACACTGATTTTTGTTCTTTGTTCATTTCTCTATGGTGCCATTAGAAAACTCTATATGATGGCCATGTTTTGCTATTATGCTGTTTCCTTGCAAAGAAATATCCAAGATTCTTTTCTAATGTGTGCTTAACAGTCACATTGTTAGCTGCTCAATGTCTCAGCTTGAGCAGAAAAATATAGTTCATTGTACAATAAAAGCAATATTCTTAATTTAAATCTGGGGTCCCTGGGCCTATGTGACATTGTTCTCAGATCTGGATATAACTTTAAAGCTATTTTTTTCTTTCTTTCTTTCTTTCTTTCTTTCTTTCTTTCTTTCTTTCTTTCTTTCTTTCTTTCCTTCTTTCTTTTTTAAAATGCTTTGCTCCTTTGGTATATATTCAAAGATTTGATCTTCCAGAACAAAGCCATGGCACATCATGATTCAAATGAGATAACACAGGCTGTGGAAAGATTCATGGTGAATAATTTGTAATCTCAGGTGTCATGTCCACAAAAGAGCCTCTCTCTATGTTAACCTGTGCAGTGAACTCTGCAGCTTGAGTAGAGTTGTTAACAAGAACTATTAAGTTTTCAAAACAAACAAACAAACAAACAAACAAAAAAAAAAAACAAAACGATATCTGAAAGGGGAAGCAAAATAAGCCAATACTAAGGGTTAACTTATGTAACAACTAATTGAAGAGAGTTAGTCACTTAATTGTGAGGATTTGCTCAGTTTAAATTAAATATGTGATTATCTGTGTAAATTTGACATCTCCTGAAAAAGAAAACTTTTCTGCTTAAAGATGTCTCACTGTCAGCCCACTATGGTCAGAGCTATGGAGATTCCATATAACATACACCACCTTCCATGAGTATATCCTGAGTGAGTCAGATTACTTCTCTCATGTAAGGGATACAATCATTATGTCTGTCTCCATTGTGGTTTTCTCAAGACATTTGTTATCAAGAACATTCCCCAAATTTCAGTGTACTACTGATTTTTATGTATGTAGCAAAACAGGTCTTTTATTCTCACTAGCTTGCAATAAAATTTCTCAAAGGGTGGTGGGGGTCGTGGACCAAATGCCCTTGTCATTGTGGAAACAACAATACAAAAGGCACCTGGTGAAAGAGCACAGCATTGGAAGAGTTCTAACAACCCTCACAGTAAGCACACAGGACCTACGGTCCGTCTGGTTGTTATGCCTTCTACAATCCTAGGTTTTCACCAGTCTTTGTGGTTTATAACACATCTGAAGTGTTAGTAGTCTACAGAATATATTTCAACTTGGGCTTGATAAGTTTTCCTTCAGGGTAAATTCCAGCACTGCAATTTTTAGTACCAGTGTAGTGTCCTTGGTGCACTCTGTCAGTGCACACCATATGGTAAGATGTTACATGATTAGAGCTGAGATTTTTAATGTGGTTTCTATAGTATTTCCTGTAAAATAATTATATTTTTATTTGTGGTTAATTATATTAGTATATAATATGTAATATTATATATAATATAAATATAAGCAATTTATAATATTACATAATATAACTAAAATATATAATTATATATAACATATATTTATAATATATATAACATATATATATATATGAAGAGATAATGTGATATTGCTCAAACATCCTGTTTCACATTATACATTGTTCCATCTATGATTCTTGTTAACAACAAAAATAAATAAGCTGTTCATCTTAGATATATTTTGAAGTTAAAATGTGAACAAGTACCCAGAGTGTTAGATATAAATTTGAACAGCACAAGACTACAAATGACTCTCGGATTTGTATCTTGAGGAAACACTTGAAAAAAAAAAAAGGTAGGCATGATTTATCTGACCTTGAGAATGGAATAGCACTTGGAGAATAGAGCGATATTAAGGGTGCTGTTCTGAGCAGAAGCCTGCCATACTAAATATCAGATCACCAGGAGGTGATGTAAGTAGCAATGTCAAATAGACAGTGGGTAAATGAACCTAGAGTTCAGGAAGAGACATGCGAGTAGGTGTAAGTTTAGAAGCACTATACAGAACACACTTCCACTGTTGATGCTGAGTGAGAACCCAACGTGGTGCATAAGTATAGACAGACGAGATTGCATGAGTGGGTCACGGAACAAAGCCAGGTGAAGAGATGAAGAATTTTGGAATATGATAAAGTCATTATAAGCAATAGTCACAAGAACTTAAAAGTCTCAGAATAAAGAACTTGGCAAGGGCAGTGGAATCAAGACGAAGAGTCTGGGAAAGAGGCTTAAGTCAAATCCCATAGTCAGGCAGGTGGATTTGATCTTTTAGCCCTGTGAGAGTAATGCATGGATTCTTTGCTGGTGTTTCTAACTACTTCAGTCATGCAACTTCAATACAAGCAGGAGAAACACAAATTGTCTTAGTTATTCTGCCTGAAAGGAAGGCAAGATTGTCAAAACCAGCACAAGTAAAACGTTCCAAATGCCTGATATTTCCTAGAATTTAATTTATGAATTTATTTTTTTACATTAAAAAGACAAAAAATGTAATTACCTCAAAAAACCAAATCATGTCAATTTGCTAATGACTTGGAGTGGCGGTGGTCTTGTTAGTTTGGTATCATTTCCATTTCCCAGAGTTAAATGGCAAAGCAGGTGTGCTGCTTCTTACAATGCATAGCTCCTCCTAGGCTTTGAAATGTTACAGAAGTGATGAGGTATGGCTGCTTGTATTATACTTTGTCGTCATTATTTTAGCATTAACTCAGAGCTTTCCAATTTATAATTCTTATGGGGAAAAGAAATGACTGTGATTTATACAAGTGAGACGAATTAATCAATAATCCAACTATTATTCAACTCCAGCAATTACATCATTTTAAACTAAATTTCTCCATTATTGCTCCAATTCATCTACAAGACCTTGTTACACTTCAGTTTAAGGAAGATAGACTAACGTATATTGGAATAGGGCAAATTTCTACATTAAATATGCAATATAAAAAAGCCTTTAGTGTTTGGAGATCAATATTCTTTTAGGCAGAAGGATAAATTAAAACTATCCTAGGGTAATCATAACTTAATCAATAAGACAGGCAAAATTATTCCCTTTGATTTATCAAGCACTCTCAACCTTAATTCACTTAAAATTTCACCTAATTGCCTAATGGCACATATGGCAATGATAACTGTAGTTTTCAATGTTATGAAGCTAAAAATAACCACATTGTTTTGTATTTTCTTAGTGTGTGACATATATTTTATAATACCCTTAAAATATTATGCTCTATTGTATACTTTCAGCATGAAATTGCTTTCTACCAAAACAATTTAGTTCATTCATGCATATTTACGTCCTCCAATGGTTAGCATTCATTAAAATTAGCATGTTAGACAAAAACAGTAAGAAGTAGGAAATCTCACTTAAAATATTCACTCAAACTTATTTAAGAAAACACTTTTTCAGATTTCTGACTTAACTCTTCTAAACATAGTTCACTGGGATGATTCTGGGTTTGGAAAAACTAATTAAGGATGATCTAAAGATATTCAAACTGGGAGTATCTAGGAGAGGCACTGTACTCTAGTGTTTGTAGAAGAAAAAGAATTCACATACAGGGTGGTTGGAGGATATAAATGTTTATTTCAGTTCTTTAAAATTAATATTCAGTACTTGTTGTATGATGAACAATTAACTGCCAATCAATAGATATATTAATATGTAAAGGCATATACATAAAAACTTCTAGGAATGACATATGAAGCATCTACTTGCTTAGTGCAAGAGCCTGACTTAAACTTGCAGTGAAATCAGCAATCATAGCATTGTCTGCTTCAGTGATCCTGGTTATGTCTTTTGTTTATTTTCTTGACTATTTTGTCAGACTTGCTTTAGGGAAGAGTGTCCACCCACTTAAATTATACTGGTTTTCAATATTCTCCTCCCCCCCTAGGCATGATAAATAGTTTCAGTACAGTTATTTGAAAGAAGGTTATGATATAATTATGAGATGAGAAATAGGAAACACAAAATAGAAAAAAAAACACTGTCATGAAAGTACTGCTGTCAATTAAAAACTATCCTACATCAAGTGAGCCAGAGATTGATGGCACTGGCTGTTCTCCTCTGCATGTTCACCACGACCCTACAAGTGCACACATACCATGTTTACACTCACACACATACATGTCAGTAATAATTCCAACGTTTATGTACTTGACAGTTATATTATAAAATAATTTCAGGCTTACATAAAGGTTAAAAATTTGGTATGAAGAATTTCTATAAAGCCATCACCCTGATTAACTATACATTCAATTAACATTTCATTCTCTTATGCACATATAATGCCTCCTTTCCTCTGTGTATGCCAATATATTTATCCTAATTGTGATTCTTTGGATAGATTAACACTGACAAAATGCTATTACCATAGACTTCATTTAAACTATAGGTTTTTTTTTTTTTTCTGACAGTATCTTTTTGATTTTCTTTTTTCTGGCTCACAAGGAAGTCTATGACACACTTATGTGTCTTCAACTAAGACTGTTGTTTGGTGAATAGCACATGTTAAGTAAGATTTGTAAATAAGTTACTTGTTATATCAGCTATTAATTTATGTTATTACGTTTTTCTTAAGTATTGTATTCACATTTACATTTTGACACAAAATCCAATTAAAAATGTTGTATTCTGTTACATCATGCAGAATATTGTCTTACCTGTTGCTATGTGCAAAATGACAGCTTGGTAACATGTTACCAGTGTGGGTATGGTATTCATTGGATAAATAATATGTATTCAATTAAAATCCCTCTTGCTATTTGCATTGCATTTTGGGCATTTTCCCATTCTTGGTACATTTTATCTACTCTTTGCATCATCCTTCCTAAGTGGGAAATCTCTCCAGATATTCCATTCCTTTCCCTTCCACTGAGTCTCTGTCCAGACACAATAATATGGCATGTGATGGGCCATGCTCGTCTCACCTCCATGCAGGGAGGGGGTCCATATTGCAGAGACTGAACTCAGCTTCTTAAGGTTCTAAGTATCTGTCCCCTAAAATCAGCTGTGGGTCCAAGAATATCATGCAGAGGTTTTTAAAGAAGTGTTTGAGGCAGAAATTCTTGTGTGATTCCCTTTTTTGAAAGCAAACTCATTGACAAGCTGAGTGAAAATAAAGATAGAATGAAGAAGCACAAAGCTGAGCTCTGTGGTCTCAACTGGGTGGTATTTTGATGTGAACCTGTGGGGAAAGTTTCCATCTCCTTATGTCAGTTATTACCTAAAGGCTGCCCAGGGACAAGAAATAACTTCCACAATACGGTGACTACTGTTAAGGACTAAGGATATGTCTATAGACAGGAAGCAATGCCTAGCAATGAACAATTACACCAACAAGGTAAAACTGAATCTATAAGCCACACATCTATCTCCATCACTTAAAGGGATCTATCTGACACATAACAACCAGGAGGAAGGGTAATAGAGAAAAATTGCCTTGAGAAACTAGGGATATGGCTTAGATGAGTGAAGTGCTAAGGCCTAATATCTCTCTCTTCTCTCTTCTCTCTTCTCTCTTCTCTCTTCTCTCTTCTCTCTTCTCTCTTCTCTCTTCTCTCTTCTCTCTTCTCTCTCTCTCTCTCTCTCTCTCTCTCTCTCTCTCTCTCTCTCTCTCTCTCTCTCTCTCCCTCTCTCTCTTCCTGCTGCTTGCTGATCAAGATGTAATGCTTTCAACTACTATTTCAGTGCCTTGCCTCTCTGGTTCATGCCATGATAATCACAGACTAACTCCTAAATTTCTAAGAAAACCTGCAATTAAATACCTTTTTAAAATAAGAGTTGCCTTGGCCATGGTGTCTCTTAACAGCAATGAACTGTAATGAGAGAGAGAGAGAGAGAGAGAGAGAGAGAGAGAGAGAGAGAGAGACAGAGACAGAGACAGAGACAGAGACAGAGACAGAAACTTTAGCTTACTATTTATCTGTCAGATTGAGTGGACGCTGGTTGATCAGGACAGAAAAGCAAAAGTAAGATAGGAGAATGTAGAAGGGAAATCCAGGAGGGAAATGAGACTACTACTACAACAAGTTGTATTGTAATCAATAATTATTGGCCTTATTCCTTTCCCCATTTATCAAACATTTGAAAATAGAAAACAAATTTTAATACTTCTTTCAACTTTCTAGTTAGCAATACCATCAGGTTAGTAAGTTTCAAGGGACTGAATGTTCTTACAGGATAATAGTGGGAGAATCAATTTAAAAGATACTTTCTTGAATAACCTCAAAAAATTTAAATCTATTTTAAATGAATTAATTCACAAAATGCTTAACTCAGAAATTTCATAGATAGAAATTATATCTACAACTCTAAACACAAATTTCAAACTTATTTATAAAGTATAAAGAAAGTGTAGCTAAATATTTTAGAATTTGGCAAATATTATTTATATTGGGATACCAGTTCATGGTATTCTTGATTGCATTTGGAATATGTTAAACATTCTATAAGTGACCACCCAGCTTTATTAAGTTTTTTAAAAAGACTTTATTTATGTTTGGAGTACACTGTAGCTGTCTTCAGACACACCAGAAGAGGGAATTGGATTCCATTACAGATGGTTGTGAGCCACCATGTGGTTGCTGGGAATTGAACTCAGGATCTCTGGAAGATCAGTTAGTGCTCTTAATCACTGAGCCATTGCTCCAACCCACTTTATTAAGGTTTAAGTGGGAAGTTTTCTTGGAAATACAATGCTTGCCTTTTCTTTATAAATTCATACTAAATGGTAAAAAACACATAGTGGTACAGGAAACAAATGGAAGTACCTTTGTTTCTTAGATGACCCATGCGCCAATATGAAGTTTAGAGCAATTATTTTTTTTTACAACACATGACTTAAAGAGAAGTTCATGAAAGAGATCCATGGATAGCAGTGTCTTCCTTAGGACACTGAACTAGCATAAGATCATGAGTCTGAATAATAACTTGGTGTCTCTCAAGTTTTTAAAAGAAAGGCATAAGGGCAGTAATATTTGTGTTTTTACTCAGGACTATTTTCTCAGCTTTGCTCAGTAAAGCAGTTACACATCTGGTCTGCCTTCCCGGACCCCCTTGATCTTGCTATTTGTCTAGTGAAGCCTGCTTGATGTTGCTCAGATGGCCTTTAATCAGAATAGTTTTTAACCAGTGATAACCCACAACATGCAGCACAAACTTCTGTTCTGCCTGGTATCCATTCATCCAATTCCACACATATCTATTAAATGTCAGCTGTGTTTAAGGCATTGTCAAAATATTATGAGAATGTAGAATTGATGCCAGAGCTTACAGGCTGGTCTTTGAATGCAGATCCAGATTTGCCCTTTTGATTTGACTTTTTCTTGACTAGACTACTTTTAGTTTAGAAAGGGCAAACATTAACTGGTGGATTTACATCTAGTGTAGCTATAAATAATACCTTCAACACAAAAGTTATGGTTGGTTAACTTTAGTTAGGTTTTGACTAATTTTGCCTGTTGCTCGGCAAATGTGTTCAAGCATCCCTTTATTAAGAAATATTACCCTTCACCTGTCATTTAAATTACCTTAAATATAGTTTTAGTAATTACTGAATATAATGTGTTTTTGACATGTGTTCATTTTATATTTTTTCATGAGATGTAGACTGTGTTCATCAGTGCTTTTATTAACATTGAGGGAAATCAATATCGGTGAGAGACAGTGAAGAGCTGTTTTTGTTATGCCTGGATGATAACTGTGTTGAGAGGTGTTTATACTTAAGAGGAAGAAAGGGAGAAATCAATAGTTAGAGCCTTGACGAAAATATTTCTGTCTGGATAGAGTAGTGTATGACCCTCAAGAGACTGGAGGTCCCAGGGAGTTTTGAGGTCTGTTTGGGTGGGGGCTGGGTAGTAGGGACATCCTTGTGGAGACAGGGGGTGGAGAGGAGGTACTGGATGTGGAACAGTCAGAGGGTAGACTGAGGAGTCGGGGAAATAAAATCTGGAGTGTAAAAATAAATAAATAAAAGATTAAATAGATAAAAAATAATGGCTATTAACTTAGAGTGTATATATTCGAGCAACATATCAGTTCTTGTGGAACAACTGCCAATTCTGCCACCTGTTTATTCTCCTCAACTTCCCTCAGTGGTGCATCCTCCAAGAATACTCAGAGACGTAGAAATAAGGTAATTCTATGTCCATGTGTGTAAGCCAAGGAATGCATTGGTCTAAGACTTTTCCCACATCCATAAAGAAAAAAAAATCCTTCAAACTTAAAGTTTCCATTAAGCCAACACAAATTACGATTATAGGGAAAGTCATCAGACTTAAGTTATTCAGTGAAAAATTATTAAATTACTAGATATTTTTAAACCAGTAAGACTTAAAATTATATCCATAGAAATCAACTCTGGTCCTTTATCAAATAATAACAGAAAAATAACCAAATCAAATGATACCTAATTTCCAATATGGATGATAAACTCAATTTAACACGAGATTCTACTGCCTTGTCAGCATGTTTAACATGCAAATATTTAATGCCAGAGATTATTTTCATGTGGTGATTCCAGATGTGTGCAGATTTATATTTCTCTTTAAGGATAGTTAGCTATAAAATATTATTTTGATTTAGTGATCATCTATTTATTACCTGGGAATTATGTTTATCCTTTTGCTAAATGCCTATGCTTCATCTATGTAGATTTAGTTTTTCCATTGTAATAATCGAGCACAATAACATTCTTTTGGTAAATATTTGCCTCATAAAAATGCTTGTTTAGACTATTTTACAACTATTTTCTCTGTATAGACATTTGCAATTTTAGTGCCTCTTGCTATTAGACAGTTTTTAAATGGGAACCGTACACTTCAGAAGCTTCAAGTTTGATATGATCAGACAGGTTGTTTTGTTATAAATGTTTAATAATTTTCACCCAGGCCAAATAGACTTCAAGGTCTAAAGATTCAGTCAAAGACTAATTGCCCAGATCTCAGTTCTGTGAATTCAGGAGGATGATGTGGCATTGCAGGGCCTTTTTTCCCCTTATCTCTCATTTCAGACATTTGGTGAAGGTAGATGTTAACTGGATGTCAGTGAAGAGTGGAAAAATGATTTTGATGAAAAGTATGGTGACTTGAAGAGACACAAGGGTGAACAAAAGACACAAGAAGACAACTGTTATCAGATGCTTTTCTGAAAAAATTTCTAGTTATGAGAAAAGCTGTCAGTACAGAAAAAAAATCTATTTTTCTTCTTTTTTTTTAAATTTGAGAATAACTGAGAGATAATTTCTGCACTTTGCAAAACATTTTGGTTTACATCATGCACCATTGTGGTCACACTAAACAATTAACCTTGAGAAGTTTGCACGGACTGATAAGTGACTGAGATTTCCTGGGGTTTTTCCTTTCTTTTAATTCTGTTAGCTTGAATTATAAGAAACAATTTGAGCACTTAATCCTGAAGTCAAATTAAATTGTAATCCTGTGGTTTGAGCATCCCAAATAATATGAAATTCTTAAAAGTCAAAGAACAAACATTATGGATAATTGTATTGCAACCCTTTCTGCTATGCTTGGATCTTATGGTGTGGCATCAACAGGACTTTGTTAAGGCCCACCTTTATTTGAACCAGATTTAGTTCCTTAAAAATCCTCTTATCAGTTTTTATATCATCACATATTTTTCTATACCTCATATTACATATTTTCTAATCACTGAAGACAGTTTGGTATTCATTGAAACAGTTCTTCATTGTATGGTTTGAAAATGCTAAAGAAAGCACTGTGGCGATCTCATTAAAACAGGACATTTGATGGAATCGTGCATGGACCTTTCCCATTTGTTCTTGAAGAGTATTCTCTTTTCTTGATATTTGGACACAAAAATCAAAAACAAAAACAAGCAAGCAAGTGAGCAAACAAGCAAACAAACAAAACACAAACCACAAAAGCAGAAAATAAAATTACTTTAAAGGCAAGGGAATAATAAAAGGCAAATTAGAAACTAGCGCAAGAAACTTCAGATGTAAATCAAAAAAAGTAACGAAGCATCACTGTTGCTTTAATTTTTTCAATCCGACTTTTAATGATAGTTCTTAATTAAACTCTTTAACCTCCCTTCTAGCCAACCACCCACCAGAGGTAGTAGAAAAGAAGGGATATGGGGAAGTGGACCTGTTTAGAAAGGTTCTTTGGAGCAAATTCCATCTGCATTGTCAGGAAATCAGCAGTTCAGCTCACAGAAGAGCAGCGGCAGCTCAACCTACTGGCAAACACTTTATGGATATACTGGCAGTCCAGTTCAGTAGTGTCCAGATAGCAGCAGTGGTGGCAAGACCTAGCAGAAATGGCCAGGACTCAGCCAAATCAGCATGAGTCAGCAGGAGAGACCAGGGCCGACAGGAGTGCCAGGAGCAGTTCTCTGCTGTGCCTCTCTTGGAAAACCGAAGATAAGCAAAGAGGAAAGGCCAAGGAGCTTAGCTATGCAAGCGAGCCAAGCTCCCCTCACAGACTGTTGTGTCCTATTTATACTCCTCCATGGGGCTTGTCCTGCTATATGTCTTGGCTGAGCGCATGAGTCTGACTTAACAAAAATCCTCCTGTGTCTGTCTCAGCTGATGTCACTCTGTCAATCAGCTGGAGACTGAAGAAGCAGCAAGAAACTACAGCACGCCACCAGGAGATTCTGGTGTGTTTCTCACTAAGGAATCCCAACAAAAAGAGCTATGCAATGTAAGGTGGACAAATACATGTGTTATTTTAGTGAAGAATCCTTTATCATGTGTCTTTTCGTGTGCTTACTTCAGCAAAACATCCTTTCACTTGTGACTGCTTCAGCCAAATGTTCCTTCATGAGTCTGTCTTAGCATTTCACCTGTGTCTAATTCAGTGAAACACGTCTTCATGCCTCTTCTTTAGGAAAACATCCTTTTCCTTGAGTCTACTTCAGGTAACCACACCTTCACATGTTTGCTCCAGCAAAACACCATTCAATAAAATTGGCTTTCCAAAGAACCCTTAAGTTTCCACTTTGTATCAAGACTTACATTTTGTCGAGATGGACCAATGGAGAGGATAATAACCCCAATCCCCCAAAATAAAATGGATCTGAAACTGTGGTCAACATGAGGCACGGGGCAGAGTGTGATAGCTGATGAGAAAAACCAGTAAGGTAGATTATAATATTACCCTAGATTACTTTTTCCAATTGCCAAGCAATATCACAGAAAAGTAACACAGGCAGAATGTTCTAGTTTCTTTAGTGAAGAAAGAGAATAAACAAATGCAAGGTCAAAGACAAATACACTAAGTAGGAGGAGCAAGAAAGAGAGATAGAGTAAGAGGGAGAGAGAGGGAAAGGGAGAGGGAGGAAGGGAAGGAAAGAGAGAGAGAAAGAAGAAAGAGACAGAGAGAGAGACAGAGAGAGATGAAGAGAGAGACTATTGAATGCTTGCTTGTGATGAATATATCCAGGGTTAAGAACAGTTCCTAGGGGGCCTCAAAGGAGCAGTTTACTATCACCCAGAGTGAAAATAATATTATTAATTTTAGATCATTGGGTAAAATACTTTCAAGGATACTGTCTCTATTGTGAAGTAAAACTACTCTGATATTTAATTTTCTTTTCTGAATCATCACCTTAAAAATGTTTAAGAGCCAACTTTGGAATAATCAAATTGCTTCTGTGTCATTTAACTGTGCATGGCAACAAATTGAAGAGTATGCATAGGAGGGAAATGTTCTCCAGCATCCAAAGAAGTAAAAGGTACAGTGTCTCTCATTTGGACAGGAGCTTGAAAGCAAACAAAGTACCAAGAAAATATTTGAGTCAGCAGCAACAAATAGAATGAAGGGAATTCTAGAATTAGTAGGAAACCTTGTAGTAGTGATAATTTTAAGCTGAGTGCTTCAAAAGATGAAGGAAAATTAAGGTTATTAAACAGAGACATATAATTTGTTTTTTTGTTTTTTGTTTTTTTGTAATCAAAATTAAGGGTTGGAGATAATGCTCGGTGGTTAAGAACGTTTGCTCCTCTCCAGAGGACTCATGTTTGATTTCCATCCATCACATAAAAGCTCATAACCATCAGTATCTCCAGTTCCAGGAGATCCGATACATTCGTTAGGCCTTCATAGACACCAAGCATACACATGATGCACAGACATAGGTGGAGAAAAAAACTCTTATACACAGAATAAAATTTATACATAAAAATACTAAATTAAACTTTAATAAATAAAAACTACATCAATTGAAGGCACAAATGCATCTGAAATGGCAGATATCATACATGAAAAAAATTATAGAGACCCAAATAACTGTTACCCTGTGAAACCTTCTCCAAAATAAACATATTTCTGGAATAAAATAATTGTTACTTTGAGATATTTCAATTATGGAATACATGTAGTATAAATACAAGATTAATGAACCAAATATATGAATAATGGTCAACTATTTTAGAACTAAGTGATATATTTACAAATAACTCATGAATGTGCTGAAGCAAATGAAGATTAGGACAAAGCACAGAAAAATGTGTACAATGATGACAATGTACTATATAGAGGACAGTTTGTAACACTAAATCCCGCTATTGCAGAATAAAAAGAGAAATGGGGTGTTAATGTGGGCTGGGCTTGCATTTCAAGTTAAAAACTGAGTGACAAGGTAAACAGAAACTTAAATAAATTAATGCACTCAAAATGGAGAAATAATCATAATGAAAAGTAATAAACTTTGTTGTAGAAATAATTAATCTCTGTCAGGGGTTTCTACCCTGCCTTTGATCATTCCGTTCTCGTATAGAAGACACAAAACTTTTATATTTATAATAAGTTTTAACCATCACTACAACTGAGTGGATCTCTATCTTCTAAGCAATTAGGATATATTACCCCATCACTTATCCCAAGTTATAACTTGCCATGTTCCATCTGGACTTCTCTAACTCCAATTGGTCAGCCCACATGGCCATGATTCATGTTCATGTTCATGAATCATGTTCATGATTCACCTACCCCACGGCATCTTGTTGTCTCTCTACCTTCTGTCTCTTTTCCTCAAGTGTTCCTCCTCAGACTCCAAGCCCAGGAACCAAAACCCCACCTAATTTTCTTCTCTTTCCTTCTGTCTATAGACTATTGTTGACTCACTTCTCTTCTGTCTATAGGGTATTGTTGACTTCTTTAGTCAATCGATAGTTTTAACTTAAAGAACAAGGTCAATAACATCACAAGATCATATTCTCTCCTCCCTGAGGCAACCAGATCATGTGAGCCAGTATTAGCATTATAATATATAGCAAAAGATCAAACATCAACAGAAATTGATAGGGATGTCTTCGTGTTTAATAAAATACATAAGTGCAAGAAATAAAGTAAGAAAATATAAACAATCAAATATCAGGAATGAGTGATAGTATTTCACTATAGGCTCTGAAGATATTTTAAAAGCCCAGGGCAATATGACAGCTTTTCCTTAATAAACTTGAGAACTTGTATGAAATAGGAAAGTTCCTTGAAAAACACAAATACCCAGAGACTAATAAAAAAAGAACTAGTTGTTTGAACATACAAATTTCAAAGTAGTACACAATGAAATATTCTAAAATACTGAGATCTCAATAGAGAGTTCTTCCAAACATTTGAGAAAGATATAATCCTAATTCCAAAGAAAATTGGAGAAAAGTGAGTATTTATAACCACTTTTAGAACCCAACTATACAATTAAAGGGCAATACTTTACAAGCAAGTATTCCCTATCCCTGGTACCAGGTAAAATGTTAACAATAAACAGAAATTCATATCAATTTAAAACATAGTAAACATTTTATAATATTTAACACTGATTATGAATAAAATAAAAAAAAATGTAGGTAGACAGAAATTTTCTCACTGTAGTAAAAATTAAATAGAGATGACATCATCCATGGTGTAAGAAGACTAAGTTATTTCTTCTTATCTTAGAAGTAATGCAAGGATGCCCAATCCCAGCACTTATATCCAACAGGGTAGTAGAAGGTCTCTGTAGGCCAATAAGGTAAGAAAAACATTGATATGTATTTAGAATAGAAAAATATGATAAATATTCCAGAATCTCTAAAGTACTGTTGTGTATAAAACACCTTACCTACTTACCTTTTTATAAACATGTGTAGGCCTCAAGAAACATTAAACAGCACAGCAAATATTGAATACTATGGCTACACACAATTTTACAAGTTTATGACCTATACATTTAAATTGTAAAGCATTATGGAGAAAATTAAAGTGTTAAGTAAATAACGTATAATTTAGACAACTCAGCAATTTTGTTTTCTGTTCCCCTTTAAATTGATCTATATAAGTTGGGGATGGCATCTGATACCTATACTTCCAGTACTTGAGAGGCTGAGGCAGAAATATTGCTAACTCTCTAATCCTGAATAGGTTACGTTGTGAGTTCTGAAATAGCTTACATTGTGAGTATACTGAAATGGTTATATCCTTAGCACTGAAAATAAATTTTTGGACCATTACCATAAGTATATGAGTTTAAACTATAACATTTAAAGATGAAAACTTGGAAGAAAATCTTGGATTTGTCAAAGATTTATTTATATTTCAACAATAAGAATATCTAACTTTAGCAAAAGTTAAATTTTTTTGTTTCAAGTCAGTGTGGGCAACACATGTCTTTAGAAAAGTTTATCAGCAAAAAAAAAAAAAACACCTTATATTTCTAATTTATAAAGAATATGTAAAAGTCAATCATTAACCAATAATTCTTTTTTTTTTATTAGATCTTTCATTTACACTTCAGATACCATCCCGTTTCCCCATTCCCCCCCCCTTAGAAAACCCCTATCCCATGCCCCCTTTTCCTTTTTGCATTTATACATTTTTTTTAAGAAATGTTAATCATAGGCTTTATAAGTTTGGTATTGTTCAATCAGAGGTGTAACCCACTACCCAACCTAGATATATCAACTATCTTTGACTGGTGGAGATACATGAACATCTGCTTCCCTGTCTCCCCCCTCTATCTCTCTTTCATCACCTAGCTTCTCCTCTCCTTCTTCTTCTCCTCTTCTTACTCCTTTTCTTCCTCTCAGTACTCCTCCCACCTTAGCTCCTCCTACACATCACCCTTCCTGTTAAAAGGAAACTTTTCTCTCAAAATACAATTAGAACATAATTATGCCTATTTGTACCAGTGAGGTACAAGATAGTCCTAATACCCAGTCCATCCTTTTGTTGACTAACCAGCACCTCTGTCATCTATCCTAACTAAAACACTTAGTTCTGAACCTGGCTTTTTCCTTGGCTTTAGGATGAATGTCAGCTGATGACCTTACATTCAGATCTTTTCTCTCAAAGTAAATAGCTATAAGTTTTCAACCCCATCAGAAATCCAGAATGACTGAGTTGACTATAATTGTGGGAAGCACAAAGCATAGCTTCTAAAACTTAGCCAATTTATAGAGACCTCTGAACACCTGGACACTCGCTCTACTTCAAAACGTTGGCACAAAGCATAGCTTCTAAAACTTAGCCAATTTATAGAGACCTCTGAACACCTGGACACTCGCTCTACTTCAAAACTTTGGAGCATCTGTTCTTCTGCCTTCTGGCCCAGGATCATCTGACAGACCTTAGTGCTGCAGAATTATTAAGGGCTGATTACTCTGTCTAGGCAGATATAATCAGTCGACTATTCTGCAAGTGTGTCCTTTTCTGGACAGTAATTTGTCTGTAGAAGGAAAGTGGCAATTCTTGCCTAGTGGCTGTCTCACCACAACTGGAGTAACTCCAAGGATGCTCAATTTCTTCTTAGAATTTAACATAGGAAGCTGTCTGGAGCAGACAGGTCTCTAATGAAAATGAACATTAATACTGAAATGTTTGTCATGTCAATTCTAAGGATTTCTGATGTTTTGAAAACCAGCTATCCATGTAAGGTAATCTGGACTGTTGCCTGTTAACTCCACTCAGCTATTTCTAAATAAAACATAGAGAACACCCTTATAATAAACTCCAAGTCATGAATTTGCTATAGTCCCTTAACTCACAGGCTGACCATCTCAAATCAGTTAAAAAAGTTAAAGAAGGACTGGGTCTAAGCTTTGTATTCCTAAGTGTGTTATACTGGTACAATGCCTATGAGAGTAACAATATTCATCTCACTCTTATATCACTAAGAAGCTCATGCCAATGAAAACCTTAAAATTTGTAAACAAAGTAAATTGGTGCCATTTAAGAATTTATATCTTCATCTTGATATTAATTATACAGATTTCTACTAATAGGTTATGGCTATGCAATAAACCCTAGCTAATCCTCTCTATTCCGACAAAACCACTACTTTTCCCTAGGGAGACAGCCCAACATTTACCACCTTAGAATACCAACCAGCCAGAGCTCCCCAGGGTCTAAACCACCAGCCCAGGAGCACATAGGGAGAGACACATGACTCCAGCTGTATATGTAGGGGAGGATGGCCCTGTTGGGCATAGGTTGGAGACAAGATCATTGGTACCCTGAAGGCTGAGCACTGAGGGGGGGGAATCTGAGGGTGGGGAGGGAGGCTGGGGGTAGGTGGGTAAACACCTTCATAGAGGCAGGAGGAGGGGGGATGGGATAAGGGGTTCCTGGGTGGTGGGGGAAATATGGTAAGGGGATAAAATTTGAAATGTAAATATTATATCCAATAAAAGAGGGGAAAAATAGAAAAGCGGTTAGAACCAACATTCTTAATAAAATGTCAGCCCTCTTTAAAAAAAAAAAAAAACTATCTTGATACTAAAATTTGTTTTGAGAATTGTATATTGCAGAATGATCAGCCTTGGTGTATCTACTGAACAAGCAAGCTGGGCAGACCTGCTCAAACCTCTGAGATCCGTGAATTCCATCTGGAGGCAGCGAAGACACAGCATCAGAGGATTGTCAACTTGCTCTCCCCCCCCCCACTCCTCTTCTAATATCTCAACGCCCATAATCAGCTTGAAGAAGCTAATGATGAGTCAGCGCCCCCAATAATTCAATTAAATACAAATTATTTGAGCAGACACTTATTGTGTACATGTGCCATATAGAGATTGCAAATAAATTCAATAGATAAATTCTCTTAGCCAGAAGGAAAGTGCAATTTAAACCCAAATGCCATACCTATATATATTGATCAGAATGGCCATATTTGGTAATAGTGACTATATAAGAACTGGCTAAAACTGGAGCAGCTAAAGCTCTGAGACACTGATAATGGGATTATGAAATGGTACACAACTTTCAAAATCGATCTGAAATTTATGTTAAAATTACTATTCATTCCGCATCATAACTAGCCTTTATATTACTAGGTAAGTGTCAAGGGAAATGAAATCCCATGTACATTAAAAGTGTTGTACATGAATGTTTATAGAACATACATTTTAAATATTTCTAACCTGGAAGGAACACAAATGTTCATCAAATTTTCAAAGTGGAAACAAACTGACATGTTTCTGTACGATAAAATCCTACTCAGTAATAAAAATAGAATGGATGATTGATAAATACTAGAACATTGATTCTGCTTAAAATAATTTTTATGAATGGGAAAAAGATAAATGAAGTAGTATAGTTAGACTTTGGTTCATTTTTGTTAAATCCTTAAAATATTCACAGTAATTTATTGTGGTAGAACGCAGACCAATTACTGCCTGAGTGGGAAACCTGGGAGACTCAGAAGGAGGGATTAGAAAAGGGTACAAGGAAACTTTGGAGCTGAGGAATGTGCTCATTATCTTGATTGCAGTGTGGGTTTCACGGAGGAAGACATGTGTCAAAACTTCTCACATTGTACTCCTTAAATATATTCTGTTTGCTATTCTACTTATACGTTAATGAAGCTGCAAAGAAGAATCAGCTGTTTCTAAAAATAGTGTATGAAGCTGTCTCAGTTTCAGTTATTTAATTTTACACTGGGCACTCAATTGAATATTGGATATCTTTTCCTTTGAAAGGTTTCTTCATACATCTTTTTTTTTTTTTTAACCTTATTGACGTTGTATTGGAAAATTCAACAACTACTACATACTCTATAGCTAACATTTAGCACAGATTGGTTGAATAAATGGATGAATGGATTAAGGAATATTTAACAGGAAAGGTTATGATTCTATAATATTTCCTTATTTCTGGTTCACACATATTGGCTATTATTACATTATAAGGACTTTGAGAGATTGCTATTTTTCTTTATCTGTCTAATTATAGAAAACAAACATTTAGGTGTTAGGGTTCTCTAGAGTAATAGAATTTACAGAATCTCTCTCTCATCCTGTCTCTCTCTGTCTCTCTCTCTTTCCTTTTCTCCCTCTTTCTCTCTCTCTCTTTCCACACAGAGGCACACATACACACACACATACATGCACACAGTATTTATTAGATTTCTTATAATGACTTACAAGCTGTGGTTCAAATAATCCAACAATGGTTGCCTATGAATAGATGATGCAAGAATTCCATGGTTAACCAGTCCATGAGCCTGGATGTCTTAGCTGGTCTTCAGTATACATCAGAGTCCCAAAGAAGTAGATGCTGATGTCAGAGAAGGAATGGACTGGCTAGTGAGGGCAAGAGCAAACAGACAAAGAAAGAAAAGCTTTCTTCTTCTTTATGTAGGCTTTTAATATAAGGTATGGCCTAGGTTACAAGTGAGTTTTCCTGTCCCAAAGATCTGTATTAAATATGTGTCTTCCCACTGCAATATTCCAGATTAGATGACTAGCTTCCAACTACAAGTGATTTAAATCATCCAAAATTCCTCATAGGTGTACCCACCCATTTTAGGGTTTTAATTAATTACGGATGTAGTGAAATTAACAAGCAAGAATAGTCATCACAACTTTCTTTTCTACTTTCAGTACTCTCTCAAAACAATCTTGGGTTTATTCCATGCCTTGTTTTCCTGTGTATCAATTCTCAAGCAGATCCCAATGGATTGCTTTTATGGAACAAGTGTTCTGTCCCATCAGTTTTAGGTCACTGGAAAACCTTGCATGGCTGCTATTATTTTCTGTCTCAGCCATTAGAGGAAAGCAAATATCCACTTGGGCTTCTGACAATTAATGTTGCATGGCTCTTATATTCCAATTCACTTTCCTTGTAGCTCTGGTTTAAAGTATGTGGATTTGAGAAGCTTCAGTCTTCCAGTATTGGTCGGAGTAGATTTTTGATGAAAATGGGAAATGTACAGGTAATGAGACATTGGTGTAGTTTCTATCTTAGAGGAAGTTCAACAAGAAGGCTAGAGTAGCCAATTCAATCCAACAAACCTTTATTGAACATCTAACTGTATGCTGTGCATGGGAAGACAAAGGAATGTGAAGATGGTCTCCCTGGGTGTGCTGAGTGAATGACAAGTGAGGCTGTACCATGGTCCAGGTTGTAGAGTGAGAAACTATGGGACCGAGGACCAACTCCAGGGCACAAGCGTTTTCTTTAGGACAGATGTGGATTTCAGGGAAAGTGATGTTCCAGTCTTCTGTCACAAAGTCTCATTTACTCTGTCTAGGGGGGAAGACTAGAGTGCAGAGTTAGAGCTCAGGACACTGACAGAGCCACACAGAGCTGAAATAAAACTAACAGCATAAGCTCTTTGAGACGTTGTAGCATTCACAATTGTGGTAATTTTGTTATACTGGAACTGAAGCCACCTGGCAGCTTCATCCTTGTGGATGGGGATGTGTTCTTTAATGGAGGGATGTGGGTGAGAAGAGCAGAAGAGAGAAGCAACACCTATTGATTATGTCTCACTTATGGCAATGAGAGTAATAAATCATACTGCTAAGACTGAGTTATTTACTCAGCATTCATTTTAATCTGAAGCATCCTCACTCCACAAACAGTGATATTCCAAAATAGAAACAAGTGACTCTGCCTGGCTTCTGTCATCTTTTTCTTAAGGCTGGGTACATTTAACACATACGTGCTTCTCTTTCTTTGTCTCCTCCAAGAAACAGGAAGCTCCTTGAGCTCAATAAATGTGCCGCATTGATATACGCATGAAGAAGACATGATACAAAGAAGGGCTGAGACATAGGGCCGCTGGTACACCGCTTGAGCACACAGAGTTATGGGAGTTCAGTCCACGTAACTCAAAATAAATAAAATAAAATGAAGGCCAAGGATGGTGGCTTATTATCCCAGACCTGGAGAGGGAAAACCAAGTGAAAGCTCCTTTTCTTCTCGTGTGTCCCTGGGTGAATACATGTACACAGTGGTGTGCATGCCTGTGTGGGAGAGAATTTGTGTGGAAAAGATAAAGCTTAACCCGCAAACTCATCCATCTCACCAAATAAGTGAAACCAATATCAGTAGTGCTAAGTAGAAGGAGTTAAATATTTTATAAGTTAAAGTAAGATATTTTGGGTGATTCTTTTGAATATAGAAAGAGTTTCATTAGTCATAAAATTGGTGGCAGAAAAATAAATCCAACCATGTAAAGCAATTGAGAGCAAAGAGAAGGGGATGCAATTTTGTCACAGAGAGTAAGAACAGGAGAAGCTGTCCACCTCTGTAGATTCACTCCCAGAATTGCCAACCCCATCCTTACTCCTTCCTGTCTCAAATCTGGATTCATCACTGAAGCCTGGAGGAAAGCTTTACTTAGTGTCAGACTACTTTTTTCAGAATATATTGTATGTATTGTCAAGATGTAAAATGTTCAACATCCTTAGTCATCAGGGAAATGCAAATCAAAACGACCCTGAGATTTCACCTCACACCAGTCAGAATGGCTAAGATCAAAAACTCAGGTGACAGCAGATGTTGGCGAGGATGTGAAGAAAGAGGAACACTCCTCCATTGCTGGTGAGATTGCAAGCTGGTACAACTCTGGAAATCAGTCTGGTGGTTTCTCAGAAAATTTGATGTAGTATTACCTGAGGATCAAGCTATACCACTCCTTGGTATATATAATATATATCCAAAAGATGCTCTATCATGTAACATGAACACATGCTCCACTATGTTTATAGTAGGCTTACTTATAATAGCCGGAATTTGGAAACAACCCAGATGTTCCTCAACAGAGAAATGGATACAGAAAATGTGGTGCATTTACACAATGGAGTACTACTCGCTATTAAAAACAATGACTTTATGAAATCCACAAACAAATGAATGGAAATAGAAAATAGCATTCTGAGTGAGGTAACCTAGACACAAAAGAACACACATAATATGTACTCACTGATAAGTGGATATTAAGAAAAAAGCTCAGAATACCATGATGCAACTCAAAGACCATAAGAAGCTCAAGAAAAAGAAAGATCAAAGTGTGGATGCTTCAGTTCTACTTAGAAGGGGGAACAAACTAATCACAGGAGGTAGAAGGAGGGAGGGAATTGGAAGGGAGAAAGGAAAGGGAGGGAAAAAGGGGGGCAGGATTAGGTGTGGGAGGATATGGAGAGAAGTACAGAGGGTCAGGAAATTGAACAGAAGTGTGTGGCAATGGGGAAGGGGGTCCTGGGGGTAGCTACTAGAAAGTCCCAGATGCCAGGAAAGCAAGAGGCTTCCAGCATCCAACAGGGATGACCTTAGCTGAAATACCCAACAAAGGGAAGAAAGAACCTGTAGAGACCATGTCCATATCAATGGGAGGGGAAATCCTTGATCCTGTGAAGGCTCAATGTCCCAGTGAAGGGGAATGCTAGGGTGCTGAGGCAGGAGTGGATGGGTGGCAGGCTCCCTCATAGAAGCACGGGGGAGGGGTGATGGGATAGGAGGTTTGCAGAGGGGAAACTGGGAAGGAGGATGACATTGGAAATGTAAATAAATAAAATAAGCAATTAAAAAATAATTTAAAAAAGGACGTGAAGCTAGGGGTTGCAGAAGAGACTCAGTGGTTAAAATGTTTGTTATACAAGCAAGAGGTTCTGAGGGAGTTTACATCCCTGGAAGGCACATAAATGCTGAGTGATCAGGGTGTCTCAGTTGTAATTTCAGCTTTAGGAATTTGAGACAGGATGTGATGGCACGGAACACACAGGGTAGCGAGATTCACCTAGCCATATCTGTGAGCTGTGGATTAGATAGAGACTGCATACAAGAGTCACTAGGAAGATTCTTTGCATTAACTTCAGGCTTCCCCATGCAACTACACATTGTGCATATGTGTCCACACACATAGGGACATGCATACTGCATAATGTATGAACATTATATGCACACATAAAAAGTTGAAACATTTAAAAGTCAAATTATTGTAGAAGGAGTAGATCCAGACAGATCTTCCTGCCACATGGTCCCAATTCCACAACTATAAGCCCGGAAAATGACTGTTAATAATAGTATGTATGTATGTATGTATGTATGTGTGTGTGTATGTATTTAATGTATGTGCATACACTGTAGCTGTCTTCAGACACACTAGAAGAAGGCATTGGATCCCATTACAGATGTTTTTGAGCCACCATGTGGTTGCTGGGAATTGAACTCAGGACCTCTGGAAGAGCAGTCAGTGCTCTTAGATGCTGATCCATTTCTCCAGCCCTGTTAGAATATTTTCAAAATAATTTTTTATTGTTTATTGATTTTCATCTTAATAATATTCTTATATAGCAAGCTTTTGTTTTAGGAGTTATGAATTTGATATCATCCAGAACTTACACAGTGGTTGTTGAATGGCAGATATCTGGCTTCTGTACTCAACTCCACTCTAAGATTTTCTTTTTTTATTTTGCTGCTGTGTTTATGTCATTCAGAATTGTTTAATGTGTGTGTGTGTGTGTGTGCATGTGTGTGTGTGTATGTGTTTAAGTGTATGTGACAGGTATATGTGTATGATGGGTGTGTATACATGTGTGTGAGTATATGTGAATGTGTATATGATATGTGTGTGAGTGTGCATGTGTGAGTGTATGTGAGTTTATGTGTATGTATGTGTATGTATGCTGAGTGACCAGGGTGGCTCAGTTGTAATTTCAGCTTTAGGAATTTGAGACAGGGGTATGATGGCATGGAGCACAGGGGGTAGCGAGATTTGCCTAGCCATATGTGTGAGCTGTGGATTCGATAGAGACTGAATACAAGAGAGTCACTAAGGATGATTCCTAGCATCAACTTCAGGCTTCCCCTGAAATTTGTGTGCACCCGTGCACACATGCATGGATGCATGAATATGCATCTAACATAGTGGTTATATTGTTTTCACTGGATTTTTTTTCTGTTGCTGTAAACATATGCTTTAATCATGTTTTCTATCTCAGGTGATTCTCTTTTTTTATTTTTTATTATTTAGTTACAACCAGATTTAAGCTTCCTCTCCCTGCTCTCCTTCCAGTACCTCCCTCAAACCTCTCCTCCATCCTTATCCACCTTTTTTCTTCCTCACCTCAGAAAGGGGAGGCCTCCCATAGATGTCAACCAGCTCTGGCACATCAAACTGTAGTAAGACTGGGTGCATCTTCTTCTACTGAGGCTAGACAGAGCTGCCCAGTTAGGGGAACTGTTATGAGATAATTTAATCCAGCAACTGATGGAAACTGATGGAGAGACCCACAGCCAAACATTAAGTGGAGCTTGAGGAATCCTGTGGAAGAGGTGGAGGATATATTAAAGGAGACAGATGGGACAAGGACAACACAAGAAAATTTACAGAATCAACTAACTTGTGCCCATAGGTGCTCAGAGAGACTGAATTGCCTATCAGAGAGCATGCATGACATGGACCTAGGCCCTCTGCACACGTGTAACAGTTATGCAGCTCAGCCTCTCTGTGGGATTCCTAAAGCAGGAGCAGAGGCTATCTCTGGGTACATTGCCTGCCTTTTGATCTCTTTTCTCTAACTGGGCTGCCTTGTCAGATAACATTTCTCATATTACTGTTTCCCCTGCATGTTGTCTGTTGATGGCAGTTGCTGGTATTTCTTTCTTCTGTGACTCCAATGTTTGCCCATCATTTGTTCATTGTTTCCCTCCACTCATCCCTTAATAGTTTGTCTGGAGGGAGTTTCCTCCTCAGTGACCTCCCTCACCTGCTCCAACCCAAAGCAGGTATTCTCTAGGACTGTTCTGTATATTTTCTCCTCTACCCTCTTATTGCAGAATCTTATTATTTAGAAATGTGCATCTTTCCAGATTAAGTAACCTTCTTCCAGATCTTCATTAAAATATAAAAGATACAAGAGACTTAAAAACAAGTCAGCCTTGCCCTATGTTTCTTGTTTTTTTGATGAGAAACTTATGATGGGAAGATGGCTTTTTCACAGTCTCCAGATTGGCATGGGATAGCTGTCATGGCAACATATTTTGTATGTGTTTAAAACTTCTTCAATACTTTCTGAATATAGGAGATGGAAACATTTCCCCATCTAGAGCATGGGGATCCCATTTTGTCCCTATAGATCTTATTATTTTTCTTCCATGTTATCAACTAGACTTATTTTAAGGGGGAGGGATAGCTCTATAGACACAATTTTACAAAGCTACACAGTCCTTTCTTCTATACTTCCTGACTAGCTGGCTTCACACAGTGTTTCTCACCTGGTTGATTATACATATCAGGTAACAATTGGTCAATGTTTCTGAAGTCAATGCCCATGACTGATGAATGTTTGTTTCTTTGTTTGTTTTTTAAGCTACATCTTTCTTTTTTTATCCTTTTGATTTACAGATGACACTAAGGCAGGAAATGAACTGTGTGACTTCTTGAATCAATAATCACTGATCCTCATGAATTGGCCTTTCTGGAGTGACTATGCAATAAGCATCATTGCAGCCGTGATTAACATAGCTAGAACTGTTTCAAACAGCTGTGCAACTATTACAAACACCAATTAAAGTGCAGCTCCAGATGTTCCACACTCAGAACTACAGCCCCACAAGGTAGCTGCTACATGGAATTGGGTACATAAAAGCTGTCAGATTTAGTATATCTTATGAGTGTCAGTACAAGGCAACTATTCATACACTTATTGTTGTTTATGTCCAGAAAGTGTACAAACATTGCCCAGAGATGATGAAAGCTAGTCACTTGTAAGAATATCCTCCTTTCACTGGGGCTATGCATCCATTTCTAAGATGGATAGTGATGCAGCTATTCAGCATCTTTTATGCCCATCCTCCATACTGGAACATGCTTCTTGCCAATGTAATGTCATGATTTCAGAAAATAGGGAAATGGTTTACTGAACACTCATAGTTGTATTGGTGCCAGAAAATTAATTCACTCACAGGATTTGAGAGATATGTACTATACAGATTCCTACATTCCAGTGACAATTTGGTTGTTAACTAGGTATATGTGTTGTCTATGAAGACAAGAAGACCAATTTGAATATCTTTCTCTGAATGTTATATACTAAAGGATATGGATTCTCATACTTTTAAGATCCAGAACCAAACCTCAAAATCAGAAAATTCATATGGAGGCTTGTGAACAGAAACGTGTGCCCTTTGGAGTAAGAAGGGCACCAAAATCCTATCACTGATACTACAAAAAGTATGAATTTTTATTATTAGAAGGACTCTAAGCATTTTCACAATATTTATTCAAACATTATTTACCTAAAATAATGTTTTACCTAGATTGTACCTAAAATAATACTTGCATACAAAATTATTTTACTTATTAATCCCCCCACCCCCATTAGGTGAACAAAACAAATCTTTACCGTTTACATCTAAGGTGTGAACAGTATATCTCAGGGTTGACATCAGGAATGCAAACAAGAGAATATTAGTACATAGTGCAAACATAAGAAATGATAAAAGGAAAAAATTCAAAGTACGGTTTCTATATGAACAGAGGACATCATGGGTATCTCTAGAAAACACCACAATAGAATTCCTTGTTTTGTTCAACCAATACATCCTAGTAATGAGTCTCACAAAGTACAGTCTCTACTCAATGAACTTTGTTTTTTACCATCTTAGATTTAAAAATGGTAAGTGATGCCACCCAAGTCAGGGAGGTTATGTATGCCTTGACCAATTAACACAAACTTGACTTGCTCTGCATGAAGCAAAGGCAACATATGGAATGGAGATGTTATGGCTAATACATCAGCTAAAATAAGATTGTGATTTATTCTGTGTTGTTTTGAAATCTGATGGTCTCTTCAAAATAAGAATAAAATAAAACAAAGAACTAAGATTTGTTGTTAAATGTATTTTTATAAATTCATTTTTGTGCTTGTGTTTATAAGCTTAAGAGCATGTATTAGTCATAGTTTTAAAACATATGCTCACACACAAACAACACACACACACACAAACACAATCACAAACACACATGCACACAAACAGACACACACACACACACACACACACAAAATATCTGGGTTACAGAAAAGAAAACTGGCTTCTGGTTTTTGTCTGCACCCCAGAGCTGACCCTGTGTCACAGCTCTCTGTACCCAAATCCCTCTGAGAGAGCTGGTCTCTCAGAAGTGCTGACAAACTTGAAAGCACAGGTAAGACCACATCTCAAATACCTGGCCCAAGAGAGACCTGCCCAGAGCCTTCAGGACATAGGAACCAAGGAGCATCCTGGGACAAGATCCTTCCAGTTTCCATCGTTTTTCTGGAGCTGACCCAACAGCTCTTCATACCCAAATCCTACATGGAGAGAGCTGGCCTCCCAAGAGTGCTGACACACAGGCTTCAGGAGGGACAAGCCACAGTCAGAGACAGTAAAAGCAGCTAATACCAGAGATAACCAGATGGCAAGAGGCAAGAGCAAGAACATAAGAAACAGAAACCAAGGTTACCTAGCATCACCAGAACCCAGTGTTTCTGTCACAGCAAGCCCTGAATATGCCAACATACCAGAAAAGCAAGATTGATTTAAAATCACATCTTGTGATGATGATAGAGGACTTTAAGAAGGACATAAATAATTCCCTAAAAGAAATAATGGAGAACACAGGTAAACAGGTAGGAGCCCTTAAAGAGGAAACATAAAAATCCCTTAAAGAATTTTAAAAATTCTTTAAGCACAACCAAACAGGTGAAAGAATGGAAAAAAAAATCCAGGATCTAAAAATGGAGGTAGAATCAACAAAGAAATCACAAAGGGAGATAACCCTGAACATAGAAAACCTTGGAAAGAGATAAGGAGTCATAGATGCAAGCATCACCAGTAGAATACAAAAGATAGAAGAGAGAATCTCAGATGCAGAAGATACCATAGAAAACATTGACACAACATTCAGGGAAATGTAAGATGCAAAAAGCTCTTGAGCTCAAGCATCCAGGAAATCCAGGACACAATAAGACCAAACCTAAGGATAATAGGTCTAGAAGAGAGTGAAGATTCCTAACTTAAAGGGCCAGTAAATATCTTCAACAAAATTATAGAAGAAAACTTCCCTAACCTAAAGAAAGAGATGCCCGTGAACATATAAGAAGCCTACAGAACTGCAAATACGCTATACCAGAAAAGAAATTCCTCCCACCACAAAACACCAAATGTACAAAACAAAGAAAGACTATTAAAAGCAGAAAGGGAAAAGAGTCAAGTAACATATGAAGGCAGACCTATCAGAATTATACCAGGCTTCTCAACAGAGACTATAAAAGCCAGAAGTTCCTGGGCAGATGTTACACAGACCCTAAGAGAAAACAAATGCCGACCCAGGCTACTATACCCAGAAAACCTCTCAATTACCATAGATGGAGAAACAAAGATATTCTACGACAAAACTAAATTTGCACAGTATCTTTCCACAAATCCAGCCCAAATAAGGACAATAGATGGAAAACTCCAACACAAGGAGGGAAACTACAACCTAGAAAATGCAAGAAAGTAATGTTCTTTCAACAAACCCCAAAGAAAATAACGACACAAATGTAATTCCACGTCTAACAACAAAAATAACAGGAAGCAACTATCACTTTTCTTTAATATCTCTTAACATCAAGGGACTCAATTTCCCAATAAAAAGACATAGACTAACAGACCAGATATGTAAACAGGACCTAGCATTTGGCTGCATAGAGTAAACATACCTCAGTGACAAAGACAGACACTACCTCAGAGTAAAAGGCTGGAAAACAATTTTCCAAGCAAATGGTCCCAAGAAACAAGCTGGAGTAGCCATTCTAATACTGAATAAAATCATCTTTCAACCTAAAGTTTTCAAAAAAGATGAGGAAAGACACTTCATACTCATCAAAAGAAGAATCTACCAAGACCAACTCTCAATTCTGAATATCTATGCTCCAAATGCAAGGGCACCCACATTCATAAAAGAAACTGTACTAAAGCTCAAAGCATACATTGTATCTCACACAATAATAGTGGGAGACTTCAACATCCCACTATCAGCCTTGGACAGATTAGGAAAACAGAAAATGAGCATAGGCATATTGGAATTAACAGAAATTATGAACCAAATGTATTTAAGAGATATTTATAGAATATTTCATCCTTAAACAAAAGAATATACATTCTTTTCAGGACCTCATGGAACCTTATCCAAAATAGACCATATAATTGCTAACAAAACAGGCCTCAACAGATACAAGAAGATTAAACTAATCCCATGCATCCTATCAGATCGCCACAGACCAAGGCTGATCTTCAATAACAACCAAACCAACAGAAACCCCACATACACATGGAAGATGAACAAAGCTCTACCCAATGATAACTTGGTCAAGGAAGAAATAAAGAAAGAAATTAAAGACTTTTTAGAATTTAATTGAAATGAAGCCACAACACACCCAAACTTATGGGACACAATGAAAGCAATACTATGAGGGAAATTCTTAGCACTAAGTGCCTCCAAAAGGAACTGGAAAGAGCATACACTATCAGCTTGACAGCATATCTGAAAGCTCTAGAACAAAAAGAATCACATATACCCAAGAGGAGTAGATGTCAGGAAATAATCAAACTCAGGGCTTTAATCAACCAAGTAGAAACAAAAAGAACTATACAAAGTATCAACAATATGCTGGTTATTTGAGAGAATCAACAAGACAGATAAACCCTTAGCCAGAGTAACCAGAGGTCACAGAGATAGTATCCAAATTAACAAAATCAGAACTGAAAAGGGAGATATAACAACAGAAACTGAGGAAATTAAAAAAACATCATCAGATCCTACTACAAAAGCCTATATTCAACAATATTGGAATATCTGGATGAAATGGACAATTTTGTAGACAGGCACCAGGTAACAAAGTTAAATCAGGATCAGACAAACCATTTTAACAATCCTGTAACCCCTAAAGAAATAAAAGCAGTCATTAAAAGTCTTTCAACCAAAAAAAGCCCAGGACCAGATGAGTTTAGTACAAAAGTCTATCAGACCTTCAAAGAAGACCTAATACCAATACTCTTTAAACTATTCCACTCAATAGAAACAGAAGAAACACTACCCAATTCGTTCTTTGAAGCCACGGCTACCTGATACCAAAACCACACAAAGACCCAACAAAGAAAGAGAACTTCAGACCAATTTCTGTTATGAATATTGATGCAAAAATACTCAATAAAATTCTCACAAACCAAATCCAAGAACACATCAAAACGATCATTTACCACAATCAAGTAGGCTTCATTCCAGAGATGCAGGGATGGTTCAATATACAGAAATCTAGCAACATAATGCACTACATAAACAAATTAAAAAAAAAAAAACATGATCATTTCATTAGATGCTGAAAAAGCATTTGACAAAGTTCAACATCCCTTCATGGTAAAAGACTTGGAAAGATAAGGAATTCAAGGCCCAAACATAATAAAAGCAATATACAGCAAACCAGTAGCCAATATCAAACTAAATGGAGAGAAACTTGAAGCAATTCCACTAAAATCAGGGACTAGACAAGGCTGCCCACTCTCTCCCTATCTATTCAATATAATATTTGAAGTTCTAGCTAGAGCAATTAGACAACAAAAGGAAGTCAAAGGAATACAAATAGGAAAGGAAGAAGTCAAAATATCACTATTTGCAGATGATATGATAGTATACTTAAGTGACTCCAAAAATTCTACCAGAAAACTTCTACAGCTGATAAACAACTTCAGCAAAGTGGGTGGACATAAAATTAACTAAAAACTCAGTATCTTTCTTCTACTCAAAGGGTAAATGGGCTGAGAAAGAAATTAGGGAAATGACACCCTTCACAATAGTCACAAACAGTATAAAATATCTTGGTGTGATTCTAAACAAACAAGTGAAAGAGCTGTACTACAAGAACTTTAAGTCTCTGAAGAAAGAAATCTAAGATCTCAGGAGATGGAAAGATATTCCATGCTCATGGATTGGCAGAATTAATCTAGTAAAAATGGCCATCTTGCCGAAAGCAACCTACAGATTCAATGCAATCCCTGTCAATACTCCAACTCAATTCTTCATAGAGTTTGAAAGAGCAATTCTTACAATCATTTGGAATAACAAAAAACCCAAGATAGCGAAAACTATCCTCAATAATAAAAAGAACATCTGGGAGAAACACCATCCCTGATCTCAAGCTGTATTACAGAGTAATAGTAATAAAAATTGCATGGTTTTGGTACAAAGACATGGAATAGAGTTGAAGACCCAGAAATGAACCCACACACCTATGGTCACTTGATCTTTGACAAAGAAGCTAAAACCATCCAGTGAAAAAAGACAGCATTTTCAACAAATGGTAATTGTGTAATTGGCAGTCACTAAGTAGAATAATGCAAATTGATCCATTCTTATCTCCCTGTACAAAGCTCAGGTCCAAGTGGATCAAGGACCTCCAAATAAAACCAGATACACTGAATTTAATAGAAGAGAAAGTGGGAAAAAGCCTCAAACACATGGGCACAGGGGAAATTTTCCTGAACAGAATATCAATTGCTTATGCTCCAAGATCAACAATTGATAAATAGGACCTCATAAAATTTCAAAGCTTCTGTAAGGCAAAGGACACTGTCAATAGAACAAAACAGCACCCAACAGATTGGGAAAAGATCTTTACCAATTCTACATCTGATAGAAGGCTAATATCCAATATATACAAAGAATTCAAGAAGTTAGACTCCAGAGAACCAAATAACCCTATTAAAAAATGGGGAACAGAGAATTCTCAGCTGAGGTAGTTCAAATGGTCAAGGAACATCTAAAGAAATGTTCAACATCCATAGTCATCAGGGAAATACAAATCAAAACGACCCTGAGATTTCACTTCACACCAGTTAGAATGAATAAGTTCAAAAACTCAGGTGACAGCAGATGCTGGTGAGGATGTGGAGAAAGAGGAACACTCCTCTATTGTTAGTGGGATTGCAAGCAGGTACAACCAGTCTTGAAATCAGTCTGGTGGTTCCTCAGAAAATTGAACATAGTACTACTTGAGGAACCAGCTATACCAACCCTGGCCATATACCCAGAAGATGCTCCAACATGTAATAAGGACATATGCTCCACTATGTTCATAGCAGCCATATTTATAATATCCAGAAACTGGAAACAACCCAGATGCCCTCAACAGAGAAATGGATACAGAAAATGTGTTATATTTACACAATGGAATGCTACTCAGCTATTAAAAACAATGACTACATGAAATTTGCAGTCAAATGGAAGGATCTAGAAAATATCATCCTGAGTGAGATAACTCAGTCACAAAAGAATATACATGGTATGTACTCACTGATTAGCGGATATTAGGCAAAGAACATGGAATACCCACGATACAACTCTCAGACCACATGAAACTCAAGAGGAAGGAAAACCAAAGTGTGGATGCTTCAGTTCTACTTAGAAGGGGGAACAAAACAATCAAGGGAAGTAGAGGGTGGAAGGGACTTGAAAGAAGAGAAGATAGGGGGATGAGAAGGGGCAGAATCAGGTATGGGAGGAGATGGAGGAGATGTACAGTGGGTCAGGATATTGAACAGAGGTGTCTAGCAATGAGGGATGGGGACCTTGAGGTAGCAACCAGAAAGTCCCAGATGCCAGGAAAGCAAGAGCCTTTCAGGACCCCACAAGGATGACTTTAGCTGAAATACCCCACAAAGGGGAGGGAGAACTTGTTGAGACCATATCCAGAGGTTAGGCATGCCCCCTACTGCTTGAGGGATGGGGCCACCCATTCATCTCCAAAATTTTAGCCCAGAATTGCTCCTGTCTAAAGGAAATACAGGGACAAAGGGTGGAGCAGAGACTGAAGGAATGGCCATCCAGACTGCCCCATCTGGGGATCCATCTCACATGCAGACAACAAACCCAGACACTATTGTTGAAACCAAGAAGTGCATGCTGACAGCTCATACAGTTGTCTCCTGAGAGGCTCTGCTAGATCTTGACCAATACAGACGTGGATGCTCAGATGCTCGCAGCCAACTACCAAACTGAGCACAGGGATCCCAGTGGATAAGTTAGGGGAAGGACTGAAGGAGCCGAAGGGGTCTTATCTGGCATCAATGTGAGGTGAGGCTCTTGGTCCTGTGAAGGTTTGATGCCCCACTGTAGAGGAATGCTAGGTAGTAAGGTAGAAGTGGGTGGGGGATCACCCTCATAGAAGCAGGGTAAGGGGGTATGGGATAGGTGTTTGCAGAGGGGAAACTGAAAACATTTGAAATGTAAATAAATAAAATATCCAATTTTTTTTAAAAAAAAAAAGGAAAAAAAAAGAGAAAACTTTCTGCCCTGGATACCAGTCTCTTGCTCACTGATGCTCGTTGACACTAAAAAGTGCACTTTAAAGAGGAAGTTGTATGTGATATGTAAACAATATGTAGCAATACCATGGGATTAAGAGGTCTATTTGCATAGACGAAGCCATGAACAATCCTCCATCTCTTTTGGTACTTGAGACTAACACTGGAAAATCAGCTGTCCACCTGTGGTGAATCTCAAGAGGTGTTGGGAAAACTGGATGCTTCCTGAAATTAGATTTCATGCTCCTGATGAAGAAGGGTATGAAGCACTTTTATTCTTTCAGTGGTTAGCTTGAAAGTCTAAAATTGGTCTATTTCCTCTCCTCACATGGAGACTTGGAATTTAGTCTTTCACATTTCAATGACTGATGGTCAGTGGCTTAAGTGGGTCTCAAAAAGAACCTTAAAACAAACTAGGATTTCTTATAATTACTTCCTTCTTGTAGGATTAAGATTCTCTGTAATAAATAATGTGATCTGTTTTTATGTTCCAATGAGCTAGTTCAGGAATAAGACCTGTGCTGTTCTTCTGAAGGTCCATTCCTGCTTTCTCACCAGGATTGGCTAGGTTTCTGTTATAGGGTTGTGTCAACTCCAAATGATTATTCCTTATTCATCAGGCATTGATTCTTCCGTTGCTTTGGCCAATTTCCCTAGATGTGGGTCTAACAATATACATTTTAAATCTTGCAGTTAATAATTGAGAAGTCTGACCTGGGCCTTAGAGTGATAAAAATCAGTTGCGTTTATTTATGGAGTCTCTAGCAGGTAGTCTCTTTCTTTAGTATTTTCAGGTTCTAAAAATAAAATTTATTTGCTTATTTATTTATTTACTTATTTATTCATTCATTTATTTCCATGTGTGTGTATATAGTTATGTCAATGTTCCATTCTTCCCCATTTACCCTCCATCATTATTTTTTAAGTGAAGACCTTACTGTTCAGCTTAAGTATGGGACTTATAGTGTAGTCCTTCTAGCTCTCAGATTCAGCCTCATGCATTCTGAGACTGGAGGTGTGAATCATTACACTTGGCTTCCTCATTATAATTGAACTAGATTTTGCAAAACATTTAAATATTATTTTTTTAAAGTATCCCTCTCATCATACAATCTACCCCAATCTCTTTGTGTAATGAACTTTAGACAGTTCTTGGATCACTCCTTTCCAGAGGTCATTACAGACAAAACTTTTGTCTCAATTTGTATTTTTTTTTTATGATAGAGTCACAACCTATTCTTTTTCTCAGACCCAGATTTAGTTAGCATTAATTTGAACATTTGCATTTTTATGCCACCTTTCATACAATACTACTATATGGCTTTTGTCTTCCTGTGAGGCTGGGAGAGATTAAAGACTTTTGTACAGTGATCCTGTGCATGTGAAGCAGAACCAAGATAGATAGGTCTTTTGATTGCAAGGTCAGGGGATGCCATTCATCTAGTTTAGAAACTATGTACTTTTGTCTGACCAACTCCACATCTGCACTTTTCTCCTGTTGATCACAATATGTATTCGTCTCAGCTTTCTTTGATTTCAAACCAATCTTGCACCCTAAAATTAACCTCAACTTTAGAGCCCAGTATATAAATAGTAATCATTGCAAAATCATTTACCACTTTTTCTTTGATTTTTTTCCTGCCATAGTGTTCTTCAAAAATTTAATAAGAGTCTAATTAAAATTATTTGGATTATTGACTCAAACTACTATGTTTTTTTTCTTGCTGGTATTGACAGTTGAGATAATTTCCGGCAAACCAATCAATACTTCCTCACCTGTAAAATGGGATGAGGGGAAGTGCTTACTTTTGAGGCTGTTGTGACATCCAATAAATTAACATTACTCAGCCACTTCATATTATGCCTCTTGCTCAAAATAAGCACAAAATGTAGCTTAGCATCATAGTCACAACCTTGCCACATTTACATTTTTGGTATAAATACCTCAACACGTAGGCAAGTAACTCCCACAAGGCACCACCAGATCACACCTATGTATTTTCATATCACATGCAATTTTAAAGAATGTCTTCCTAGCTAGTTTGAGAATAGAAGATCATCACATGCATGTTTAAAATACACTACATAATTGGATCCTATTCTGGCTCCTTATTTTCATCTGAACTATGTTACTGTCATGCTCCAAAGTGTTCCTCCGTCTGTTCCCAGCTGACTCCTTGCTTGTCACATGGCCATTATCCTGTTGAGTTTTATGATGGATGGAGACCCAAAATGCTTTTTACTTTTACCTCTGGCAGGGCAGTAGGAAGCCTTTTCCCACTATGAAATGAAAGGCAATGAAATTTCAAATTTATCATTCAGTCAGAATACTGGAAAACATTATGGTATTTTTTTTTTTCTCAAGAAATTTGAAGGCTAATACTATTTGTTCTATTACCATATAAATTCTATTACTTGTAGGATTCCCTGTATAAAAGCATGTATTTAGAATATTAAAATAGTGATTGCTGCAGATTTTCTTGATTGAAAATCTTAGATTCATTGTGAGTCTCTTTTTCTTAGCCGTGTCTTTTCAGAGCTGCCTTTGCTTCTACAGTCAGCCACAGGACACATTTCTGGCTCATGGATGGTGAATAAATTTGATTAGAGAAGGGGCTATCTGGGGGAGGGATTTTTTTTTTTTTTATTAATAAAACAGCTGTTGAAAGTGGCATTCGTTTTACCTTTTTTCTTTCTTTCATATCTCAATGGTAATGATGCCTGGATTTGCAGGAATAATCTAGTGAGCATGAGATAACAAAAGCCAAAAGAATTAGAGCCTTGGAAGTAACATTCGGAGACACAGAACCAAAGATACCAGCTGTCGGTTTCTGGATTTCTTGTTATTTAGGAAAGAAAAACGATTTTTCCCAATGCAATGTGTATTTGAATTCTTCTATTAAGTATAGTTGAGAAAATCCATTAAAAATGTAGCCTTTAAAGTCAAGGTAACCTTACAGTCATCAGTTATTAAACATCAACTACAACCTGATGTGAAGTCATAGACTCTAGCAGAGAACCTACTATTAACAGATTCCTAAACAAGTATCATTTCTAAATGTAGTCTAACTACTTATTCTTATATGCACAGAAAATGAGGCTTTCCACACCTCACCCAAGAAGATTCTTTCTTGCAGAAGATGGAGACTGTTACAGAAAAATCCACAATCAGTCAAAAATACGGAGAACAACTGCTTGTGGTGTGTTCAGCATCAACTCATACATTTACAACAACTCCTGCACTTAAGGCTCATTGGTCAAATAGAGGACAGAAAGAGTCGAAGAGACAGAGAACCAGAATGTCTGCTGTGAAGTATTGTCTTCTACATACGATAGGGATTCTGTCCTCATCAAACATAAACGGCAAACCATCAAACCTTTAGTACCTCATTAAGATCTGCATAGTGGAAACACCGGTTGACGTGTCAGCATGGATGGGGGAACTCTCACAAGGTGCCATTATAAGCAACAAGTAATTGATGGCTGCTGAGAAAGAGAGAATAAATCTTTACCAGAGATAAGCCCTCTCACTGTTTATGTAATCTCGAGAATTCATCCTGAAACAAACAAAATTTTGAGCAATACTAAATGTAATGAATATAATAATGATAATGACTAAAGAAGAAGAGCTAATGAACTTGATAGGAAGTTGGAGGCACCAAAGGACTTGGAGGAGGTGAAAGGGAAGAAAAATGATGTAAATACAGTACTCATTTATATGATTCTCAAAAGGTAAATTAAAATAAAATACAAACTTAAGGGAATTATTTATAGGGCCTTGAAGCAAATTCTGCAGTGATGGCCATTTTTTACTATCTGAACTATAAAAAACTCTTAATAAAGTGTGAATGAATATGAATAAAGGTGACAATGAGAAGCCAATCATTTCTGTTTAAACCTAACATAGGAAATCAAAAGGAGGTAAAAATATACACCACAACAATATAACAGGAATCAACAAACATTGTTCATTGATAACTCTCAACACCCAATTCCCCAATAACAGAATGGATATGAAAACAGAAACCTTCCTTCCACTGTTTTATCAGAAAAAATTCTTAATATTGAGATCACCTCAATATTAAGCAAATGGACCTAAGAAGGAAGCACATGTAGACACTTTAAAATCTGGCAAAATAGACTTTAAACTAGAACTAATCAGAAGAGACAAGGAAGGGTAGCACATATTCATCAAAACTAAAATCCAACAAGAGAGCATTGCAATTCTTTTTTTTTTCTTTAAAGATTTATTTATTTACTTATTTACTTATTTTATGTATATGAGTACACTGTAGCTGTCTTCAGACACACCAGGTGAGGACATCCAATCTCATTACAGACGGTTGTGAGCCACCATGTGGTTGCTGGGAATTGAACTCAGGACCTCTGGAAGAGCAGTCAGTGCTTTTTTTTTTCCCCAAAACACTTTATTTATCAGTATTTGTATATACATACATACTTATACATGTATACATATATACATACATATATGAACAATAATTAAATAAGATGTATTTGAACAGTATTGGGGGTTGGAAAAAGTGGGAGGAAGGAGAGAAAGAAAAAATTATGTAAATACAATGCTCATATATGAAATTCTAAAAAAGGAATCTATTTTTTAAAAAATGTTCAACAGATTAACTTGCATTTTACAATATGAAAATAAATATGACCTATAATTATGTTGAAGTACATTTTAACTCACTACAAACTTTGAAATTTAAAATGAAATCAATGAAAATTATTTTACCCAGCATACTAACAAAAACCACAATAATATTTTATAATTCAAAGTATTTTTGAGAACAAGAAAATGGATTGTCAGAAGCTAAGTCAGCAGAGCCAGGGGGACACTGTGTGTCATTTCTTTTCTTTTCATTTCTTTTTTTCTTTTTTCTTTTTGTCTTTTTTTAATTATTATCAAATCATAATTTTTACTTTTTAACACAGGGGTTATAAACACGAAAATGCAGGATGTGGGGAAGGGGATGACACAGGAGCATAGATGTTCAGGGGGAGTACAGATATCTTTCAGAATAGGGTATCAGCTGGGTGAAGGTTCAGGGGTCAGGTCACTATGACTCTGCCTATGCTTCACTTGTCCTTATCTAAGTTGGTACTAGCCGCCAAGGCTGCGTATTTACAAGGTCTATACCTACTCAGGCTGGTAGATTTCCACAAAAGCTGCCTGTTTACAATAGTTTATAGACATCTGTTTCAGTGTTTTTCCATAGAGACGCTGGACTTTTTGTTAGCAGGCATGTATGTCAGGCTTATTGCTGATTTTAGGCTTATGGCTGATTTTAGGCCTTCAGTGTATAAGCAGGGCTGCCCCTGACATCTCCTTCCTTCTCTAATTATAGAAGGGCTGTGGTGATTCTAATCTTGCCTAGGTGGGGATAGAGGCCTGACCTCCAGTAATTAAAGGGGACCTTGTAATGGCTCCAGTCCTCCTGTCGTTGTCCAGTGAGGCATGAGGGCCATACCCATCCCGATGTCTTTTTCCTGGAGAGGGGATACTTTTGACATCAACCTCTATGCAGTCAAGCTTGTCCCTCAGGGAACCCAGAAACATATTTTTAACTTTTATTTATACTCCCTTGCAGTGCTTAGCCTCGCAGCCTAAGCAAGAATTCAGATCGCCAGACAGAGGGGGTTCTGGGTGGCCCCTCTCTGCTTGGTCTAGGGGCAGGAGTCCCCTCTTTTAGGTTGGGTGGAGATGGGACTTGGGAGCACCCTGGATAGAGTAACATCCTCATCTAGCGTCTTGTGGTCCTCCATAGCTAACTTATGATAATGTATCTGAATAGATTTTGCTATCAGATTATCTATCTGTTGTTTCACAAAGTTAGTCAGCCTATTTAAGGCCCAGGGACCAAAGGAAATAAGCAAAAATAACCCAATTAATGGTCCCAAGATGGAAGGAAGTAGGGTTAACAATCATGGAGAGCTTGAAGACCAATTCTTGTACAAGCTCTCATTTTTCTTTCTCCCTCTGTCTTTTCTCAAGATCTCCTCTGGCCTTTTTCATGCTCTCTTTAATCATCCCTGTTTTGTCTATGTAAAAGCAGCATTCTTCTTTAAGGGCTATACACAGTCTAGAGCTGTACACAATCTTTTCTATTGTAAAAGAGAAAGTCAAGTCCAATAAAATCCTTTGCAATTTGGGGGGATTGCATCAGACAGAGAATCGAGGGATTTCTTCAGATTAGTGATGTCAGTCTATAGCTGTTTGACGTCCTTGTCAAAGGCCCATTGGAGGTCTGAGTAGTATAAGTCCGGAAGCCAGTGTCAGGATTAGAACTCCTAACAGCAGACATTACCAGTGATTAATTTTTTATCTGGAAAGGAAAAAAAGAAGGGAATTCTCAGGGAAATTTCTCTTCCATGGATGTCAATTGTTATTCATCTTATTTATAATTGGACCTGGTTTTGTGGGGGTATCTATTTAGTTCATTAATCTTTTTGGTGCCCATTTAGCTGTGCCTTCTGTGGTATCAAACATGCATATCAATCCTCGGCCCCATGTAGGAACTGGGGCCAGGGACATTCCATTTAAGAGTAAAAGGGTCCTTCCACATAGTTGTGGCTTAGTTTTTATTGGTCTCAGCGATGCCACAGGTAATCAGCGGTAGATTTGCCATGAGCTTTCAGTTTTAGAAAGTTAAGAATAAACAAGGCATGCCCCTTCCACCCTCAGAGAGTCATGAAGACACTATTTAAAGAAATATAATTCTTTATTAATAATTTCTTTTATCAAAGGACTATTATAAAACAGCCAACAATTAATCAATCTATATCAATCTATATAATATATAAATTAATGATAGCTGCTTCTACTTTTTGTAAAATTACTCCTCTTTTGTCAATTAATTGTTGAGAGAAATTAGGATTTGCATCTCTCTTGAGAATATTAAACAGAGACATAAATTCTTTTGTGAAGAGCTTAAAATAAGATCTTAGCCAATAAGCATCTCCTGGAAACCTTTGAAAATTGTTTGAAATAAGTAAAAATCTTTTTTTCCAGACCCATTATCTGTTTTTTTTTTTTTGATATTTTACATATTTACCTTTCACTGTTATCTCCACTTCCTTTCTCCCCCAAAACCCCTTATCCCATACCCCCTCTTCCAATTTTTATGAGGGTGTGCTCCCACCATTCTCCCAATCCCGCCTCCCTGCTCTTGCATTCCCCAACACTATGGATCCAATCTTTCGGGGAATATGGCCCTCCACTTCTACTCTTGCCTAATGAGGCCACCCTCAGTTACCTATACAAGTGGAGTCATGAGTCCCTCCCTTTCTGTTCTCAGACCCTGGGAGCTCTGGTTGAGTATTTTGCTACTCCAAAAAAAAAAAAAAAAAAAAAAAAAAAAAAAAAAAAAAAAAAAAAAGCACCCACACTTTGGTCTTCCTTCCTCCTCTTGGGTTTCATGTGGTCTATGCATTATGTCTTAGGTATTGTGAGCTTTGGGCTAATATCCACTTATCAGTGATTGTATGCTATGTATCTTCTTTTATGATTGGGTTACCTCACTCAGGATGATATTCTCAAGCTCCATCCATTTGCCTAAGAATTTCATGAACTCATTGTTTTTAATAGCTGAGTAGTACTCAATTGTGTAAATATACCATATTTTCTGTATCCATTCCTCCAACTTCTGGCTATTATAAATAAGGCTGCTATGAACATAGTGGGGCATGTGTCCCTGTTGTATTTTGAAACATCTTTTGGGTATATGCCCAGGAGTGGTATAGCTGGGTCCTCAGATAATACTATGTTCAATTTTCTAAGGTACCACCAGACTGATTTCCATAGTGGTTGTACCAGCTAACAATCCCACCAACAATGGAGGAGTGTTCCTCTTTGTCCACATCCTCGCCAGCATCTGCTGTCACCTGTGTTTTCGATCTTAGTCATTCTGACTGGTGTGAGGTGGAATCTCAATGTTGTTTTCATTTGCATTTCTCTGATGACTAGGAATGTTGAACACTTCTTTTGGTGCTTCTCAACCATTCGAGATTCCTTAATTGAGAATTTGTTATATAGTGAATTACATTGATGGACTTTCGTATATTAAACCAACCCTACATTCCTGGGATAAAGCCTACTTGATCATGATGGATAATTGTTTTAATATGTTCTTAGATTCGGTGTTCGAGAATTTTATTGAGTATTTTTACATTGATATTCATTTGGGAAATTGGTCTGAAGTTTTCTTTGTTGGGTCTTTGTGTGGTTTAGGTATGAGCATGATTGTGGCTTCATAGAATGAATTGGGCAGTGTTCCTTCTATTTCTACTTTGTGGAACAGTTTGAAATGAATTGGTATTAGGTCTTACTTGAAGATCTGATAGAATTCTGCACTGAAACCATCTGGTCCCAGACCTTTTTTTGGTGACTAGATTTTTAATGACTGCTTCTATTTTTTTCAGGATCATGGGACTGTTTAGATGGTTTATCTGCTCCTAATTTAACATTGGTAACTGGTATTTGTCTAGAAAATTGCCCATTTCATCCAGATTTTCCAATTTTGTTGAGTATAGGCTTTTGTAGTAGGATCTGATGATTTTTTTGGATTTCCTCAGTTTCTGTTATTATGTCCCCTTTTCAGTTCTGATTTTATTAATTTGAATACTGTCTCTCTGCCCTCTGATTAGTCTGGCTAAGGGTTTATCTATCTTGTTGATTTTCTCAAAGAACCAACTCCTAATTTTATTGATTCTTTGTATAGTTTTTTGTTGTTGTTGTTACTATTTAGTTGATTTCAGTCCTGAGTTTAATTATTTCCTGCTGTCTACTCCTCTTGGGTGTATTTGCTTCATTTTATTCTAGAGCTTTCAGGTGTGTTGTCAAACTGCTAGTGTATACCCTCCCCAGTTTCTTTTTGTAAGCACTTAGAGCTATGAGTTTTTCTCTTAGCACTGCTTTCATTGTGTCCCATAGGTTTTGGTATGCTGTGTCTTCATTTTCATTAAATTCTAAAATGTTTTTAAATTTCTTTCCTTATTTCTTCCCTGACCACATTATCAGTGAGTAGAATATTTCCATGTGAGTGTGGGCTTTCCCTTGTCTTCCTGTTTGTGTATCCAGCCCGTTAGCCTATGTCTTTTTATTGGGGAATTGAGTCCATTAATGTTAAGAGATATTAAGGAGAGGAGATTATTGCTTCCTGTTATTTTTGTTAACAGCAGAGGCATTGTTTGTGTGTTTATCTTCTTTTGAGTTTGTTGGAAGAGGCTTACTTTTGTGCTCTTTCTGGGGTATAATTGCCCTCCTTATATTGGTGCTTTCCTGATATTATTCTTTGTAGTGCTGGGTTTGTGGAAAGATACTGTGTAAATTTGGTTTTGTCATGGAATATCTTGGTTTTTCCAACTATGATAATTGAGAGTTTTGCTGGGTATAATATCCTGGGCTAGCATTTATGTTCTCTTAGGGTCTGTATGACATCCGTCCAGGATCTTCTAGCTTTTATAGTCTCTGGTGAGAAGTCTGGTGTAATTCTGATAGGTCTGCCTTTATATGTTACTTGGTCTTTTTCCCTTACTGCTTTTAAAATTCTTTCTTTGTTTTGTGCATTTTGTGTTTTGATTATTATGTGACGGGAGGTATTTCTTTTCTGGTCTAGTCTATTTGTAGGCTTCTTGGATGATTATGGGCATCTCATTCTTTAGGTTAGGGAAGTTTTCTTGTATAATTTTGTTGAAGATATTTATTGGCCCTTTAAGATGGGAATCCTCACTTTCTTCTATACCTATTATCCTTAAGTTCTGTCTTCTCATTGTGTCCTGAATTTCCTGGATGTTTTGTGTTAAGAACTTTTTGCATTTTGTGTTTTCTTTGACAGTTGTGTTAATATTTTCTATGGTATCTTCTGCACCTGAGATTCTCTCTTCTATCTCTTGCATTCTGTTGGTGATGCTTGCATCTATGACTCCTGATTTCTTTCCCAGCTTTTCTATATCCCTGATAGTCTCCCTTTGTGATTTCTTAATTGTCTCTACTTCCATTTTTATGTCCTGGATGTTTTTGTTCAATTTCTTCACCTGTTTAATTGTGTTCTCTTGTAATTCTTTAAGGGATTTTTGTGTTTCCTCTTTAAGGGCTTTCACCTGTTTATCTGTGTTCTCCTCAATTTCTTTGAGGGTGTTATTTATGTCCTTCTTAAAGTTCTCTATCATCGTCATTAGAAGTGATTTTAGATCTGACTCTTGCTTTCCTGATGATATGGGTAATTCAGGACTTTCTAATGTGGGAGAACTAGGTTCTGATGAAGCCGAGTACTCTAGGTTGCTGGTGCTTGTATTCTTGCGCTTGCCTTTCCCCATCTGGATCTCCTTGGTGCTACCTGAGCTGTCTCTGACTGGAGCCTTGTCTTTCCTATTATCTTGGTTGTGTCACAATTATTTGGGATGAGTGCTGCTGCTGGGGTTAGAGCTGAGGTCCAAGCTCTGCTCAGTGTTCAGGCGGAAACAGGAAGGAACCAGTGCTCTGGGCCAGGAGTGAATTCCTGGGTCCCTGTGGGTCTTGGTTACTCCCTGTTTGGGTAGAGTATTGCTGTCTCCTGACTTGAGATACTGCCTAGGTTAGAACTCCTGAGAGCCCTGCCACCTCTGGGTTTTGTGAGGTTGGGTACAGAGCTGCCTCCTGGGATCTGCTCTATGCTCGGGCTCAGACAGGAAGGAACCCGTACACCCACCCAGGAGTGAATTCCTGGGTCCCAGTGGGTCCCAGTTACTTTCTATTTGATGTGAGTGTTGCTGCCTCCTTACCTAAGATACTGCCCGGCTTAGAGCTCTTGAGAGCCCACTTCCTCTGGGTTCTGTGAGATTGGGTGCAGAGCTATCTCCCGGGATCTGCTGATCGCTCAGGCCCAGACTGGAAGGTACCAGTGCTCCTGGCCAGGAGTGAATTCCTGGGTCCCTGTGTGCCCCGGTTACTCCCTGTTTGGGGTGAGTGTTGCTGATTCCTTACCTGAGATACTTCCCTGGTTAGAGCTCCTGGTAGCCCCGCTTCATCTGGGTTTTGTGAGATTGGGTGCAGAGCTGCTGCTGGTGGTCCACTTAGTCCAGTCAGTGCTCTTAACCACTGAGCCATCTCTTCAGCCTGAATACTCCTAATATCTATGTACCAAACACAAAGGCTACCAAGTTTATAAAGAAACAGCTTAAATCACATATTGATCTTCATACAGTGACAGTAGGTAACGTCTACACCATAGTTTCACCAACAGACAAGTCATTCAAACAAAAACTAAGCAGAGAAATACTGGAGCTAACTGATGTTATAGTGAGATACTGCACACCCTGACAGACAAATAAAGTATGTATTTGATTATATGTGAATATTATCTGTCAAGTCAATAATAAGCAGGATACAACCTATAGAACTACAGAGGTTAGGTTATAGAGTAAGAAAGTGGTGTGTATGTGCTGAGACTGGCATGACCATGTAAGGGCAGTATGATATGGTTTCCTGTCCCTGGAATAGAGCCAGCAGGGTGTAGGCCTCCACAAGTGTTGATGGTGGCTACGGGCATAAGGCTTGTATAATTGTGTGCATATTTTCAAATTCTTTCTTCAAGTAATGTCCTCTCTGCCAAGGTGAATGACTCCATGATAATCAGAGATATCAGCAGATCCCGGGATAAGCAGAGTTCAGGATGTGGGTGTCTCTGCAAACTGGTAGAATGCTGTGACCTTCAGGGCAGCCTGTAAGGCTGTAGGAAAGAATGCTGAAAACATGAATTCAAAAATGTATAATTTTTTAACTATGCCAAATATAAGGATGCAATATCAATTGTATAAGGAGCTTCACAGATTGAGAGGAACAGAGGCAGCTGCCCTGGAATTACTATTCCAGCCATACCTAAACCTACATTCTCTCTATCCCATGCTAACCTTGAACTCAAGAATCTGCCTGCGTTTGTATCTCCTTGTCTTTATATTTTTCTGACCCACCTAGCTATCTTATTGTCTGTGCTTATTGTTTCTTCCTAAGAATCAAGAGGCTGGGGGTCATGGGATGCTGATTCATGGGATAATCAAAAGGGAACCTGGGGTAATGATTGAATTAATATTTAAAAACCCTGGGCTTTTGATCTGAAAGAGATGAGTTATCCAGAGAAATTTTAGAACAGCAAGGGAGAACTCCTTGAAGAACTGTATCAAGCAGAATACAGAATGAGTAATCCAGAAAGCTGTCTTGAGCAGAACATAGGCTGCCAGTTTGGATCCATTATTTGACTTTTAGTTATTTGTTTCACTGCTCTCAAACACAAATCCACTCAGAAGTCCTTTGCAAGCCAAGGCTGGTCCTTGCATGTATGGATAGATCTTCATCAGAAGGGAACATAAAATAGTTAAGGAAGCTTGGTGTGCTGGAATGGAAGACCAAGTTGCAAGAAGGATGAGAAGAGAGAGACAAAAGGCTGAATATAGGAGAGACATGTAAAATTAAGACCCATTAAGTGGTAGTATAAAAACATAATAGAACCTTCCTAAAATATATCAGGTTTGAGGAGAATCTAAATAAAATCTTCAAATAATGGGTGAGACAAAGTCCCAACTGGTCACCAAATGAATATCAGGGTTAAGTTACATCTAATTTAGTTTTTGACCAAAGGATTACTATGGGAAACCCTAAACAACCTGGGCTATTTCTAGCTGGTGAGACATCTCTCCAGCACTCCTCAATACCTTTAGAGAGTGATGTTTCATTAAATGACATTTTAAAGACAACTGTGCATAGTTTATAGTTCTTCTTAAATCCTATGGACATCAGGAACTATATAAAAGGTTTTTTTTTCTTATACATTGTCTTAAAATACTGATGTCATTGCTCACTAGCTATATGACTTAGGGAGAGTTTCCTATTTGCTTTGAGATTTAGTTTAGCCATGTATGAAATGACAACAATAGTGATAACTTTACAGCGTGGCAGTGGAGAGTAATGAAATGTGACAGCTAAACATCAAATTAACCAGTTTTTAAATAACTATACAGCAAATTAAAGTTATAAGAATAAATTTACTAGAAACTATGACTGTATATATTATATAATATATATATATCTTGAAGCAGAAATCAGAGACTTGATTCTGGGGTAAGCTAATGGGAAAGTACTGGAGAACAATGAAATGGAAAATTGTTACTATCTAAGCTCAGTTTCTTTTCTCACTCAGAACAGGGAGAAAGAACCACCAGTATGTTTGACATTCTAAAGTTGTAAAGGGTTTTATACCAAAGAGGGCAGAAAGGATTTATAATTGTAGGCTTTGTCAAGTCAATTCCCTAAGTAAATAGAGGTCAGAAGCCTATTGTACTGTTGTCTCTGTGGAGCAGAGCAGAATGTTAACACTGCCTTACTCAAGAGTTCTAGGAGAACAAAGCTAGTGAGGATTTTTCATTTTTATGAAATTTTCTGTTTATCAGTTTCTACATCAAATGCATAAGGTCTCTGTACATTTAATTATATTTATTTTTACTTTCTAAAACCAAACCCTGTATAAGCTGTACACATGTGGTTTTATTAAAGAATGTTTCACATTTGATCTTTTCTTAGAGACAACGGTCTAGACGTCCCATAATATTGCTATGATCAACACAGTAAACACAGACAGTTCTATGATGAAGAATTTAATTAGCCAGGACATTTTATTTGGACAATTACATGGAATGAAGCTATAAATGCAAGAGATAATCACAAATGAGGGGCTCAGGGATGTGCTATGGCTGCCTCTCCATGCAGTGCGGCATGTATTTTAATATGAACCACATAGATTTGTTGGAATTATTGTGATGTCAAGAATTGTTTCAGTCATCTCTGTCTTATTTGAACCCATTGTCCCAATGGGCCTAAAACCACTCATATTAAGTTGGGCTTTGTGGCATAGACTTTGAAATTTGCATCTGTGCTACAATAACTAAATCCCAAGATGGGGAAAATAGCTGCCCATTTAGTGATTTGATTGCTCTTTATAGAGCACACGGAAAATACTTTTAAAGATTATTGCACCACTTTTGACTTCCTGTTCCCCATACAAAACAATTCCTCCTCCTTAGACTAGAGTCACAATCACCTCAACTTCTCCTCTAAGCCTTGTTCTCTATCATTTCTTTCAAAGCCTTCTCCATTTTGTTCCACATACAAATTACTTCCATTTTAGAGCTCACGTCTGCTTGAAGGTCTCACCTCACAGACAGCTCCTTTTTACCAAAGAACTCAACCCAGACCTTTCTCTGCCTTGAGAACTTTGCCCATTCCTTACATGTGGTGTACTTTGAAAAGTCTTTCAGAATTACAGAAAGAAGGGTCTCTCTTTTGTGCTTTTCAATACCTTACTTTTAATTGACACCCTATTATATCGTGGCAGACTCTTGTGCTAACCTGTCTGTGTTTGGCACCAGTCTAGGATGTTAAAAATGATGTTCAAACTTATTAGTGAACACTGTATTGCTTTGGGAGGAGTCTCTAGGGTCTGTGAAGAGAACAAACAAACAATACCCTAGCCTAGCCAATGTCCCTGTGCAGACTTACAACTTTGAAAAGTTTCCTCACATTCTACCCATTGTTAGTATCATTATTCTGTAGCTTTTGAACAGAGTCAAATTATCTTGCCAAATATAGTAGGTAAGAGGAGCTAAAATGATATAAAAGACACAACCAAACCATATTTGTGGCTCTAGACATTAGATATTAATCCATTGGGAGCCTCTGTGTTAGCAAAATAAACTGCTTCCTGGAAGAAAGTGTTCTATTTCTCTGTCTTGAAAATCCCATAACACTGATGCAAGGCACTTAATTAGTTGTTATTTATTCTTTCAGTGATTGGAATATTTACATTTCAGCAAATGCAAGACTAGGAATATTAAGACAAGTACATACAAATTTTATGGATTGCTGGAAAATGTCCTGACATCTAAAAGAGCATGATCCTATGTACATACATACAAACTGTGACAGGAAGAAACTTTGCACAGGTATAATGGTTTCAAACAATCAATAGGATGAATATGCCACACAGCAAAAGCAAAGATCATGTATGGTGGTGGTGGTGTGTGTGTGTGTGTGTGTGTGTGTGTGTGTGATAGGTCATTGAACTTCTGTGCTTAATTTTGTCTTTTATAAACTGTGATAGCACACATCTCAAAAAATGTTGTTCATCAAAAGAGATAACGTTTGTGGTGTTGGAAAGATTGTATTTATCAGCACAAACACACACATGCACACACATGCACACACACATGCACACACACATACACACACACACACATACACACACACACACACACACACACACACACCACAGAGTCACCAGCCACACATAGGGCAAAGGCAGAGAGACAGAAAGAGAAAGACAGAACACAGAGAAAGGCCCCGAGACAGACAATATTTGTAAGACACTAAAAATTGTTGGTCACAAAAAATACACTATGCACGTGCATGCTGTGAGAGTTTAAGTATGGCTACCCCAGAATGCTCTGTTTTAATGTGTTAACATCATCACAGTAAGAGGAAATACAGGGATGAATTTCTCTAGATATTCCTTATCTGCCCAAAAAGTGAGTCTTTCAAAGGGATTCTGAGGAATTCTCTTAGCCAGGGAACATTGTTCTCATCACAAGAGTGAAGTAGCTGGAAGAATAAATAATAATTTTGTAAGTGCAACACAGACTAGGTGGTCTACCTGCCTCTCGCATAATGTGCTTATTTTTCTAATAATTGATCACTTGTTTCCATGTTACCTGTATAGTTTCATTAGAGCTCACAGGGATTTTGAGCATTCACTTTTCTTGTGATACCCTTCTACATTCATAATAAATTAGTAAACCTCCTCTTTGCTCATCTGTCAAATATCAATTTATTTCATAGATTCAATGATCAACTCTCAAGTGAACAAGAGACTATCGTTTCCTTTCCTTAAGCCATGATACAGATTTTAATAATTCTAAGACTTCAAAGTAGGTCATCCTGACTGGGGTTCCTGTGGATGTTTTAGACATGGTATAAGGTTTGATTTGATAGGAAGAAGAAACTGAATTATATTAGAACAGGAATCTTAAGCATGAAGACAAAACTAATGCATTACAAAGTTCTAGAGTGAATTTTCCCTTTGAGAATATCATCTCGAGTATATGATAGGTGTTTAATAAATTTCTTGTTGAAGAAATCAACAAAAGTATAGAAAGAGGACCCAAAGGTCCCAAGCAAATGAAACACCTCCAAGAGCTGTACACTAGATTCCACACTCAAATCGATGTTAAATTGTTATGTGGAAAACTTTACAGTGAGAAGATTCAAGTAAAGCTTCGTATTTTGACATATAATTCCAGCTCTTTTGTTAATGCAAATGTATTTATGTATGCATGTATGTTCTTATATTTCAACCAGAGCATAAGTGTAACAGTTGAGTGACTTTTGAATAAACCTCTTCAATTTATATTGTAAAATTGGGATAATGCAGCCAGATTTCAGGGTCATATAATATGCGAGACTATTTTGCACTCTTAGTCCGTTACATTTTTGCTCCTTATTTTCACAGTGCAAGACACTACTCACGGACAATAACATTTTGGCAAAGTTTTTTGCAGTTCAGAGCAAAGAGAGCAGAAAAATAATATTTGAGCTCAGACTTGCAGGAAAAGTAGAGATTTTGTTGGGGGAGTGCTAAAGGAATTTTTTTTCTAAATAAAGAGATTCTATGGCAGGATGAAAAAAGGCTAGATTGTGGATTCTGATATGTATAATTTGAATCCAGACTACATCCCTTAGTGCCAAAATGACAATGTGAGGTTTTTGGGCATGGTCTGCCCCATTTTACCCCTTCATTTGAAAATATATCACTGTATTAACAAATTTCCATTATTTATAATAAGAACATCTATACCCATGTCTAAAATAGAATTGGCTTTCAAAGGAATCTTGTAGAGTCAGCTAAGATCAAGAATAAGCAAACTGGCTTTGAGTTACAATTGGAGTTCTTTCTTATTTTTTTTTTTCTATAAGCTTTTCATATACTATTTAATTGAAAAAAAATTTCATATGTATGGTTGTCTCATTTTTCCCGTGGAGTAAGCTTGATATTTTGTATGAAATGGCAAGTTCTTTAATGGGCACTAAAAATAATTGGAGCCTCAAAAATAGTGGTTGCATATTACCTATGAAATAAAAGAAACTAAAAAATAGTACAATACACATGAATGTTCTCCTCCTTCTGTAATGGGAAATGGTGGTGTCCTTTGGCAGTTTCTCACAAATTGAAATATTTTCTCAATGAGGGGATGAGGGAGAGGGAGGTTCATAAGCAATGGGAGGTAAACAGAGTCACATGACTAGGAGAACAGAACCTTAAAAGATTCTTGAGGTCCTCTCCCCAGTCATAACATAGAGTAAAACCCTGCTGGGGAGGCTATTCTGCTCAGCAAAATCATGGGAAGAGAGATATTGATGTTGTAGAGCTGCCTGCAAGCTGTGTAGAGATATATGGTTGGGGCTTCTTGAAATCTTCCCCAGTGTTGGGGTGCTGGGGTGTATGGGTGCTAGGGTGTTGTTGGGAAGCTGGTGTGCTGGGGTGCTGGGGTATTGGGGTGCTGGGAATGTTGGTGTGTTGGGGGTGTTTGGTGTGCTGGGGTGTTGGGGTGGGTTGTTTACTAATACAGCTACTTTTATATCATCCTTGTTCCTGTAAGCCCCTCACCCATACTCCAGTTACTAATCCAAACCAAAACCTTAGTAGTTCACAGATATGACTTCCCTTTAGGGGGGAGTAGGTAAATGTGTGTTTGATGATTCCCCCCAGAAAAGCTTGTCCCATAGCAAATGGATAACAAAAGGGTTTTGTTTGTTTGCTTTTGTTTTGTTTGTTTTTACAAAGAAAAAAAATTAATGTTGTTTTTTTTTACCCCAAGCCAGAATCAGTGAAGATAAAACAAAAGAAAACAAACAAACAAACAAACAAACAACTTACACTCCATTTGAATACACATAGGCACAAAACGAACATGTATTGGTTTGATTCTCTATCATCTGACAAAAACGCCGTTCATTAGGAGTGGAAATGTCTAATCACCTCACCTGGAGCTCACCATTAAATTATGTCATTCCAATTAACTATCACTGAGGAAGTTTAACCAGACAATATGTTCAGACTTGATCAGTGTAAGTGCCAAGTACTTGGAATATATTATATATGACATCTCTACTTACTTGATGGGTTAAATATTTGTCTTTGGTCATTTCCCTCATGAGAGCATCTACAGGAAGACATTCAAACAGCATTTTAGGATGGAAGCTTTATAATTAAGAGTGAACTACGTGGGGTGCTTCGTAAGAGGAAGCCATCTTCAGTGGCTGGCACCACACTGCAAATGTCTCTTCTAGACACTATTTTCTACTTGAATGAGGCAGAAAGCACTGAAGAAGGAGCCCATCACACAAGGACAGTCTTGAGTGGGCATAGTGACTGCTCTCAAGTAAATGTAAAATACTCCATTGAACAGAAAATGAAAGTCCTGTAAAATATGATAGAGATTATGTACTATATGACCTAGGATTGAAGACTGTATTTTTACAGTGGATATTATTGTAATTTAATATTTAAGTATGGCTTCTTCCACTAAAGTGTGAGAAATTACAGCATAAAGGAAGTAGAGGGTTCAAAATAGATATTTAAAATGTTATTAAAGGTATACCATGGTCAGCTTTCGATTTCTGTATATTTTCAGGACTGGTGAATGTGTAAGAGGCTAAGTGAAGCTAGCACTTTTGGGGAAAACTCTTACATTAACTCATATAACCCATGTCCAAAATACCCTTTCCCTTTTATCATCCAAAGCTTTTTGAAAAAAAAAAAGCAAAAACAAAACATGAGTATGCCCAAGTTGCCTCTCTTTTGCTAACTGATGGTATAAACTGAGTGTTCACAGAAGCATTCTTGTCTGTCATGTCTCTGATGAAAATTAAGCATGCCCAGAGGTATTTTTTTTTTCTGCAATTTTGGCCTTTCCAATATGACCTTGAGCTAAGGAAATTCAGATGGTTTAATCTATCTTTCTAAATTATGACCTTGGGTAGTATACTGGTCTCTAAAGCTTTTCCTCTGTGAATATTCATGAACATGCAATGCTCCCTCCGTTTAAGAAGAATATAGCTTTGGGAATCATCCCCATGTTGTCCTGACTTATAGAATTCAGACAACAAATCTTTTCTCTGTTTTGGCCACGCTTGGCTTTTGACTTTGTAGAATCATAAGGAAACAATGAAATGGTGAACGTCTTGTTAATTCCTGTTTAAGAAAGGTTGGCCGAGATAGTTCTCATTATTCCCGATTACAGCCTGCAGCCCTATCGAGCAGTTGATGTTCCTGGTCCTTACACATATTTTATATGAACTATTATTTGGCATATGCCACAAAGAAACTGTTGGAGAAAAGGAAACGTTAGACTCTGTCCTAACTGCTTATAGTAATTATAATAACTACATGCTAATATGTAATCGTAAGTGTAGAGAAACGTGAGCTCAAGCAGTCTAGCTCCAGATACTCTCTGAGAGGAGTGGAATAGAGAGTTAGGAGGACTATGGAGTAAAATGAGATTTACAGACAGAAACTTAAGTCTATTTACCTGCTAAGGGAAGGAAACCAGTAGGAGGGTGTCTTTAGATTGATAGTCTTCAGTCCAGACTGTAGCCAGTGAAGTCTGGCCTAAGGAATCATTCCATCCCTACAACTCGCATTCTAATCTAGCAGGAGTGTGGGATCTCTGTGAATGTCAGTCAGTTTAGTGAAAGGAAACTGAAATAATTTTCAGTTGATGACTTTCATTCAAGAAAAAAGAAAGTATCAAGTGTGAAGACAGTGTATGACAATGTTGAGTCTTAGAGATCTGTAGGCTTGAGACCAAGCAAGGACATTAAGTGACCAAGAAAACAGGACTACTCTCGTAACTTTAATGTTTTCAGGCCTTATCTTTAATGACAGTTCTTAAATGCTATAACCTCCCTTTTAGCCCACCACCTACCAGATGTAGTGAAAAAAGAAAGAATACAGGAGAAGTGGACCAGACCTGTTGAGAAGTGCTTCTTTGGAGCAACTCCCATCTGCATTGTCAGGAAATTGGCATTTGAATTCACAGGAATAAGCAGCTGCAGCTCAATTCACTTGCAAACACTTTATGATTATATTAGCAGTCCAGCAGTCCAGTTCGGTAGTGTCCTGATCGCAAACAGGGACCAGCAGCTGTAGCACTACCTTGCAGAGACAGCCACACCTCAGACACGGCTCAGGCCAGCAGGAGGGACCAGGGCCAACAGAAATGCTAGGAAAAGGTCTCATCTGTGGCTTCCTCAGTGAAGCAAAGATCAGCGAAGACTTGAGACCAACAAGTGTTGCACAGATAGCTCTATAAGCTAGCCCGGCACAGCCTCTGTCACCGTCCATTGAGTCCTTCCATACTCGCTCCAAACACCCCATGTCCTCCATGGGTCTTGCCTCAGCACATTCCTCTGTTTCAGCTGAGATCGCCCTGCCAATCAGCCCATCACCAGAAGTATTTTGGTGGTTTTTCTTTCTATGGAGTCCTGACAAATGGAGTTCAACTACACAGTGTAAGGTGGACTAATATATGCATGACGTTAGCAAAGAATTCTTCATCATGTGTCCTTTCACATGCTTTAGCAGAACATCCTTTCACCTGTGTCTGTTTCAGGAAAACACTCCTTCATGTGTTTGCCTTCAGCAAAACACCATCCAACTGAATTTCCAATGAACCCTTAAGTTTCCACTTGACACTCTAGCAAAGTGAAGCCTCGCAGGAAGCAGAGTCAAATGTCAGTGGCACTAATATAATGGGATGCTGGTTTTGTCCTGTGTTTAGAAGCTTAGTATCAGGGACAGCAGGCAGATGGCAACTGACTATCAGGTTCTTCTTTAATGGAGTAGTGCACAGTGACTCCAACAAAGAAGGCTGCTGAGAGCACTGACAACTTGCTGTTAAAGTGGACTTTTAAAAATCGTAGTTCTCTTAAGCTTATTTTGAATCATCTTATCTGTATGAGTGCTCTTGCTTGCATGTATGCCTATGTAACATGTGTATCTGTGCCTGCTACACTTAGAGGCTGGAAGAAAGCCTGGCATTCCCTGGAAACAGAGTTAGAGATGCGTGTAAGCTCTCCTATGGATGCTGAGAATCAAATATGGGTCTTCTAGGAAAAGCTGTCACTACTCCTAACCATTAGGGAGATCTTTCCAGACCCTAAAATGGAATTTTAGATACACAACAAGGAACACCAAATGAGAAGAAAAAGGTAGAGTACGCAATGTGTATATAGATAGCTATGCCCTAGGTGATAAGGTTTAAGTGTGAAATATACCCCATAGGCTTACATGTTTGAACTCTCGGGGCTGCAGCCTAATGTGCCATTTGGGAATGGTATGGGACCTTTATGTGATAGAGTTTCATGTTCAGAAATGGAGTCAGGAGAGGTGGATCTTGAAGCTTCATAGGTGGCCCCAAATTCTATTCCAGATTCTTCTTGTCCAAGGGTTTTGAAGCAGGAAATATATTTTAGAGAAATCTCTAAGTTTGCTCCCCGCTTTTCATTAGACCTGAGCATCTGGGAATAAAATGGAGCCATTTAGAGGCCACATACATACACTGTGCTTTCATTATGTTATACCTATGCTAAATTCATTCACACAAGCTTGGGGATTGGAGAAAATTGTGAATTTGAAATGCAAATGAATGTGTTTTTTAAAGTGAATTTTTTTCGTTATTGCTCAAAAAAGTCTTAACTTTGTGGTGCTTTAAGTTTAAATATATGAGTTCAAAATAAGAGCTATCCCTTCAGCCAGGGAGATGGCTCAGTAGAAATGGGACATGCGGCTAAGCCTGATGAACTGAGTTTGGTCCCTAGGACCCACTGTGAGGGAAAAACTCTAACTTCTGGAAGCTGAATTCTGACCCCACACATATGCATTGACATGCTGCAGGAATAAAACCATAACAAAGCTGCTGTCATATTATCATGGAACCATACACTAAGTAGTCCCTCCACACTGATCTCCATGTATATGACACAATTCAATATTCATGACTCTACACAGCGGCAAAGGTGTGCTGTAAATGTTCTTGTGTCATGTAAGGGACAATGAAAGATGGCTAAAGTCTGGATTAGAAAAGTAGACTAACTGTTTCATATTTGAAGATTCTTGACATTAAAGAGGAGGATGAGTTTAACTTTACCAAAATTCTGGAGACCTATATAAAGGCTGTGTTTGTTTAACATCAAATGTGTCCATGAATAGAAAAGCATTTTCAAGGATTCAAGTGTTTGCACACATTTGTATAATTCCATTGACCACATGGAGAAAATAAAGGCTCACTGTTTCTTTTCAAGAGATCTTTCTGGAATAGTTTAAAATCTTTATTCAAGCATGCAGCACAAAATTAGGAACAAATGACAATCCACATGGGGAAAGTTCAAAGTTCTGAGGAGTGAGTGGTCTTCCCCCCCCCCTTTTCTGCTCTGAACTGTTTTTCTAACTCAATAGATAATGTGTACTTGTTCTGTCAACGGACTCTCAATAGGTGTCTGAAGTCACTTCATCAAAGACTTGGTGAAGAAAAACAAAAAGACCTATTGACTATTTATGCTTATTTTGAAAGTATGACAAGGCTACTTATTTGTTACTCTATCTTAACAACTCCTGTGTCTTGAAATGATTCATTCTTTATTTTTGGTATGTGTATGCATGTGCTGTGTGTATGGTTATGGAGCCCACAGGCTGATATTGAGTATCTTGGTCAGTTACTCTCCACTTTATTTTTGAGGTAGAATCTTATGTTGAACCTGGAGCTCGCCAATGCAGCAAAATTGTCTAGCCATGAAGCCCCAGGGATCTGCTTATCTCTGCTTTGGAGCTTCAGGTGTGTCCCATTATGCCTGGCTTTTACATGGGCATCAGAAATTCGGACTCAGGTGATGAAGCTTGTGCTGCAGGCAACTTACTATCTTCTCCATTTCATTTTTTTGTTCTTTAATTTTTTTATTCATTTTATTTGTGTTATTGTGATCTGTGTATAGGTTACATGTATATGCACATGTAAGTCATGGCAAGCATGTGGAGGTTAGACATTAAATTGTAGGAACTGGGTTTATTATCTTCTTCCACTGTGTGAGACCCAGATATCACCTTCAGGAACTCAGATTGTCAGATTTGGTAGCAAGTGTCTTTACCTACTGAGTCATCGAGTCATCGCATCAGTGTTCATTATCTTAATTACTTTGTTAATTAATTAATTCTAAGTTGAAGATCAAAATCATAGCATGGGCAAATATTTTGCAGTCTGAAAAGTTGATGGGAACCCAATTTTGCTTGTTTTTCATAAATAAAATTGGAAAGGCACATATAATAGTGATAAATCATATTACAATTTATTTAAATTTATATAATAATTCTATAAATGAGGGATACTCAATTTTGTATGTACATAACATATTAAAGGCAATCAGATGAAGGATCAAACATAAAAAAAAGAACTACGGTTCTTAACGGGCTTTATTTCTTGTTAGAGAGACAAGACAATCATGTAAGAAGTGCTTAACAAAATCCTAGTGGTTTTAAGATTAAGAATGAAAGCATGTGCATGAGGGAATAGGTACAGTTCTGAGTTTAGGAAAATCAATAGCAGACAACTCTTTTGGAATCAATTTAGACATAATTAATTTAGAGTTAACCATGAAATTATTATCATCCTGTGTAGTAGTAGTAGTAGTAGTAATGATAATGATAATAATAATAATAATAATAATAATAATAATAATAATAATAGATTTGAACAAAACCCCAAACTGGTGCTAAGCCCTAAAAGACAAGCAAATGTTACCATCAGAAAACACTTAAAAGGTAATTTATGTAACTCTCTGGTTTAAGTTATATTGCCTGGCGTTGTTGGAGTCCAAGAACAAGTAGGAAAGAACTTTTTAAGTCAGTGTGAATGGTTTAAAATTCAGGGCTAGAGGAAAAGGTCAGGTGATGAAGTTCTAGCTGTGCAAGCAGGAGGTTCTGAAGTGAATTCTCCAGTAGGTCCCGTGATAAAATAGGCACAGCAGCAAGTGCCTGTAATCCTAACTGTCCAGTTCAGCTGGACAATCAAGTGGGACCCTTAGATCCTATGGAGAGGACTGAGATAACGTGAGAAAATAAGGAGGCACAGCAAGTCAAGAGGTCTGATCAAGCTGGCAAAATTTTTAGTGTTCACACAGGTTATATACTCTGAAAACAGGATATGGGTAGAGGTAGGAAAGGAAAGAGGGCTTTGCAAGTGGAGGAAGCTAGCTGCAGCTGTGGGGTCTAACTAAGTTATACTTGTTGTTCTCACAAAGTCTTGCCATTACTAGGGGTTCTAAAAACATCTATCTAGCAGGGTGTTGGCTAAATCTAGAGATCAGGTGGAAGGGTTACTAAGGTGAGTTGCTATGAGGCCTTGTTTGAAGGTCTGAGAACTGACAAGTGAATCATGGAAGGTAAGGAGAAAGAATAGTAGATAATAGAAGAATAGAAGAGCCAAGGGTGAGTGTTTGCCAAGAGTAAGGTCTTGTCATGGCTTTCCACACTTAACACTGAGTGAAAGATGGGAGGCAGGAGGATCTCTGGAGTTCAGTGGCTAACTTGGCCTATCAAACAGGTTAGCTTCTGGTTTAGTAAGAGAACATGTTTCAAAATAATAGAATGGAAAGTGACTGAGGAAGAAATCTAAGGTGAATCTATGGCAACACACACACATGCATACACACATCTGCACGCATATACATACATTCATACACACACGTGAACACATATACATACATGCATGCACACATGCATACACACATATACACACATGCATACACACATGTGTACACATACACACATGCATACACACATGTACACATATATACACACATGTATACACACATGTGCACACATACATATATATACACACATGCACACACATGATAGAGAGATGGTGGTTGCTAAAGATATTATAGAATTAATCATAAACTTAGAAGGAATTGAAAACTTTTTATCAAGAAGAAAGTTTCAAGGGCTGGAGGTATGGTCTCAATGGCCCAGGGTTAACAATACTATTGCTCTTATAGAAGATCCAAGTTGGTTCTCAGCACCCACATAGTGGCTCACAACCACACCTAACTACAGTTTCAAGAGACCCACTACCCTCTCCTGGCCTGCACTAGAATTGCAAGCAGTTGGTGAATACATAAGTGTAGACAAAACACTTAATACACATTCAATTTAAAAAATCTTGCAAAAAATCAACCTGGGGTCCAGAAGGTAAAGTTCCATTTGCTTCTCAATCATGTTTAATAAAGAGTAGTTTTTAAACCACATGATAAAATTAATCTAGATTTATAAACTAGTTTTTGAATCTGGGCTTGACCATATGGCTTGCCTTGGTCTAGGAGGCACTAAGGAGCTGGGTTGGCATACATAAAGGCTTAAAGAGTACTTGCAAATTTGATCTTTTCATCTCCTGCCGTTGGTAGTCCTTAGGCCTAAATAGGGAAAGCCACAAAGAGGAACTGGGCCATTAGAGGATGAGAGGGTGGCCATTCTTAAATGTGTTCTGAGTCTTTTGCTAGCTGTCTAGACATGAGAGGAAGACTATCCCAGATTTTTCAGGCCCCAAAAAAGTCAGCAACTGCCAGTAAGCAACAAGGCAAGGTGTTCATAACCAAATAGCCAGTTGATTCACTCACAGAATTAGTAGCAAAAGAATGGCTGTTACAGTCTTAAATTGTGTATGGTATGCGAAAGTTACTGGACCAAAAGAATCATAGAAATGACAAACATCTTAGAATTTTACTTCAATAAAGGGAGTTGAATAGAAAGTATCCAGCCATATTACCTTTCTTCTGAAGACTAGGTAAAGTGTCAGACTTTTATCTTTTCCTCCCACACACTGTATTCTGACTGGTGTTCTTTACAAAACCATAAGCTCTGAGTGTCAGAGGTCACTCACATTTTGAATACTATTGTTCATTTGTTATTTCTTATAATGTCAGTATATACATCAGATATCCAATAAATGTTCATTACTTGAAATACCTAACATGATTTTAATCTTATAAAAAGACTGCAAAGACAAACAAGTTTCTCAAGACAGAGTTGATGGCTATCTTAAAAGCTGCACAGAATCCTTTCTATTTAGATTTGTATCACAGGGCCACGGAGTAGGACATATATCCTACCATATAACAAGTTACCTGACTCCTGCAATTATCTTGGACTTCCTCGAATAATTTTCAAGGTTGACCCATCTAAGCATTATTAGTTAGCCAAGATGTCATGGATAGAAACTGGATATTAACTTTTGTGTGGTGCAATCACATGGAAATTTAGTGCTCTTATCTAGCAGTTCTGGAATTGGACTTTCTTTCCATAACCATGGGGATATTTTTATTATGTTCAAAATGCCATATAAATGGCAACAGGTTATGCTTAATTTTCTTGTGAATTGTCACTAGCATCTGTTCAAACCAAAAAGGAAACAGGAAATCATATTCTACCCAATAACAACACAATACCAAGAAGAAACCCATCTACCAGTGATTCCTAAATGCTGAGCTATTTCTCCATCCCCATGGCTACACCTACTTATAATATTAGGGAAGAAACAATAGGAATGTCAAAACTGTGGATAAAAGAGCCTGAGAACAGTGTCTTTTCTCTCTTATAACTACATATTAAACTGTACCTAAGGAGGGACTTGACTATTATGGGTCGGGAATCCAGACTTATTGCCTTGAGTCTTCTTTAATTTTATTTTTTTAAACAATTTTTCTATTTTTAATTAAATGCGTGCTTGAGTTTATTTGTTGTTATGTGTGCAAGTCTGTGCATATACATGTGTGTGCTTGTGTGTGTGTGTGTGTGTGTGTGTGTGTGTGTGTGTGTGTGTGTGTGTGAATTCAGTGCCCATGGAGTTCAGGAGAGTACATCCAAATCTTCTGAAACTAGTGTTATGGATGGTTGTCAGTCTCCTGTCTTGTGTGCTGGGAACTAAACACAGGTCTTCTGAAAGAAGTGGTTAAGTAGCTCTTAACCACTTATCCTTATTTTCACTTTGCTATGGTGAAAAATAAAATCTTGAATTAGCCAAGGATAATTGAGCATAAAGCTGAAAAACCATGTTTCCTTGGTTTTGTACGCTTGACCGTAGTCTGTGATCCCATGCTTCTTGTTGGACTGAGCTGATACTGACTTCATTCCAGGTGTAATGGCCCTGCTGTGTCTTCAACTTGGTGAAGCTTTACTTCTACATACGTCCCTGATGACAACAGGGATGTCTCCTCTTCATCTGTATGTGGATTATGAAGGGCAGCAACCGTATAGGAGTCTATCCAAATGCCTTATGGGTTTTCCTTAATAGCTACAGTACATTTGATTTACAGCCACTCAGCAAAACTGTTGTCCTCATTATCACTGGGAGTCGGGGCACTTAGATCTTCTGCTTTTCACATACTCTGCATTCCTGCAAATTTTCAGGGATTCTAGTGATATATCATTGGCAAAATCAGAACAGTGTTCGAGTTTTCAGTCCATAATTATTCCTAACTCGATATAGAGGATGTTAATTCTTAGAACTGCCAAGGTACCCAAGCAGCATCCATAAAATTCTTGTGAATCAAATTTGAACAAAAGTCTGGTAGCTATTATTCTAACAAGTTCCATGGCAAACACATAGTCTCTAAAATATTTCATGTACAATCATTTGAAATAAGTTGTGTTGCCTAAATTGTATTAATATGTTTCATGCTCGCCTATAAAAAACAATGGACTAATACATAGAAAAATATGTATATTCATTACAGAAAAGACCTCATCAATTAGGTGACTGTGTGTTTACATTTAATTAACTAATAAGGTCTAAGTAAAGTCACTAACATACTCAGAGATGTATTGATTCACATACCAAATGATATATGGGGTACTCTCTAAAAACTTATGATTCATTTTGGTTGATGATTTTATGTTATCTCACTCTGCCTTCTCGATTTAAGAGCAAAATCACAAACACACTGTATCAATGGGTTGATTCAGGTAAGTTAAGTCTTTCCTTGAGTGTTTACTCTGTTTGTGTGTGTGTCTGCATTGAAACTGTTCCTTACAGTGCATTGGCAAAGATTCTAATTTTAGATTCCAACCTTTGGGGATTTAACAGCACGCATCAAATTCTGACTCTATAGCTGCGTGGCTTTGTTTCAAGGTAGAATGTTAACCAGAAAGCCTGGAATGAGGTGATGTTAGTGGTGTTATTTCGGGCATTGACTAACAAATTCTTTTGGGGAATAATTTTCTTTTGAAGAACATCCCAGAGAGTTGATTGGTTGCAATGATGGAGCACTTTGGGGTATTCAACGTGGGGCTGGCATTTGACATGTTTGAATGGGGACTGACAGGGAGGATGATTACAGGCAGGTAAAGGGTAATGGATGATGAACCTGGAAGTTTACACAATTGGCAGAAAGCATGAAGAATTTAGAAGAAAACTCACCAATGGTACTTTACTGAACTACTTTTTATATGCAGTTAGGTCTGTTTCAACCACCTTTTAATGATCTCTTTTATTACTTGGCAATGGATTTCTCCTTATCCATTCTATTACTGTTGATCTCAGACTTTACTTAAAAGTTATGTGTATGGAAACAGCTCCTGAACACAATCAGAAGGGTATAAAGACACTTTTCTGGTAACTTAGGAAGAAGAAGATTTAGAGCTAGAAATGTTTCTTGCTAAAAATCATTTCTAAGTTTGAAAACAATTGAGGGATGTAAATATACTTCAAGAAACTCAATTTTCTAGAACAGAATGTAAGTTTTCATGCTTTCAGACCTTTACTTACTGCATATTTTGTATACACAAGGGCATAACAACTTGTCCAGCACAGACATCAAAAGGTTGTGCAATGGCTTGCTAACACTGACACAGTATAGTCTATAGCACTCACTCAGGTTTTTCCAGTTTTGTGAAACTGCCTTTTAGAAACTATAACACTATCAACAATGAAATGCATTTTATGTTAGTTGCCATATTCCTTTAGGAGCAAATTTTCAGATTTTTCTGGACTTTAAATCACAGAAACTATAAAATTTTTTTTGGTTTTTGAGATAAGTAAGTTTTATTAATGAATGCTTAATTAATTAATTTTCCAATTAATTAATTAATTAATTAATTTTCCAATTAATTAATTAATTAATTAATTAATTAATTGGGTTTACATCCTGATCACAGCCCTCCTCTCCTCCCAGTTCCTCCTCACATTGCCCCTACCTTCATCCTCTCTTTCCTTCACCTCTGAAAAAGGGGAGATCCCACCCATAGAACCAACCCACCCTGGCACCTCAAGTCAATGCTAGACCAGGTACATCCTCTCCTACTGAGACCAGACAAGACAGCCCAGTTAGGGAAGCATGATCCACAGACAAGCAACAGAATCAGGGTAAGAAAGAGTAGCTGTTGTTATATTGTAAACATTACATTCATATTCTTCAACATACCAAATTCCGATTTTGTCATTTCCTTTTCCTCCTCCTCCTCCTTTTCTTCCTTCTCCTCTCTTTCTCTTACTCCTCTTCTTTTTTGCCTCCTCTTCTTCCTCTTCTGAATTTTCTTCTTCCTTTTCCTCTTCCTCTTTATAGGCCATACAATTTAAATTTATCCCATTTGTGTTAATACTAAGTTTATCCTTGACTAAAATAGAATTTGGAGATCTTCACTAGAATAAAAACACTTACCCACCTTTTCCATTAATTAAGATACAACCTTAGGCTATGTAAGCATTCTGTTTTCCACCCAAATTCTGATATACTAACATACTTGTTTATATTATCATGGAATCATGAATCTGTATGTCACTTAGTAAGTTATGAGCATTATTGGTTTTTATGCCTGAACATTTCCATTCTCTAAACTAGGTGACTCATCACTCTGGCTTTGCTATATTTAAATATATATATATATATATATATATATATATATATATATATATATATATATAAAATAATAATTGATAGCCTTATTCCTTGTAACAACAGATGATTGGGAACATTTTCATTATTTGTATTTGTTTTGGATCTGATACCATCATCCTCAGGCTCTGCTCCCTTTTAAGTGGATAATTATGTTGAAAGAGTACTATCTGTCATTAGATGTCCATAAATGTATGGAGATATCATTGTTCTAAAGCATTGCTAGTATACAAAGTGAATATCTCCATGTCTAGTCATGCATGTATCATCTGTCTGTCTATCTACATAATACCCCAGCACAATCACCTCCTCCTCCACCCTTGCTCTGACTCCTTATTCTGACTCACTGCAGCAAAACACCTCTTTCTTGTTGTTGTTTTCCTCCTCAAGAATTTTAAGAGTTAACTGATTAGAATGGAAATCAGAAGAGAATGAAATGAGAGAAAGGGAAAGTTAAAGTGATAAAGTACGGATAGCTCTCCCTAGGAGAGTAGAATAGAACAGAAGGTTAAGGATGGAAGTTGGGGACTAGAACTAGAGGATCAAGTCTGGAGGGGAAAGAAAGAGTAGGATGAGGGAGGGAGTACAGGGAGAGAAGGGTAAAATTAAGAGCCATTTAAAGGGTAGTCTGAAACCTAATATTGTAGAAGCTTCATGAAATGTTTACATATTTGAAAATAATGTAAATTAAAGTGCCAAATAACAGTAAAGAAGGAGACTCAACATCATGTCTCTTCACTGGAAGAAGCTTCCAGTACGGGAATTGGGTTACATCTAACAGAGTTGTTGGCCAAAGAGTCCCATAGGAATGTCTAAGCAGCCCGGAGTTCTACTGTTTGTAATTTGATCTCTTTAAACAAATGGATAAGTCCCAATGCACAAGGCAATGCTTATACAATTCATTGAATTTAGAGAAGTCTATCCTGTGACTACATAGAGACTTCACTCCTATATTCTAGTGTCTTTGGTACGGGAATGTACTTTGCACACTACCAAAGGAAAAGTGTAAACGTCAACCCAGCCACACACCCTTTGATATACAATGGTGTCATGTCTGCAGGATATGCTAGTGCTATGTTGACACAAAGCTTGTGGGAGTAATGAACCGATATCTGATTTGATTTAATGACCATTCCATGAGATGGAACCCACACCCAACGTGGCTTGGGTGGCCAAGCATAAGAGACTGGATAGCCTAGGGACCTAAGATAAAACCAAATAGAGTCGTTCTAAACAAAATAAAACAAAAATAGTAATAAAATGACTACTAATGATATTCTGATATACTCTTAGATTAGAGACTTGCTCAGCCATTATCAAAGAAGGTTCTTACTGGAGTAAATGGGAACAGACAAATATAGAGACTTGCAGCTAGACATTATACAGAGGAGAAGAGACATTGGAACACTCAGCCATAAATGAGATTCATCAAATATTTCCCCATCAGGTTCAAGGAATGCTGTGGAAGAGAAAGTTGAAAGAGTATGAGAGCCAGAGGGAATGGAGGACACACACACACATACACATACACACACACACACACACACACACACACACACACACACACACACACACGGCCCCAAGGACCTCTATATCAATAAGATTTATGCACATATAAATTCACAGAGATGAAAGTAGCATGCATAAGGCCTACACAAGTCTGCACCAGATGGGGTCCTAGAACTGAAAAAAGAAGTGGACACATTCCCCCACCCCTAACCTGAAAGCCATCTCTAATTGATAACTACTTGAAAATGAAAATTTAATTTTCTCCAAGGGAGTCTCACTAGAGAAACAGTACTCTTAAGTATAGACTGCATGTTCAGCTCTAGATGGCCAGAAAATGAACTCAATGGAATATTTTGAGGTTTCTTGTCTTAAAATGTTATGTAAGGGCTTTTTTCTTTTAAAATTTTTCTATGTATGTATGTATGTGCATATATATTTATATGCATATACAAAGATACATATGTGAAAATAGTATGTTTTAAAATAATCCAGTTGATATACAAATAAAAATTAGAGTGAAGAGCATTTTTTAAAAATAGGACATTTTCTGAGCAATAGAAGATTAAGAAGCATTCTTGCGAGATCTCTGTATTCTGGTATGAGTGGCGCAAAGATTTCTTGAGCAAGCTTTAATTGTTTGCTCACACTTTCATCTAATCATGCTTATATTTGTGCAAATATTTGAGTGCTTCTGAGTTATCAGACACATCGCAATACATGAGAAATACCAAGACAATGACTGGTGTTCTGACCTTTATTCCCTCTTCTAATTATTTTTCTTTCACCCAATTCCCATCCCAATAACTTAACTATTAGTACATATGTATGACCAAAAAGAAGACAGTGCTTAATAGATTGCTCATATCTTAGCAAACATTATTTTAGGTGATTTACATACCCACATGGATTTGAAGTTTATAATATAGCGGTCAAAGGAAGACATAAAATTATAGGGAAATTTCAGGCACTATAGAATTATTGTTATTACTGGAGATATTTAACTGTTCATATCTCCAGTACTAATAATTAGTACCTCCAGGAGAGCTGTGGAGTTCTGGATGACCTGTACCTCCTAGGGTCTCTCTCTCTCTCTCTCTCTCTCTCTCTCTCTCTCTCTCTCTCTCTCTCTCTCCCTCTCTCTCTCTCTCTCTGTCTCTCACCTTTCTCTCTGCCTCAATGTGAATTCTGCTGCTCTGATTCTTCTCATTCTATTTAGTTTTCCATGGTCATAGAAGAATTGAAGCTAGTTAGACTTGAACTAACAACTTTGAAATTAAGAGCCAAAAAGAAATCTTTCTTCTCTTTATGTAATGGTCTAAGGTATTTGTCATGAAATATCTGATGAGCTTGCTGTCATCTTACTGTGTGAGTGCACCCCTTGGTCCTGACTCTCACTTAGTACCCGATGTTCATCCTCTCCTCCTCTTCCACTCTCCCTATTTTCTAACTTCCATTCTATTCTCAACTAGAATGAAACCAAGATTTTTTTCAAGAACTAAAAACAATGTGACTTTTAATAGAGTCAACCAATCCACATTTGGATTTAGACTTTTAAAAATTACTTTTAGTATTTTACAGTCCAATTGTTACCCCCTCCAATTTTGCCCTCCCAAAGTTCTGCATCTCCTTCCTCCTATTCCCTATCTCCAAAAGGATGCCACTCCAGGCCTCCCCACTCCCTGGGGCCTCATGTCTCTTGAGGGTTAGGCTCTTCTTTTCTCACTGAGGCCAGGCAGTCATATGTTGTTTATTTGTCAGGGGACTTGGACCAGCTAGTGTGTGCTGCCTGGTTGGTGGCTCAATGTCTGAGAGATCTCAGGGGTCTGGGTTAGTTGAGACTGCTGATCTTCCTATGGGGTTGCTCTCCTCCTCAGCTTCTTTCAGCCTTTCCCTGATTCAACCACAGGGGTCCCAACTTCAGTCTATTGGTTGGGTGTAAACATCTGCATGTGTCTAAGTCAGCTGCTTGTTGGCCCTCTCAGAGGACAGCTATGTGGTTCATTTACACAATGGAATACTACTCAGCTATTAAGAACAAGGACATCATGAGTTTTGCAGGCAAATGGATGGAACTAGAAAATATCAACCTGAGTGAGGTAACTCAGACCCAAAAAGACATACATGGTATGTACTCACTAATAAGTAGATATTAGCCAAAAAAGTACAGGACACAAATATTTTAAAAATTATTCTCAGTGATTATGTTTTAAGAAGTTGGGTTCAATGTTCCTCGAAAGATCTTTGTGCACTGTAATCCTGGTAAGTAGCTTGAGAAAATTATGCCACTGTCAAAATGGTTGATTATACTCTAACAAAAAGAGGTTGGTGTCTCACAGTCACTAAGAGCCTACTAAAGGTTAGTTTAACTGTGGGAAGTATCAAAATCACCTTGGTGTCTAGGACCTCCATAGAGTGGGGGAGAAGGCAGGAGCACCTGCTCTAGGACACTCCTGATTTTCCTTCCTGCTCATTTCAATTCCTCAAAACAACCCGCCCAGTCACACAGTATAATATTGTAAAACTAACCTCATTACTTTCAAAGTACTTATTATATCTACAAAAGTTATGTGATCCTGACACTACTGTACCAGTAACCTTCGGCAGAATACCTTGTCACCTAGTAACCAAGACATAAACACTTCTTAAATAAGCAGATGGCCAGGCGGTCAGGAAGGAAAAATTGCAAAACAAAAAGGAGACTCTTAAGGATATAATTGGTGTTCAGCTAGACTATTAAAGATACCTCCGGCCCCAAATCACTTTTCTGCAACAACCTGTGTACCCTCCTGTCACTACTGATTGAGGATTCTACAGAGGTAAGAAAAATGCATATTTCCCATTGGAGTATAAGTTTACCAAGGGGAAGGGTCTGACCACTTTTATCAGGCTAAGGTTGGGAAATCCATAAATATGGACAGACTTATTAAACAGCTCCTTGTAAATGGACCATCTTGTGATGAACAAACCTCATTGGTATTGATATAATTTCATAGAGTTTTATGCTTGTCTTCGTCCCTTTTGAAAATCTTAGTTCATCATGGAAATTGTTTCTAGTAAAGTGGTGATGTAGAACAGGATATTTGTGTTATGATTCTTCTACAAAGAACACTTCTGGAAATCAAAGCTCTGCCTTGCAGGAATCCAAGCAATCACATCTCTCTCATGTGTCTTCTTGGGTATAAATTATAGTGAAAACAGAAATTTTAGTGACAGCAAAAGTCATGCAAAATTTCAGGCTTGAAATGTAACAGCACGTCTTTATCTAGTGGCATGCACAAGCTGAGTGCATTGAAAGGATGCTTGGGAGTAAGATGAAGTTGCATTAGAAGCTTTGCTTTTTGAATGTTTCCCCGGATCTGGGGGACATGTAAACACATCTAGCATTGCTGCAATGCCTTTGGCCTGTGGCATTAAGCACTTTATGGCTTTAATTGTGGGTTTGCATATGCCTGTGTGTGAACAAGTTGATATCTGTGCAAGCACAGGTTTCTGGGTCTATATCTAGAGGCCAGAGGTTGATAGTGGCTGTCTTTTTTATCACTCTATACTTATTTGTGTAGATAGGGTCACTTACTCAACCAAGAGCTCTCCAGTTTAGTTAAAATAGTTAACTGGTTTGCTTGTGTCATCCCTGGTCTCTGCCTCTCAAGCTCTAGGATTTCAGGTGGACTGCCACACTCACTTTGGTTTTATGTGGGTGCTGGAGATCTTAACTATGAATCTTGCACTTCTTTATCCACTGATCCCTGAGTCTCCTCCTCAAGCCTGGAGTGCTCCTTTAATTCTTGCAGATCAGAGCCCTGCGTATGTCTTCTTTTTCTCACACTGATCAATCTACAGTATTACTAAACAATTCAATACCTCTTCATAGCCACAGGTTGTTGTTCAGAATTCAGGGATGACATGATCTTTACTAAAATTAACACAGCTAATTAAGTAGTGCTTAATGACAAAAATCACTGCACACCATTTGTCATCTGGCATGTTAGTAGTTGTCAGACATTAGCAAACAAAGGGCGTTTTATAACTGCTTTTTATCTTTTTAGGTTTTAGCAGGAAATACTTTATTAATAAGGAAATAATAACATTTTCAATACTTATTATAGGTTCTTTAAAATACACACATATAACATATATGTGTATATATGTATATATGTGTATACATATATATATACACATATATTATCTATTGTAGATCTTTCATCTTGCCAGCTAAGACAATCATACTTTACAGAAGTCCAAGTCATTCGTTTTATCTTGCTGCAGGTCCAGATTTGATATTTACTGAGACAATCAATAAATGTAGCTATGAAACATAAAAGAAATGTCTTCAATTTTCAATCCAGGACATTTAAAGTTGAATACCCTCAGATTTAAGTTGAGAAAACTAAGATCAATATAGCTTTCCCTTTTTTCTTTAATGTTATAAATTTTCTATCTATCTATCTATCTATCTATCTATCTATCTATCTATCTATCTATCTATGTGTTTGTGTGTGTGTGTTTCTCTCTGTGTGTGTGTATGTGTCTTGGTATGTGTGCATGCTTCGGTGTGCATGTAGAGGTCAGAAAAGAACTTGCAATAATTAGTATCTCCTTTCACCATTTTTGTGAACTTTTGAATTCACAAAATTGGAATCAACTCCTCAGGCTTGGAACCAAGTGCCTTTACTCAGGGAGACATCCCAGCAGCTCCAATATCTTATTTTCAAAAGTGCTATCACGGTGCTAAGAACGTCAGTATTAGATTTTGTGCTTCTTTTGATAAAATGCCCAATTGTCTTTGACCTTCGAGGATGGACATTTATATATCATGCAACAATCCCTCTAGTGGAATTGTTTCAGAGATCAAGCATTTTAAACATAGTCGAGTTAGATATATTTAACTTTCTGTAAGTTCCCTGGGTTTGCCTTTTCTCTTACATCACATTGGCCATAGTGCCAAACATAGTAGGCTCTGTATGACAAAACTAAAGTCGAGAGTGATCATGTGATCTTGTCTATTTGCACATACCAGCGAGGAAGACTAAGACAATCATTCTATGTTTTTTCCCATTTTTTGCTCTTTTTTTTTTTTTTTTTTTTTTTTCATGCACGACAGTTGTCACACATATATAACGATTCACTGGGGAGAAAGAGAATGGCCATAATAGGTTTAATTTAGCTGTCATCCTTTTCTTAGTAGGCTTGCTGAGGGATGTCCTTCCTTGATGAAACTGAAGTCTACTGCAGTTGTGTACAAAGAATTGAAAAATAAAATAAGAGAGACAAGGCAAAGAGCTATTGGGGACAACAAATAAAATAACACATGTAGATGTACATATATGTTAAAATATAAATCAATTTATGAATTCATAGTTAAATATGACTTGAACCAATTGATAGATAAAAAGAATCAATAGTTTAATAGGCATATGCATTCATTCACTTCACTAAGCACATAAGATTAGAGGGCTCTCGTTGTTTTGGAATATAAAAAGAATTCATATGATTCCAATTTTTTGGAACTATTGCCCTTAAATTATAAAGAGATAGAGAAAGGCAAGGCATAGATTCTAGCAATATGTATGCTACATTAAACATCTAGATCATCCTTGTTTCCTTCTGAAGCCCCAAAGGTAAAAACATGAATAAACAGTCAAGAAAAATAGTATATAGTATGTGAAAGACACATAAAACATTTGGTGCAGTGGAAAACAGTTGGAGAGATAAATAAAGCAGGATGAGGTGAAGATAAAATGCCTACAAGCCATCTATTTTCACAGACTCTGTCAACATATGTATAGTGACACTTCTAGTTCTCAAGTACAGAAGAATACAAGCAAGAGAAATACCATGTAGTGTTTAGTATTGTGAAGTACATATTAATAGACTGAATTCTCAAAGTGGAAACTCCAGAGTTAGCTATTATAAAGGATGATACAGTACCATATGTTTTCCTTTGAAGAAAACATGAAAGAAGTATGGATGATTATTCTCTGGCTCTGCTTGACCACAGACAGTGAAGGTCTGTCCTTAGTAACCACAGAATGGCAGATACATTTATTTATTGAAAACAAATTAATAGAAAAATCTAAGCAATGGATGCCGGTACAGCTCTTTCCATTTATTCCCTCAAGGACAAAAATGATGCTCTCTGTTCTGATTCTCCAAACACCCTGCCTCAGATGGAATGGTAGGCTGCTCCCTGGGGAATGAAAAATTCCATGAAATGCTGACAACAGAGGCTCAGGACATGTTCAGCCTGCTGTGCCAACTTCGTGTGAACCAAAGTTACTCAAAAGCATACTGAATTCCACGGCAGCTTTTGTGTCTTGCTTTTATACCTCATTGTGAGTGACGAGAAAGCGAATTATCAGCAGACATTCAAAGAAATATTTTTATCCAGCAAGAAGTCTCAGTTGGTAAAGGCACTGGTTGCTGAGCCTGATCATCTAAATCAGATTCCCTGGGCTCATGGGGTGGAAGGAGGGAACCAATTTCCTCATATTATCCTCTTTCCTCCTCAAGGACACCTTAGTGTCCTACAAATGAGTAAACAAATAAACATAATAATTTTTCTACAGAGTATTAAAGCAAACAAACATGGTTGAAAATGAATTTTAAAAACCTGAGAAACTGCAATATAGCTTAAGTAAAAATGTGTAATAGTGAAAAGATTTGTGATAGCATCGAAGATATATAAAAGAAACTGAAAACCAAATAATTACTAAAACTTGAAAAAAATAGTTTCTCTTTGAGTTCCAGTACCTAAGGAATAGATATTGCAAAAATAATGTCCCAAATGAGAAAATAATGTTCAAAAATATAAAATTAAATTTTTCATTGTCGTGGGAGCCATGTTATTGAACAGAATATATCTTAGCAAATGCTTAGCATGTTGGGAAGAAATTTTATCACATCACAATAAATATAAGATATTGTAGTTATTGGCACTTTATCTTTTCCAGGAGAGGGAAAGTCGATATTTTCAATGGAGTGACACCTGGTTTCTTAGTTCTTAAACTCTACTTTGGTGAAGAGACAACATGAACAAGGCAGTGCTTTTAAAAGAAAGCATGTAATTGGAGGGTTGCCTACAGTTTCAGAGGCCCCATCATCATCATGGCAGAAAGCAGGCAGATGCTGGACTAGTGACTGAGAGCTTTATATTCTATTCCTTAAGTAGTAGGCAGAGGTGGGCGGAACTTTGGAATTTTGCTTTAAAAAAAAAACACACAGAAATATTATAAGAATGTGATTTTGTTTTAATCCCAGGTGTAGAGGTATGGGGCTGCTTTGGACTGTCTTCAGCAGCTGACTGTGATGTACCTTGTGCTTTAGCAGAGTAATAGTTTTGCCAGCTGCAGATAGTTTCTATGGTTATGTGACATTAGGAATTTTGGGAACTTCTCAGAAGTTATAATGAAAGTTTCTGATAGACAGGGTTGGTATTTGGTGGTCTTTGGGGTTGGGTGGTCTGGCTGTAATCTGTTAGTAGTTATTCTCAAGAAAAAAAAACAAAAGGAAAGAAATTAGAATCAGGAATCTCTTCTCTCTTCTCTCTTCTCTCTTCTCTCTTCTCTCTTCTCTCTTCTCTCTTCTCTCTTCTCTCTTCTCTCTTCTCTCTTCTCTCTTCTCTCTTCCTCTTCCTCTTCCTCTTCCTCTTCCTCTTCCTCTTCCTCTTCCTCTTCCTCTTCCTCTTCTTCTTCTTCTTCTTCTTCTTCTTCTTCTTCTTCTTCTTCTTCTTCTTCTCTCTCTCTCCTATCCTTCTTTCTCTCCTATCTAGTTAAAGGGGATGAAACTAGAAGAAAAGTGTGAGAAACAGAAGAACCCACAAAGTAAAGACCACAGAGAGAGAAAGAGAGAGACAGAGACAGAGAGAGACACAGAGAGAGACACAGAGACAGAGACAGAGAGAGACACAGAGAGAGACACAGAGACAGAGAGACAGAGAGAGAGACAGAGAGAGAGACACAGACACAGACACAGACACAGACACAGACACAGACACAGACACAGACACAGAGACAGAGACTGGCTTGACTTTTGAAACCTCAAAGCCTATTCCAGTGATATATTTCCTCCAACCTCCAACAAAACTATACCTCCTAATCTTTCCCAAAGCAGTTCTACTAATTTGAAAGTAATGAAAAGTAAATGTACAGTAAGAAAATGGAAAACAAATCAAACTATAGTGGTATGTATGTAAGTATATACACATATGTATGTATATATATTTATTTTTATGGAAACACAGAGAGAAATAATTCAATGTAAAAAATTAGGGAAGCAGAGATTTCATTTCAGTTAGTTGATTGTGTATTAGTTATTTTATTCACTACTGTGACTAAATGACTGACAAAGTCACTGTAAGGAAAAAAGGGTTTATTTTGAGAGGTTGTCCATTGTGGCAGAGAAGGCTTGGTGGCAGTGGCATGAGTATAATATAATGCTCATGATATAGCTGCTTTCAGGAGAGCAACAGCTTACAGAAATTCCAAAGTGTCATAAGTCACACATGTTCATTAATATGCTTGAGACTCTCATGCATGGTTTAAATGATGCCTTCAGTTGATCCGTATCTCAAGATTCAAGTAAAATAATTACCTGTCTGAATTATCATAGCAACAAATACATTCATAAGTCTTTTACAATCAGACATTCCATAATAAATTCACATATAAATTTTCCTAACCATCATCATAATGTTTGAGTCAGACAATGAGATACTGAAAAAAAAAGTTACTTATGGAGTGTTACCTTATTTCAAGTTGTTTGAAATCATGTTCATTAACTGAAGGAGGTAAAATCTCAGAGAAAATACTAGTGTTTAACTAAGACATAATATTTTGCAAAATTTTAATTTACTTTTGTTACAATTCTATTTATTACCATAACAGGCAACATATTTCCCCATGTTGAGAACACATTGTTATATTCATATTTCTCTAAATTTATTCCTCATTCATGTAGATGAATTTATACTCAAATCTAAAGGGTAATTAATAGCTGGAATTTATAAATGACATTTAGATATATATTGTTATATTCAAGGAAATTAACCGACTTCAACAAAAATAATAATAACGGAAATCTTGCTCATGGAAGTTCTGTGGTAAATATAAATATAGGAAATATAAAGTATTCTTTCAATTGATACATTGCTGTTTAGCTCTTGTGAAATGTTTCCTCATACATAAGCAATTTTAATTATCCCATGGTCCTAAACTGAGATTCTAAAATTGTATAAAAATTTTAATTCATGTTGACACATGTCCTAATTACTTTACATGTATCATCATATGGATTGTAAAGAATACATTATTATTTGTCATGTAGAAAAAAAGTGTTTGTAAGTTCTCATATGCAGAGGGCCTTATTTTTTGTTGCCTTATTATTTATGGGTAACCTAAGCATTGGGTTGGTTTAAATGCAAAATCCTAGAAAAGGGTATTTTCATGAATTACTTAACAGAGGGTATAATACCAATGTTAGACCATTGTTATTTCATCTTTCTTCTTCTTCTTCTCCTTCTCCATCTCCATCTCCTTCTCTTTATCCTTCTCCTCCTCCTCCTCCTCCTCCTCCTCCTCCTCCTCCTCCTCCTCCTCCTCCTTCTCCTTTGTCGTCATCTTCTCCTTCTCCTTTGTCCTCCTCCTCCTCCTCTTCTTCTTCTCCTTCTTCTTCTCCTTCTTCTTTTTCTTCTTCTTCTTCTTCTTCTTCTTCTTCTTCTTCTTCTTCTTCTTCTTCTTCTTCTTCTTCTTCTTCTTCTCCTTCTCCTCCTCCTCCTCCTCCTCCTCCTCCTCCTCCTCCTCCTCCTCCTCCTCCTCCTTCTTCTTCTCTTCCTCCTTCTCCTCCTCCTCCTCCTCCTCCTTTTTCTTCTCTTTCTCCTCCTCATCCTTCTCCTCCTCTTCCTCCTCCTCCTCTTCCTCCTTTTCCTCCTCCTCCTCCTTTTCTTCCTCTTCCTCCTCCTTTCCCTCCTCCTCCCCTCCTTCTCTTCCCTCCTCCTCCTCCTCCTCCTCCTCCTTCTTCTTCTTCTATTTTAACATTCTTCTTTATCTGCTAATGCAACTACTGTAGTTGAAAGGTTGTACGAACCTAAAATTGTCATTTCTACTAAAAGTACACATGCATCTAGTGTTGCAAGAATTGGTGAGAAAAAGGCAGACTGAACTTTTGGACATTAGAGGTAACTGTCAGGAAATTTTGTGTTGTGTACCTTTAAAAAGAGTGAGTCATGGGTAAATAGACTTATCTGAAATAGAATAAAGCACAGGGAGCACAGAAGCTCTGTTTATGCAGACTCAACTGGTATGTAAAATAAATGTTTACTGTTTTTCTGTGATGCACCTTAGCTATTGTGATGTTTCCCACTAGGAGTACTAATGAGCAGACTAAAGATGGCTTTACTGGTAAAAATAAAATCCCAGACTGAGAAATTCAGAAGTAGAAGGTGTACACGGTTCCTTCTTTATGTCTTCCTTATAGTTAGAGAGGACCTCTGTCTGTTGGCCTTCCCATGATCATATTTTTAAACAAAAAAATCTATCTGGTTGATGACACAGAAAAAGAACAGTTTTTTTTTTCTTTATATGTTATGTTTAAAAGCACAATAATATTAGAAACATTTTAGATATTGGATGCTTCAATTTTACTTAGAAAGGGGAAAAGATAATCAGGGGAGGTAGATAGTGGGAGGGACTTGGGAGGAAGAGAGGAATGGGAAAAGAACAAAGGGGTGGGGCAGGATCAGGTGTGGGAGGAGACCAGGGAGAAAAGAACAAAGGGGAGGGTCAGGAAAGTGAACAGAGGTGTGTAGCAATGGGGGGGGGGATGAGAAACTGGGGGTAGCCAACAGAAAGTTCCAGATGCCAGGAAAGCAAGAGACTCCCCAGACCCAGTATAGGGATGATAGTAGCTGAAATACTTAACAAAGGGTAGAGAGAACCTATAGAGGCCTTATCCAGAGCTCCCTGTTGAGGGATGGGGCCACCCAACCTTCTGAAATTTTTAACACAGAATTGCTCCTCTCTAAAGGAAATACAGGGACTAAGAGAGAAACAGAGACTGAAGGAAAGGCCATCCAGAGAATGCCCCACCTGGGAATCTATTTCATATGCAGTCACCAAACCCAGTCACTATTGCTGATGCCAAGGAAGTACTTGCTGACAAGAGCCTGATATGGATGTCTCCTGAGAGGCTATGCCAGAGCCTGACCAATACAGATGCGGATAATTGCACCCAACCATGAGACTGAGCACGGGGCCCACAATGGAGGAGTTAGGGAAAGGACTGAAGGAGCTGAAGCGATTTGCAACCCCATAAGAAGAACAATATCAACCAACTAGATCCCCTGCAGCTCCCAAGACTTAAACCACCAACCAAAGAATACACATGGAAGGACCCATGACTCCAGATGCATATGTAGCAGAAGACTGCCTTATCTGGCATCAACCGGAGGGGAGGCCCTTGGTCCTGTGAAAGCTTGATGCCCCAGTGTAGAGGAATGCTAGGGTGGTGACATGGGAGTGAGTGAGTGGGTGGGTGGGTAGGTGGGAGGGGGAGCACCCTCATAGAAGCAGTGGGGAGAGAATTTGTGATAGAGGGTTTTTGGTGGGGAAATCCAGAAGGGGAATAACATTGGAAATGTAAACAAATAAAATAACCAATAAATTTTTTTAAAATTGATATATGACAGTGATTTGGGGGTTGGAACCTCAAGTAAGTGTTTACTCTGTGCCCTTAAACTCTTCTGTAAAATTGTGGTCTTTTCAGTTAAGAGAAGAATCATAAGAACTTATCATATAAGAGCAAGTACCCTTTATCTTCAGCTCAACCAATGAAGCTGTACATCCATATTTTCTGATTCAGCATAGTCTCAAAAATTAATTGGACTAATGATTATATCTATTTCATTGATTTTTAAAAATTATTACATTAATTACAATTTTCCAAATGCCCAGAGAAATACAAATTCAATAATCTACAGAGACAAAACAGGTCCTTCCTGTATATTTTCTTGCTTTGATAGTTGATGTAAATCTAGAGGATAAAGAAGACAGAATTCTAGGGGTTGATGTCAAAAGTATCCCCTCTCCAGGAAACAGACATAGGGATGGGTATGGCCCTCATGCCTCACTGAACAACGACAGGAGGATTGGAACCATTACAAGGTCCCCTTTAATTACTGGAGGTCAGGCCTCTATCCCTGCCTTGGCAAGATTAGAATCGACACAGCTCTTTTATACTTGGAGAAGGGAGGAGATGTCAGGGGCAGCCCTGCTTATACACTGAAGGCCTAAAATCAGCCATAAGCCTAAATTCAGCAATAGGCCTGACTTACATGCCTGCTAACACAAAGTCTTGGGTCTCTATGGAAAAAACACTGAAACAGATGGCTATAAACTATTGTAAACAGGCAGCTTTTGTTGAAATCTACCATCCTGAGTAGTCATAGACCTTGTAAATAGGCAGCCTTTGGCAGATAGTACCAAATTAGATAAGGACAAGTGAATCATAGGCAGAGTCATAGTGACCTGACCCCTGAACCTTCACCCAGCTGATACCCTGTTCTGAAAGATATATGTATTCCTCCTGAACACCTATGCTCCTGTGTCATCTCCTTCCCCACATCTTACATTTTCGTGTTTATAACCCCCATGTTAAAAAGTAAAAATTATAATTTGATTAAAAAAAAAACCACATAGTGTACCCCTGGTTCTGCTGACTTACCTCCTGACAATCTATTTTCTTGTTCTCAGAAACACTTTGAATTATAAAATGTTATTGTGGTTTTTGTTAGTGTGCTGGGTAAAATGATTTTTATTGATCTCATTTTAAACTTCAAAGTTTGCAGTGAGTTAAAATGTCCTTTAACATAATTATAGGTCATATTTATTTTAGTATTGTAAAATGCTAGTTGATCTGTTGAACATTTTAAAAAACTGGATTCCTTTTTGAGAATTTCATATATGAACACTGTATTTGCATAATTTTCCCCTTTCTCTCCTTCCTCCCACTTTTCCCAACCCCCCATACTTTTTAAATACATCTTATTATTTAATTATTGTTTATATATGTAGGCATGTATAAGTATATATGTTTATACAAATATTGATAAATGAAGCGTTTTGAAAAAAAAAGAAGACGGAATTCAATCAATCATTCAAACAACCAAATTATGACATTTCACATACAGAAAGATAAGCTAAAACATTTTCTCTAAAAAGTATGTATTAAAAAGCTCTGCTGAGGTTTTTAAGGAGACCCAGCTTCTGCAGGAAAATGGTAGGTGGTTGGTATATTCATTGCTCCTCTCATTGTTGTGACTGATAGGAAGCAATTTAAAAGAAGGGTTTGTTTTGGCTTCTAGTTTAAGAAAGGATACTGTCCACTGTGGCAGAGAAGGTATGGTACTATCCATAGCCAGGAAGCTGAGAGGGAATAAGAAGAACCGAGAGAGCTGGATGAAGAAGCCTCCAGCTTCACCTTGGTGAATTACTTCCTCTAGCGAGGTGCTACCTCAAAGATCACACCCAGATGGGGACCAAATGTTCTATAAGCCCTTCTTAAAAGAATGAGAACAAAACTTTGTTAGACAAATAAGAGTAGATTTAAAGAGAAAATCATGGATTGGCGGGAAAGGTAGAAGACTTGGTAGTACGACAATGCTGATTATTCCATGTCATCTTTATATGATGAGCTTTCCATTTTAAATTTAGTCTATGAATAGGTGTAATTATCAACATCTCTTAAGGTTGCCATTAGAATTTGATATAAATCTAGATAGAAAATTTAGTTTTTTATGCCATGACAATACTCCTTGACCAAGTCAATGTTTAAGATAAATGGTTTCACTTAGGAGCTCTTGGTGTAAGAGGTTGAGAGTCCATGATCATCATGGTGGGTAACAAGACGGCAGGCAGGTGGGCAGGCATGGGGCTGGAGAAGAAGCTGAAACTTACATCTTAGCCAAAAACTCAGAGAGAGAGGGAGAGAGAGAGAGAGAGAGAGAGAGAGAGAGAGAGAGAGAGAGAACTAACTGTCAATAGTTATAATGATCAGAATGTATCTTCTTCCCAAAATATCAAATCCAAATGCACAGTGGTAATATTTTTCCTCATCTCAATGAAATTCTTTATGATTTTGAGTATATGCAAAATAAGTAAGGGTAAAACTACTTAAATGCCATACTTCTTTAAAAGTAGATTATATATTTCCCTAGTAGTATTTTATTCAGGACAAGAGAAATGGGTGTCAGTACAGTGACTTTTTAGGAAAAAAAAAATGCTAGCTGAAATTTTGGGGCATGTATTTCTTTTTTTGTTTTTTTGTTTTTTGCTTTTTTGTTTTTTGAGACAGGGTTTCTCTGTGTAGTCCTGGCTGTCCTGGAACCCACTCTGTAGACCAGGCTAGCCTCGAACTCAGAAATCCGCCTGCCTCTGCCTCCCGAGTGCTGGGATTAAAGGCGTGCGCCATCACTGCCCGGCGGGGCATGCATTTCTTATATTCTAAATGTATTTGGTCCAATTTGAGATGACAAACCTACCTTTTAGTTCTCTAACCTAAGAATCTGGTCCAGTAGAGATTTGATGATCTTTCTTCCAAATTCAGTATCCACCTAATTCTGCATTCCAGTATATGGATAATTGTGTAAAGCTGAGAATAAATCATACAAATAACTGAGAAGCACAGTTTTTTTCCTAATAGTGTCCTTAGGCAAGTGACAAATTTCACATTATGTACACTCTGAGGCACTGAAAACAGTTTTGGAGCTAAAAACAGATTTGTAACTGTGTTTTAATTATTAAAATTCAAGTATAATTAGATATTAGAAATGTTTAAAATGTTACAGGTATCCCAATTTTTTGTTTTTATACCTAAATATAATATAATGTAATATAATTATATATATTACATAATGTAATTAATATATCACAAGAATCAAGGACACATAAATGTTAGTTATAGAGATAATTTTATAGTACACTGAAGTGATTTAAAAAATCTTATGAAGATGTTTATGTGAATGTTGTTCTTTTTCTTTAATTGAAAATAGGTTCTTCTTTCTTACACTACATCTCTACCTCACTTTCCCATCTCTCCACTCCTTCTAGCTCCCTTTGCCCCTCCTGTAGATATAGTTTTCCCACTTGGTTCCTCTTCAGAAAGAACAGGCCTCCAAAAAAAAAAAAAAAAAAAAAAATAGGGCAAAACAAGATACAATAAGACAAGGGAAAAGCCTTCCTATGGAGGCTGGATAAACCAGCCTGGTAGGGGGAAAGGAGTCTCAAGAGTCTCAAGAGGAGGCAAGAGTTAGAGACACACTTTTCCCACCGTTTGGAGTGCCAGAAAAAAAAAACTCAACAAGTTAATAGCCGTAACATATACATAGAGGACCTGGTGCAGATCCATTCAGGCTCTTATTGCTATCTCAGTCTCTGAGAGCCCATGTGAATCCTGCTTAGTTAATTCAGTGAGCCATGTTTTCCCGGTGTCCTCCATTCCCTCTGGCTCCTAAAATTTTTCCTTCTCCTCTTATGCAGGTTTCCCTGAGCTTTCTACCTAGTGTCTGGCTTTGGGTGTCTATATCTGCTTTTATCTGCTGCTAAAGGAAGCTTCTCTGATGATGACTGGACAAGGCATCAGTCTATGAGTACAGCACAATATCATTAGGAATCACTTCTTTTTTTTTCTTCATAGTTTTGTTTGGTTCTACCCTAAGTATTGAGCTGTTCAGATCTCCAGTGCTTAGCCATCCAGGCAATGTAGAACATGGACTCCCTCTCATTGTATAGACTTCAATTTAAAAGAGTCATTGGTTGGCCACTCCTACAAGGTCTACACCACCATTACCCTAGCACATCTTGCAGATGCAGGGTTTTGTGGCTGGGTTGCTACCCAGGTTTCTTTTTTAGTTGTGTTTAGAGTACCTTCTCACACCACATATTCACACAGCTCACTGAACCCTAGAACTGGTGCAGGCATGGAGCCTATGCTCCCACCTTCTCATCTCTTTGTAGCCTAGTTTTTCATCGAGAGATGTAAAAAGTGTTGAGAAATGTGCTAATACAGTACTACCAAATGTCCAAGAAGCCAGAAGACGGATGCTTCTCATTCTTTCCTTACAAGTCAACTTGCTACTAGAAAAATGCAATGCCCACTGAATGCAAATAAGGAGTCAAGTTAACCTTTATCTAAATTACATTTCTCTATCAGACAAATGTATTTTCAGTATGGTTCAAACTAGAGTTTTCAAAGAAGGAAAAGTTGAAAAGGCAATATTATTATTGTAAAATTTTATGTGGATTTTTGGGTGATTTTATGTGAGAAAGTATCAATGAAATCAAATAAGCTTCTATTTCAGAGCACTGGAGAATGTGATGGAGGAGGACCACAAGTTAAAAGTCAACTGGTGATGGATGTACAAGTCTAGCTGATAGAAGTGAGATCCTTTCCCCAAACATCAAGGGCTGGGGATTCATCTTAGCAGTAGAGTGTTTGCTTAACTTGCCTGAAAGTGAGTCTATTCTAGCACTGTAGGGAAAATTTAATCAGGAAATAGAGAAATTTTATGGTATGACCTCCTCTGGAAAAACAGAAGGGGCTGGTAAAGAAAAGAAAAAGGAATTTTTTCTTTAGTGTTTTTGTTTTTATTTTGAGACAAGGTCTCTTGTATGATAAGCTAATTCCAAACTCACTATGTATCTAGGGATGACCTTGAATTTTTGATCCTCTCTGGCTTCTACCTTCTAGGTGCTGGGACTTTATGTACGTGAAACCCAGGACTTCCTATATACCCAGAAAAACTCTACCAACTGAGCTACAATCGTAGCCCTATTATTTTCAAATATTTTTTTCATGTAAAATATATGTAGTGAAAACAATTATACTAGCCAGTTTACTAAAACTCCTTAAATGATAAAATTATCTATTTTTTCTTTTAAAATCCTTTTTGAGATTCAATATTCTATATGTTCACTTAACCTATTAGCCGGAACTGTCTATGATAACCATGGTTTCAATTTTAAATGGGCATGTTAAGTGCATAATATGTAAAAAGAAAGAAGCAAACAGCAAGTAACAGACAGAAGCTGCAGAAAATATCCTATAGACAAAGCCAGAGGAGCCTGTTTGAAAGAGCAGACGAAAGTGACATCGGTAAATTTAAAGGTTTACAACATGCAGCAGAAGTTGACTATAAATGTGAAAGGAGTCAGCTAAGGTTCTTCATTCAGTTTTCCCTCCATGGATAAGCTTCTTACTTTCCCTTAAATTGTTCTACAGTGGGGTAAACAATAGCATTCTCTGTTGGACAGTTCCTGTGTCTTTATGTGCATGTGATGTTTTGGGTACCCTTAGCTACTTCCTAATTTTTCCTTCTACTTATTACAGAGTCCAGGGACCATCCTGACCCATCCTGATCCTGATGAATTAGAGGAAACAAAGGAGGGTGTCTTTACTCCCAGTCTCCTTTCAGTGAGCTTAAATAGCATTTATCTTATCTATCTTATCTTATATCTCTATCTATCTATCTATCTATCTATCTATCTATCTATCTATCTATCTATCTATCTATCTTGTATGTATGTGTGTATGTATATGCATGTATCATATATCTATATTATTGTTTGTATGTATTTATGTATATATGTATGTATGTGTCATCTAGCTAGCTTATGTTATCTTTCTCTATCTATCTATCTATCTATCTATCTATCTATCATCTATCTTCATCATCATCTATCTATCTATCTATCTACCCATCATTTCACTTATATACTTTATGTTCACTTATGTACTTTAAGACAGCTTTATTGTGAATAGCTTATATTTTAAAGTTCACCTCCTATATTCTTTGGGGGGAATAAAGCAGGACTTCTCTCACTTGAAAAGCAAAACTAATTCAGTTTTTCTGAGGGAACCAGAGAGAACCAAAGGGATATTGAAATAGCATCCTCTCCCCTTCCCCCTCCAACCCCGTGGATAAGTTGTGGAGTGCAGCCTTATTCAACAGTTGCTATTATCTCTAGAGGAACTGCTGAAATTGGTTCTCCTTGAGTTATCAGTATCAGGAGTAAGTGGAAGGTATTTTTTCTTCTTTCTTATAAAGAGCTTCTCCAGACAAAACTGAGAGGATCAAGAGATCAGCTGTATCTCAAGATGGCCTTCTATTCCTAATAGTCTACTTGAAGAATGTTCTTATGATGAAAAGACTCCTTTATTTAATTTAACAAGCTGTTTCTTAACAAGTAAATGTGTTTAATTGATTTCAGAATGCTCCAAGTCAGCCATGCACACTGTAGGGTAAATTTTCTGATTCAAATTGCATGTTCTTGATCAGCTAAATGATACTGGCTTCATTTGGGTCTGGGCAGATAATGAGAAAGACGGCAACTTTCTTTGATTCTTCCTTACCTTAGCGACCTCAAATATTTTAATGCTCTACAATATAAAAGAAACAACAATGTTGAAAGGTACTTTGAAAAGAATGTTTGAAATTAGGGCTACTTCCCTCAAACCAGGAGACTTAAGTTGTATTAAAGACAGTAGTGCACAAAGTGTGACCCTTGGGCCAGCAGTATGAACTCCACTGGAAGCAGTTAACATGAAAAATCTTGACCTCAAATTTTTAGAATGGGCCGAGCAATTTGTTTCAACAGTTCAGTTTGGATTGGTATAGAATGATCTATACTGGGAGAGAAGAACTGAGTTCGAGTACCTATGGAACCTGGATAATAGAGTGAACTCTGAATTGAGGAAAGTGAGTATTTTGGAGTATCAGCAGCAAGAGCAAAAAGACAAAGGAGTCCAGCCTGTGGTCAGCATCCCCAGTCTTGTGCATTCTTATCTACTGTTTCTACCACACTATAAGGCTTCGAGACAGACTTCTCAATTTGATACAATGATCATTATGCATTTTATTCATAAATATTTAACCCATTTAAAAAGTTTTAAATTAAAGGTTTTTTAAAAAGTTTCTTATAAATGATAAAAGCAATTTTACTTTATTTTTTAATTTAATTTAATTTTTTGTTTGATTTTTCTTTTTTCTTTTTTATTTACATTTTATTTACATTTCAGATGCCATCCCCTTTCCCCATTTCCCTTCCCTAGAAAACCCCTATCCCATGCCCCCTTTTCCTTTTTGCTTTTATACAAATTTTTAAATGTTAATCAAAGGCTTTATAAGTTTGGTAATGCTCAATCAGAAGTGTAACCCAATACCCAACCTAGATATATGAACTATCTTTGACTGGTGGAGACACGTGAACATCTGTCTCCATGCCCCACCCCTCTCTTTTTCTCTCTCATCACCTAGCTTCTTCTCTCCTTCATCTTCTCTTCTCCTTACTCCATTTCTTCCTCTCAGTACTCCTTCCCCCTTAGCTCCTCCTACATATCACCCTTCCTGTTAAAATAAAACTTTTTTCTCAAAATACAATTAGAGCATACTTATTCCTAATTGTACTAGTGAGGTACAAGATAGTCCTAATACCCAGACCATCATTTTGTTGACTAACCAGAGCCTCTGTTATCTCTCCTAACTAAAACACTTAGTTTTGAACCTGGCTTTTTTCTTGGCTTTAGAATGAATGTCAGCTGAAAAGGAGGCAGTAATTTAATTTAATTTTAAAATTTATTTTATTGCTGCCTTTTGAGAATTTTTGTATCCCCACTCCCTACTGCTTTTGGTTTAGGTATTTTGAGATAGGACCTCGCTATGCAATTTACTGTCCACACATTCACACTCTTCTTGCCTCAGTCTCTTGAATGCTGGAATTAAACTTTTCAACCAAATATCTTTGCAGCATGTATATTGTTTACATGTTGACTGATGTTTCTAAACCTTGGAAGGTTGACAAAGTATGTCTACTCATTAATTCAAATTTAGGCACAATACAATTTCCCATTATGAAGTAAAATAAAGAAATTGTTATCTTCTCAAACATATATAAAATTGAGACTCATTGGTACTATGCTCTATTTGACAAAATAATCATAATAATTTGTAAACCTGGGGCTAGAAGTAGATCGGTATACTGTGAGAAAGTACGTGGTGTGTGTCATTAGGAATCTCGCCATACATGTTCTTTGCTGACCTACTAGACGATGCAAATTTAGTCATGAGCCAAATGTCTACTTCTCCTTGTCCATGGCCAAACAAAACAGAAAGGTAAACTGCAGAACGTAAGAAGGGTGGGGTATTATGCCATGTCTTCTCTTTTTTGGCAAAGTATCTTGTGTCATTTGGCAGATGTGAAGATTCATTTAAACCTTCATTTGATTTAAGTGAATGATTTGACTCATTTAACCTTATTCGTTTGATTGGTTTACCATACACAGGAATGTATAGCTGTGAAAATTCACCTCCACGAACCATTTCACATTATATTTTAGTGCAATAGCTGCCAAGTATTATACAAAATATAGGTGTCTATGCATGTGGCTGCTCATGTCAATGGGACTGCTTTTATCAAAAGCTAAGTGTTTGCAATGCTATGAGAGTTCCTCATGACCAAGAACCCTACTCTGAGTTCTCTATGTGAAAAGGAGAACAGTAGAAGCAGGCTAGATGGTGAGAAATGTAGAAAAATTTAACATATAAAGGTAAAAATATTTCCTATATCAATAATACTGCATTGTAAATTTGGAGCATATTTCACCCTTGAATTTTAGTTTCATTTATTTTTAAAGGCTAATGACATTTAAAAGATAAATCAGCACAATGCCTGTTATAAATGTATTTAATGTATTTTTCTGATTAAATAATTATCATAATACACTATGAAATTGGATAACTAATGTGTCATTTCCAAGAACTGCATATGATGCCATTATCTTTTAGCTGAAGGCACTGTATGAAGACCAACAGTTCTATTTGATGCACTAAAACATGATTGCTATAATAGCTCATATTATAATGGACCCTGTGTTCTTAGCCTTCATGCAAATTCACATAGCCTTTTCCTACATGACAGTAGCAAAAACTAATAGGGTAAGTTTGTAAATAATAAAATAGCCTGGTAAAGCATGGAGGAAATACATGTAGAATTATCAGAAGGCCACAAAGATGAGTTCATGTTTCTCTAATGACTTCAATATTTCTTGGCCACTGATGTGCTCTGTATAATCTTCAATTTGATTTTAAACCTCAAGAATGTTTGTCTTAACTGATAGATAGTTTTAAAGCTATCTGCAAGGGCATGTATATATTTCTTGGTGCCTGGGCTTCTAGTAGTTTTCAAGATTATGATTCTAAATGTAATATGGGAAAGTAATGTATTTCCTTTTAGGATATTTGTCTTCCATCTTCTCAATCATATCAAAATGAGACTGCAAAAATAACTAAAAATCTAATTAAGAAAACTTGAAAATGTTAAAGTTGTATCAAACTGTTTCACAAACTATTGGTTGAAGTTAGAACCAAATCCAACTTCTTATTATATAATGAATCTATCCCCAGGGCAAATATTTTTCAAGACCAAACATTCTATTTCTGCTTACCTCAACACCTTAAGATGTATCACGATCTGTTATTGCCTTGGCTATTACAATATTTTTAACAAGGAACATTTTATGTTTCCAAGTCTTACTATTAACTAGAGGGCATACTGTCAAATACTTGGTGAAAATGTCACCACGAATTAGAATTTAGTGGGTTGATCCTATGCAAATTCTACTCTGGTGTCATGGTAAGCCATTTCTGTGTTTGCTGGAGCCCCGTTTTTAAATGAGAAGAAATGGGAGCTCTCTGCAGGCTCTGGCCATAATTTTGGTCTGCTTTCTCTTGAGCTTTGTACCTTTGCATAGACAGAGGATTCTTGAGCAACCCTAGGCTTCCTAAAACAGCCACTATTCTAAAAAAAAAATGTGCTAGCCTAGATCTACCAATATTAAAATATTTAGCTATATTGCTGGCAATCTGTTTAGCAAAGGTCAGTATAATAAAAGTATCTTGAAAATTGCCCTAAAAGAGGAGTGGATTGTAATTCCTGAAAATAAGCCACAATGAGGTTTTCTTATCTCTGCCTTTCAGAGTGATAGATTTGAATGACTAAGCTGGAAAAGCATTTTGTTAGCTTGACCGCAGTTAAGTCAGTTTTCTCAAGAAGAAATGGTACAACCAGTCTAGCGCCCTCATCAAAAGAAACCGAGAAGAGTGATTTGTGTTCATCTAGAAACAAGTGAGCTAGAAAGTTCACAATCTTAGAAGGAAAACAAAAAACAAAAACAAGACAAAAAAAAAAAAATCAACATAACACAGGCCCTAGAAATAGGAGACTTGTGTGCTGGTTACTTTCTTAGCCTTGAACCAGTAACAACTAACTTGGGATGTGGAAACCACGGACACCAAGGCACACAGGTAGAATATTTAGTGGTTTTGGGAGAAACAGAAGCCACTATTTTGTCAACTTTGGGACATATTCCTTGTGTTGTGCTGTCAGGGCCCAAAGTTTTGCCTGTGGAGAATGAGTTAAACGTGTAACCCAGTAAGCCTCCACATTGAAATTCTTACCTTCTCCCCAGGTTTTCCCCCATGTCCCCCATGTTTATAACTCGACTTTAGCTTAGTCTCACCACACAGACTACACACACACACACACACACACACACACACACACAAGAAAGTCATTAAAATACTTTTAAATTTATTTTATGTATATGACTGTTTTACCTGCATGTGTGTGCATGCAACATGAATTTGTTGGGCGTCTCTGGAGATCAGAAAAGGGCAGAACTGGCGTTTCAGATGGTTGTGAGCTACCATGTAGGTGTTGGGATTCCAACCTATATCCTCTGGAAGATTAGCCAGTGCTTTTAACTGCTAAACCATCTCTCCAGACGTGAACAGAAGAATTTTTAATGCCACATGGCAAAGTCATACATTATAAAAGGGTAGCTGATGAGGAAGTCTTCCTGGAAATGGGTCTCTTTACCTAATAGAACCATTCTGTCCCACACTTGTTAAAAGAACTGCAGCTTTACATTGAACTAAAAATAGCATGTCAGACTGATAGGAAGAGTCAGAATTTTTATTAGTCATTTGTATTGGCTGCATTTATGTTGGGACCAGAGTCATTTCTGTTTCTATGAAAATGCTGTGGCACTAATTATACAGATTTCTATCAATAGGTTGTGGCTATGCACTAAATCCTAGTTAATCCTCCCTGTTCCAACAAAACCTCTACTTTTCCCTAGAAAGACAGACCAATATTAACCACCTTAGTCCCCAAGCCCAGGGAATAAGGGCGCTGACTCTTCTTTAACTTCTTCAAGCTGATTACGGGCATTGAGATATTAGAAGAGGGGTGGGGGGAAGAGTAAATTGATAAGTCTCTGACACTGTGTCTTCACTGCATCCAGTTGGAATTCCAGGACATCGGAGGTTTGAGAGGGTCTGGTCAGTTTGCTTGATGAGTAGATACACCGAGGCTGTGTATTCTGCAATATACAATTCTCAGAACAAGTTTTAGTATAAAAAAAAATTTTTTTTTTCCCTAGAGGGCTGACATTTTTTTAAAGATGTTGGTTCTAACAACTTTTCTTTCTTTTTCTTTTTTTGATTGGTTATAATATTTGTGTTTCAAATTCTATCCCCTTATCCCATTCCCCCCACCACCCAGGAGCCCCTTATCCTATCCCCCCTCATCGTGTTTCTATGAGGGTGTGATTTTCCAGTTTCTATGATGTTGTTTCCATTAACATAAACTGCCTCCTAAATTTCTAAATCCTTCCATAGTATCAAGATGAAGTCATAATCTCTTAATGGTACAAAATTTACTTTGATTTCAAATTTAAGGTTTTTATTGGTATGGGCTTCTTATTGATATAAAAGTGAGATGAATATTGATACCCTCATGGGCATTGTGCCTATATAACACATTTAGGAATACAAGGCCTAGACCCAGTCTTTTTTTAACTTTTTAAACTGATTTGGGACGGTTAACCTATGAGTTAAGGGACTATAGCAAATTCATGGTTTTGAGTTTATTGTTAGGAGGTTTCCCATATTTTATTTAGAAATAGCTGAGAGGAGTGAACAGACAACAGTCCAGGTTACCTTACATGGATAGTTGATTTTCAAAACATCAGAAGTCCATAGAATTGATGCTACAAATATTTATATATTAATGTCCATTCTGATTAGAGACCTGTTTGCTCCTGACAGCTTCCTGTCGTGGATTCTAAGAAGAAATTGAGCATCCTTGGAGTTACTCCAGTTGTGTGGTGACAGCCACTATGCAAGAATTGCCTCTTTCCATCTACAGACAAATTACTGTCCAGAAAAGGACACACATGCAGAATAGTCGACTGATTATATCTGCCTAGACAGAGTAATCAGCCCTTAATAATCCTGCATCACTAAGGTCTGTCAGATGACTCTGGGCCAGAAGGCTGAAGATTTGATGCTCCAACGTTCGGTAGTATAGGGGCTTTTCAGGTGTTCAGCGGTCTCTATAAATTGGCTAAGTTTTAGAAGCTATGTTTAGTGCTTCCCATAACTTCAGTTAACTCACTCATTCTGGATTTCTGACGGGGTTGAAGACCTATAGTCTCATAGCCAATCCTGGCTATTTACTTTGAGAGAAAAGATCTGAGTGGATGGTTTTCAGCTGACATCCATTCTAAAGCCAAGAAAAAAGCCAGGTTCAAAACTAAGTGTTTTAGTTAGGAGAGATGACTGAGGTTCTGGTTAGTCAACAAAATGATGGTCTGGGTATTAGGACTATCTTGTACCTCACTGGTACAATTAGGAATAAGTATGCTCTAATTGTATTTTGAGAGAAAAGTTTTACTTTAACAGGAAGAGTGATATTTAGGAGGAGCTAAGTGGGAAGGAGTACTGAGAGGAAGAAATGGAGTAAGGAGAGAAGATGAAGGAGAGGAGAAGCTAGGTGATGAGAGAGAGAAAGAGAGAGGGGGCATGGAGGCAGATGTTCACATGTCTTCACCAGTCAAAGACAGTTTTTATATCTAGGTTGGGTATTGGGTTACACTTCTGATTGAGCATTACCAAACTTATAAATCCTTTGATTAACATTTAAAAAAATTATATAAAAGCAAAAAGAAAAGGGGAGCATGGGACAGGGGTTTTCTAGGGAGGGGAAAGGGGGAAAGGGGAAGGCATCTTAAATGTAAATAAAATATAAAATAAAATTTAAAAAAAGAAAAGAAAATGCTGTGGCAGTAAAGAAGTTTTGCAATTATGTACTGAACTCAAAATAAAGATGCTTGAAAGTTTTTGTTACCTTTTGAACCTCAAATCTAAAGAAAGTTCTTCATTTCTAATGATCCACGAATCAGATAAGTCTTGACATTACTCTGAAGGATGTTCCCATGTTTCAAGATTCATATGGTCTGTAAATACTGGTTTTTAGCAATCATAACTACAATTTCCCAATATTTTATTTGTTTACTTAACTCCCTTTAAATTAACTCTACCCAATTAAACAATAGAGCCTAATAATAGACTAGAATGATTAGAAGGAACTAAAAGTAGAGGAAGTGTCAGAGCTATTGAGTCTGTAAAATGTTCTAAATGGGAAAGCTGTCCACAGCTTGTCGCATTGGTTAACAATACACATATCCAAGAAAGAAACCCTTCTATGCAATTCAAGAGAAAGCTGCATAGGATATTTAAAAGAGCACAAATCAATAAATTCTGCAGCCATTTCTATGCATCTTGCATGTTTTTTATATAAAAAAGAGAGGCAACATCACTCGGGACTCGAGAAGAGCTGGCAATCAATATGTCTCACTCAGAAAGAAGAAATAAAACAGCAAACGGAACAACACAAACAGTCAAAATCATCACTGAGCCTGTGTACATCTTTGAAAGAGAAGAAAGACACTTTCATTCTGTAGATCCAAAGGACAAAAATCCCCCCATGCCATTCTCATGCTAGCCGCTTCCCCTCCAAAACAAAATGCCCCACTAGCATGAACTTACTTCGATTCAAACTTGGTAAACATCAGTTACATATAGATGTTAATGGGGGTCCTGTTTCACATAGATGAAAAATCTATGTTTCCTACTATATAGGAGTTTAAGGTGACAATAAAGATACATGATATTCTGAGTATAAGGGAAAAAAATCAGGTGTCCTGGGGCCACAGGTTCAAGGAAATTGTGCTCAATACTGAAGGCTCTTTTAGGCAGCTTTAACTGATATAATGTATATTACATTCAGCGTTCATTTAGATTTTTCTGGAGTCAATGGACAGGAGATGCCATTGAGGCTTCCATCTGATGTTATGCTCTTTAATCCACAAATTGTCTTTCCTGTTGTGTGGGATCATCTAATGAAAGGTGGCTGTGGACACTGTGGTGTCCTCTGACAGAGGCATCCATCATGAAACAGGATTGTTTTACTCAATAATCTATTAAAGTATACTGTAAAGTTGAACGTGGCCCTGGGAAAAAAAAAGACATTCACTTCCTAGTCCTCAGAACCAATAAATACTGCTTCTTAGTAGCTATCAGTTTATATGTCAAAAATACAATTAAGAATCTATATAAAAAATTATCTGGAGATTTTCCTGGATTAGTTGAGTGAGCCTAAGATACAAAACATTTTATTTTTATAAGACAGGATAAAGTAGTTTTGAGATAGAGAAGAAGGAAAGAATTATGAGAGAGAAAAATGGTGCTGCAATTGAGGGCATGCCAACTGACACTTGATGCCACCACACCCTGAAAGAGGTGGTGTGTTCTCTGGAGCTGTAGGAGGAAACATGGATTCTCTGAGGCCTTTATTTATACTTCTGATCTAGAAAAATGTTAGAAAATAAATTTCTACTTCTCTCACCTTCTTACTTCACAATAATTTGTTATAGCCACCCAAAAATGAGTAAACTAAGAACTAGCTAATTATTACCAGAAGGTGATCAATTTGGAGGGAATGAAAGTGAGACATTTCCTTCAACTTATATCTAGTTTTCTAATCATGGGTGAAGGTTTTGGCTATCTCTTGTTTGGCAGCAGGTTTTAGTTAGTACAGCAGAGTTTAAAGACTTTGGACATATGGGTCAAACATTGAATGTGGTCCAATATCTTTAGTGTCTTCTAGTTCTCAAACTTGAAATTCTGCTCTAGCTTATTCTCTCTGCCTGTTTCTATCTGTATTCTCTAGTTGCTTTACTTTGTCACATTCTGAACTGAAGGCAACATAGAAAGATTCTTAGATCTTGAACTGCAGCGTAGCAAAACATCATAATTTCCAATGGGGGGGGGATGCCAACTTTCATCTGAAGAAATGTATTCTTCAACTGCTAAGGGAAGTGGTTTTATCCCTTCCAAGCCCATATACCACACATAATCAATAGCAGTTCAATCTCTGGTAGGTTTGAAGGAGACAGGGTAGAAAATGTCTATTGTATTTATAACATATTTATCTACTAAAGTAGATTAAATCTCAGGAGGATTACTTGTTTTCTAATTCCCAGACACTATACAGAGCTGTAATGGGTAGCCGGGAATAAGTAGGGAGTGTTCTAAACTCATATATGCTGCCATGGTGAATCTTCACTCTCAATTTCAAAGTATTTGGAATCAGCTAGGAATCATACCTCCTTCAGTACCCAGGAGACTGTTTTCAAGTAAGATTAGCTGAGGAGGGAAGACTCACACTGAGTGTGGGGAGCACAATTCCTTAGCTGGGTTGTGGGATTGAATGAACAAGGACAAAAGGAGAAAGCATGACTGGCATCCTTATCGCTCTGCTTCCTGACAGAAGGCTGTTTTACAGTCTGACTTACAATCCTCTGACCATGGCTTCCCTGCCACAATGTTTTAAATCCCTCAGTATTAGCTAGAACCAATCTTTCCTTCTCCTTCTATAAGTGGCTTTGGTCAGGTACTTCTTTTTCCAGTATAGTTAGGGAAGTAATTCATACCAAAAAAAAAAAAAAAAAACCCCAAAAAAAAACCAATGATGAGGGATGGGAAGAGGCTCCATGATGGGGTGACTGGGGGAGGGGGCTGTGATCGGATGTATAGTGAATAAATAAATGAATTTGTGGGAAAAATAATAAAACCAAAGGAGTCTTACAAAGCAAGGAGTATCTACAATGAGATTTAATTTTTTTTTTTTTTTGCAAAGAATCCTTGGCATCAGCATTGCCCCAAACATTATACAACCATATAGTTGTATAGTTGTAGTTGGTTCTCTGATGATTTTTTTTCCAGATGTGTGAAAGTTGTATTTAGTATCTAGTAAAACTTGTGCTTTGAACTTTGAACTGTGAGCTCTTCCTGGGCTAGCAAAGCACTTTATCCTTCTTTTTCAAAAATGTAGGCTGTAGCACTGAGGCACAGCTCCTAGTTAGTCACACAAACTGGAGGAAACAAAGCTTCCTTTATTATATGATGAGGAGCAGCTACATCACACATGAAACAGAATCTGCACAGTACAATGACAGGGGTTTTACTGTCTGTTTTGCCAGGTAGATTATAGACATCTCTCATTTCCTTTTAATTGCCAGAGCTTAGCATAATTTCAAGCTTCTAACAGGGATATATGTACATGTATATGTGTATGTATATGTATATATATATGCACCCTTTGAGTTGATGAAAATAAGAAAGGCCTGAAGGTAAAGAGAAAAAGAATGTGAAAGAATAAGGAGTTAATTAGAAGTTATTTATAAGAAGGTATTGAAAGAATGGTACTATTCTGGTAGATACTAGAGGCTCTGATTCTTTAGACCTTACCTATGTAAAAGAGAAGCGTCATAGGTGACTGTAAAGACCATTGTAATTTTCAACATTTAATAGTCTTTGGATTTTTTTTGCATTTTTTTACCTGGAATGTAGGAAACATTCATGCCAATGAAGTGTATTATTTTAAATATGGCAAGCACAATAAGAGACATATGGAGCCCAATTAGCTTCATAAAATGATTGAATCTGGCAGTAGATTGACTTTACTTACTGGTGCAGAAGAAGAAACTGTTAAGACAATTTGCTTTCATATTACCAGTTTCTTCAAACTTAAGTAATAACATAAAAATCCTCAACAATGAAGAAAATGGTTATTTTTACTTATTTGTCTCCTTTTAAAAAAGTTTCAAAATACTTATTTATATTTAATGAATTTATTATGTAATCATAATATCCATGTAAATGCATCTAAGAACTGAAGGTTGAGGGGACGCTTAGGAGAATACAAGTGATGGATTTTCCATGTCACCGAGTTCATTTTTTTATAGATTAACATGCAGAGTTTCCCCAGACTCATTAACCATTAACACAATATGAGGAACAGATGTCTACCCAAAGTTGCCTATGTTCCTATAGATATCTTTTTACAAATCTGCTTTTATTTTCATGCATATTGGGCCTGTTAGATATAACATTAGTTTCCCACATGAATTTTCTCCATTCCAAAGAGAATTTCAATGCATTGTTTTGAAAATGAAAGAGTCCAGTAGCAGCTCTCCACTCTCTTTGACTTAGGTAGAAACCCGCAGAAAGTGCTGAGGATTTTATGTGGTTCTCGTTGCCAAGGCAACACTATTTTTTTTGTTGTTGTTTCCATTAAAAGATGCAGCTTTTATTTTTGAAGCCCAGTTCTCAGGTACAGAAAAAGCAGTTACAATATCAAAAAAAAAAAAAAAAAAAAAAAAGTAGAAAAGCAGATAGACTTTAAGACAATATTTTTAAGAGCCATTAAAAACAAAACTTAAAATATCCTTTCCAATTTTAAAGGCTTCTGCACAAATGCCCCTGAAGTTTCTATTCCCTTGAAATACTTATAAGCTACAAACACCTAAAAACTTTTTCAAATGTTATGCATTAAACTGTGTTTCCCCACTACTTAATAATTGCAATCATAAACTTCATTAAAAAACACTTGAATCTGGAATACTTCAAGGTATTTCCCATTTTTAAAAATGCAGTTAAAGGAGTTAATGGAAGATGAAACTCAAAAAGACCGACTTTCAGCCTGTAGCAAGTAGGTACATATAGCAGAAAGAAGATTTATATTTAGAGGCAAGCTAGTTCAAAAGTAGAATCCTGGCTTATGGCTGTAATCCTAGATTGGTGATTGCAGGCATCTTGGGGCAAAAGTGGGAGGGTCAAAAGTTCAAAGTCATTCTAGTCTACACATTGATTGGAAGCCACCCTAGGCTGCATGAGACACTGTCTCAACCACACAATGCAACATCACACAATGCAGCACAACACAACACAATACAGCACAACACAACTCTATTGAATGTGAGCATGAACTAGAGTTGGAGAGAGATATGAGTTGTGGCTGTTGGTCCCACCTACCAGTTCTCTCTGTGAGTCAGGCTGATGCATTTCAGACTTTATCAGAGCTGTTTTTCTCATCTTAAAATAGACATCAAAAACACAGTCTTTTAAGTTATTGTTAGGTATGTATGTTTGGAGACTTGTAAAGGAGTAGTATTCATGGTCAGCTAAATTTTAGAAATGCCAACTGAAATACTCTGTGATGTTTAGAGTGTGTCAGCTATACTTTTCCCTATCTAGGAATTCATTTAAATTACCACAAGAATGTTGTTCAGGTAAACACAAGCATACTGCTTATGTCAGGGAACACACTAAGGAGTTAAGTAAATTGTTCAAGTGCATGAAGCATCTAAGAAGCCAAACCAGACTTTAAACAGGCTTAGTCTTATGCTAGAGTCAAGTGGTCTTTTCAACTATATTTCCTCTTTAAGTTAATAAATTTTTTGTCTAGACGATTCTCTATTGTTTTGAGATTTCAAACTTTGTGTGAGCTTCTAGAGTAGAAGTATGCTTGGCAGAGCTTCTCAAGTGCATTAACATACTTTTGAAAGGGTTTACTGGGGAACTTTAATTTGTGAAGCCCTGAGTTATTCATCGATGAACACGGTTTATCTTTATCATATGATGATCCTGAGGCTCTAGACAGAGAAGTACATACCCTCCAGAATGCTAAAATATTTGCTAATAATATGCATTTTATTGAGAAATGTTTATACTGTATGCTTAATGACTTTCTTTTATTCACTTTAAATCCCAATCACAAGCCCTTTCCTCCTCTCTAAACAGTTCTACTCTAACAAATCCCTCCCAAATTGTTCTCTCTCCTTCTCCTTAGAGAAGGGGAGCCTCCTATCCCCAGTACCCTCCATCCTGGGGCACTAGTCCCAGCAGGACTAAGCACATCCACTTAAAAATGAGATAATGGCTCAATGGATAAAGCCTGTGTTATGAGTGTGTTGCCTGAAATGCACACAGAAGCCATGCTTGCATAATGGCCTATATGTAATCTCAATATCCCAGGAGGCAGGGACCATTGATCTCAGGATAAACCTGCTAGCTAAATTAGCTGAATATCCTAGTTAGGAGTAGTGACTTGTAGAGGAAAGGGTTTATTTGTCTTATACTTCCACACCATTGCTAATCACTGAATGAAGTCAGGATAGGAACCCAAAGAGGGCAAGAACCTGGATGCAGGCGGTAACCGCGCAGAGGCCATGGAGGAATGCTGTTTGATGGCTAGCTCTCCACGGCCTGTTCTCTCTGTTTTCTCGTCGCATCTAGGACCACCAGCTAAGGGATGGCATCACCCACAATGGTTGGTCCCTCACACATCAATCACTAATGAAGGTTCTAAAGGCTTGTCTACAGCCTGATCTTACTGAGGCATTTTATCCTCTCCGATAAGTATAACTTGTATCAAGTTGAAGTAAAAGTGGCTAGCACACTGATTTAGAGAGCTCAGATTCCAATGAGAAAGACCTTACCTTTCAGAGAGTCATAGAGGAGATCATTATTTGATATGAAACTTTGGCTGCCATGTGCCTATACACACAGGTACATCCACACACATGTGTGCATATCACACACACACACATGCATGCTTACACCAGACTTTTAGAAAATAATTTTAAAATTTGCAATTTTATGAATAAAATATGATTTTCTTACTGTAACACTTTTAGCAATTGTTTTCTAAAATTTATTCAGACAATATCTTCTTACTAGCTTCTATGAATGAAAATCTTCCACAGCTTCTGTCTGCTACAAGCTGCCTAGACTCAACAAAAAATGCACCCATAAAATTTCAGCAGTATATTTGCTCGGGGAAGGTACTTTTGCTAATACATAAATATCTTTTTATGAAGGTATCTGAAGTATGTATGCACATGTACATATGAACATTTGCAATATGTAGTGATACTGCTATCAAAGAGATTTAAGTTATTTTGGTAAGAAATGAGACTTCACAAGTGACTTATTTGGCTAAAGAGTGCAGGTATGTCCCTAAGGTCCCATGCAAGTGACTGTTCATCTTAACCTGAAACCAAGTGTAATAGAGAATTTCATAATTGCCTTCCCTTATTCAACGTCTCTCCTTTCTGTGCCTCATTTATACTGTCTGATTCCCTACTTCTTCACTGTCGGTATCTCATGCATCTTAGGACACTATTTGAGGAGAATGTACTCAGTAATGTTTATTGACCTAATCCATCCTCATCAGCCTAGTCATTTTCCCTTTAAGAGGACATATGTGGGGTTGCTGAGTTAGAGAAAACATATGAGCCTAGACTATGAGATATAATTGTTCTGTTGAGGACAACTCTATCATGCACTAATTTTAAAACATTACTAAAATCAGAACTATCTCTCATACCAAGGGTGTTTGAGTTATTTCTTCTTTATGTATTTGAGAGGGGCTTGCTAGAGTTTTAGGATACCCAAAGACAGGAGTTAAAAATTCTGTTTCTGTCCATATATTCATAATATTATCCATTTATTTAACATAAAATAAAATAACAAAGAGTATTTTAACATTATTATTACATTTCCACAGGTTAAGTTTGTAGTGGATTTTGCTAAATTCTGCTTGTATTCTAATGTTAATTTGGGTCCCCCAAATTGTTTACATGACAGAGTCCCCAGGTAAGACACTGAGAGACCCTACCCCAAATTGGTTCAGATTAGTAAATAAAGATGCCAGTGGCTAATAGCAGGGCAGGGCAGACAGAGATGGGACTTTAGGATTCCTGGGCTTGGGACCAGAAGGAGGAAGTGGAATGGTCCACCATGCTGGGTGAGTGTGGAAGAGAGGAGAGTTGCCATGCCTGAGAAGCATGCAAGACATAGAGGCATGGCCACCATGTGAGTGAGCCAGGAGAGCACAGCCCACAGCATGGCCCAGTTGGGCAGCATTCTGGGTCCAGAGCAGCTAAGATAGTGAGTTTAGTAAATAATAACTCAGAATTATTGACAGGAGGTGGGTTAACCATATGGAGTTAGGCAGTGGCTCAGCTGTTGATCTATTTAAGGCATATCAAAATATAAACTGTGTGTGTGTGTGTGTGTGTGTGTGTGTTTTATTCAGGAATGTAAACAATTGAGGCATATAGTGAACCCACTGCTGGGATTTATTTATCAAATATTAATTCTACAAAAGTTGAATTTCTTTGAATTACAGGAACTCCTGAAAAAATGGGTTCATATTACTTGGAGATATAGAACCACAAGTTCTGTTCATAGAACAGAGTCAAACTCTTTATGAAGACTGTCAGTCTTTTCAGGGTTTGAAGTGAGCCTTATATTGATTCAACTCATTCATTACTTGCTCAACACAAAAGTTGAAGGTTGACTATGAAATCAAACCATAACTCTCTTAATATACTTGTCATATGTTCACTGATAACATACATTTCCAAACTCGTAGCTTGTGGAACTATGAAGTAAGAGTTTCTACTCAAAATATACTTCCAAATGCAAACAATTTAAAAAATTATTTCTGTGCTATAATTATGCTCAAAACCATGGCTAAGGAAGTTGTGGGCCCTAGGAGAGAACCTATGGGTGTTTTTCTAACTGGTCAGGCACGTAATATCTCTGATAAATGTTGATGCTTATATCCATAGATTTGTGGTAATTTCACCCTTGGTCAGAAAAAAATACTTCTTATTGCTAGTGAAGAGACTCAAGACTGTTTAAATGCTGAGAATAAGTAACAGAGTGCTTCACCAAAGCAGGGACACCTATATCACCCCACAACTCTCACCCTCAACCCAAGAAATACCACAGAAGAGGGATCAGAAAGGACATAAATGATGCTGAGGCATGATGCAGAACACTGGCTTCTGGACATGATGTGTCTTTAGCGGAAATGAAGTCATAGCATCTATGGTTATCTGCACAAAATGAAGCTAGTTAAAAATCTCAGTATGTAGTCATTTTAGGAAAAAAAAATCATCTAATTGCTATAGTCTACTCCCAACATAACCGTATCTGCTATCAACTCAGTCCTATTATGTTACTGCCTCCTTTCTCACATGATCTACCTCTCTTTTCCTTGTCTGACCTATATCCACTGTTACCTATCTCTCTCTCTCTCTCTCTCTCTCTCTCTCTCTCTCTCTCTCTCTCTCTCTCTCCCTCTCTCACTCTCTTTCTCTCCCCTCTCACTGTGTGCATTTGTGTGTGTGTCCTTTCCTTTAGAAGCAAGTAAAATACTTACTCAGGTTTACTTAGCTTTCCATTCTACAGATTTGATTATTTCAAGCATTTTTGTTATTGGAAGGTGAAATGCCTCAGTGTTTCTGACAGTTTGCTTTCCTCTTCCAGAATTACCAGTTCTGACTTCTCCCATTCCTATAGGCATCCCATGCTTGTCTTTTTCCTTAGAAGAAATCAATGACTTTAATTAGGTAAATAATATGTAAAGCATCATCTATTTTTATTTGATTTATTAAAATAATGTTAAATAAATTGTCTTTACATAGCTAAAATAATCTCAGTATGGAAAGGGAGGGACTTCTAATATCTAACTATTAACTGAGATGGTATGGGCAGTTGATGAATGCTGAGGTGGGGAAGAGTTAGTGGATGGCCATGGGTATGTTTTCCATCATGTGGTAGATGTCTCCAGCCTATGTGCATATGGGCAGCACTTAGCTGATTCAGAGGGATATTTATAAATAAAAGAAGGGATGAAGTTGAGAAAGAGATGAGTTGAGGAAGCAGGCAAGTTGAAGGGAAAAACTCAAGGAAATAGATATGATCAAGATACATATATGACATTTTCAAAGAAAGTTTTGATCAAAAGTATAAAATTCAAAGAAAGAGGCTTTGATGAAAAAGAGATTTTTTTTTCTGTTTCTTACAAATGTCTTCTGTTTGGAAATGGATGCTCAGACCTTGTTACATTTTATTAGCTCTAGAAGAAAATGAATTGTGTCTTTGTGCTATACAAATGTCCCAAAACATTGGTTTGTTTGAAGATGAAAGTCAAAAGTATGTCAGCACTCATGCTGTAGACTATGAGAGAAACTTGGCTGAATGGAGGCAGCTCACTCAACTTTCAACTTCTCAATTGAGTAAGAAAGCCAATTAGCGTGGGACCTCATTTTCAGGATAAATAAGAGAAAAAATAACTCTAAAATGTTTGGCTATTCATCTATGACTAACCATTGGGTTTATGGTAACATTAAAATTTTCCAGATAATTTTTTTTCAAAGCTGACAGTGTTAGCAGACAGCTCCCACACACCAGCACTGGGCATAGGACATTGAAGAAGGCTGGAGTAAAAGACCAAAGAACACTGTTTCTCAAAATACTTGATGACTGTTGCAGGATCTGACTGTTATTGTGAAAACACACTGGAGGAGACAGTCTTGGTCCAAATTGTTATTTTTATTCTTTTATACAGCTCTCTAGAAATTAAATTCATCAGAGATATTTTGTTGACATTTGCAGCGACTAACCCATTAAGTGCATCATCATTTTAAGGCAGCCAACTTTTAAGTGAAAATTAATATTGGTTTTCTTGTTTAGAGTCGATTAACTTTATACTGAGATATTTGGACCTTGATGTAATTGATTAGGATCCATCAGTCCTTCCCTTTTGTGAACTCATGTTAACATCCTATCTGAAGCATGCATGTATGATAGGATATTATGTGATGCATATGGGGAAGAATGTTTTTATGAATTAAATTAGATACTAATAACACTCTCTGCCAAATTGGCTTAAATCATAAGTTGGATACTAGTGAAGCTTATAACCTTACGAATGATCCTGGAATAAGTAGATTTTTTGTTTGCTTAATAAAATTAAAGAAATTAGTGTCTTCCTTACACCTTTTTGTAAGTTTTACTACTTACAGTAATGCTCAAAACTCCAAAAGTAATAGTAGTTTGAATTAGTAGGGATATTACAGTGAAATATACAACACATTGAATCATGTATTTTATAATGATGAGCAATATAAGAAGAGCTATTTTAAACACATCACTTCTGAGTTGCTCATAAATTTAGATCAGATAACTGGTTGAGCTATCAATCTGGTAAGAGAATTATTACAACACAGGAGAAAGAATTTTCAATAGAACAATGGCCATACACATGTAATGGATAGAAATGTCATGCCTTCTATTGTCCTTTAATTAAAAAATATCTTGATACCTCTAAGCAAATCTTCTCCATTTAAACACTGATGTCTAGACCTGGTGGTAGTATTTTCAGAAACTCCATGGCATATGTCCCCAGTTTGGGTAAACAACCTATTTTGGTGATATATATTAATATCATTGGTCTTTCTAAATGACTTGTATCTTGCAATCTATATGTAGAGTTAAATCTTTAATCACAACATTTAAAATTTATTTTACATTTTATGTAATAACTTAGTTCCATAATGGGTGTTTGTTTGTTTGTTTATCAAGGGGACCAGGAATCCATATGGCATGGCCTCCTTTCTTTTAAAAATTTTACAATCATAATCTTGTTTATTTTTCTCCATGTTCTTGTTGCAATCCCCATCTTCATCCCTTACCTTGTTTTCTTCATAGTTTTCTGTAATGGTAAGAATAAGACAGTACACAAACATATAAACAGGAATGCTTTGTTTCTTTCTTGCCCATGTATCTCAAATCCAATTCCCCATTTTCTCACAAAAGGTAAATACCAATAGGTAAATAATAGTTTCAGTTTGTTCTTTATCTGGACAGCGTTTAATTTTATAGAAATTAACACCTGCATTAGCATCTTCACCATGCCTCTTTCTTTTTACATGAAAACTATGTGGAATAGACACCCCTTTGTGCCTTGCCTTTTCTCTTTCCAATATATGCTGAAAATTATGTTAGTCCCAGTTTCATTATTTATGCACCCGCATGGTTCTTGTGTGAATATCATACTTTATTTAACAAAGCTTTTTTTATAGGCATTTAAGCTGTTTCCATATGTTTTTATTTTTGAGAAATGCTGAAATAAATAAGCTTCTGTTTATACTGTCACAATGCTGAGGTATAGCTTCAGGGTTGATTCTGAAAACTGAAACTGCTGGATCAAAATATTAAGACATGAATAAAATTTTTTTGTGTGCATTGCCATGTTTCTAACTAAAAGAATTGTGCCATTCAGCCCCTCTCAAGGAATTATGTCTTTCGTCACACCCTTGCCTACAGAATGTATTGTCATAGTCTTTTTAAATTGTTTGTGAGTATTATTGGTAAGAAATGATGCTTCTCTGCTACTCTAATTTGTATTTCCTTAAATATGAGTGACGATTAACATATTGCTGTACATCTATTACTTATATGTTTATTTCAAATATAGATGACTTATTGATACCGTTCTCCTTTTACATGTTCTATATCCTATTTTCTTAATTCGGAAGAATTTTAATTAACAAGTAAGTATATCATTTCCTTTGTCCATTTTCCTCCTTCTGACCCTATGCCTTGTGGATCCCATGCACTCCCTCACAAGTTCATGGCTTTTTTTCCCTTTATTGTTACATTGTTACACACACACACACACACACACACACACACATGCACTCATGCATAGAGATATAGATACATTTTCTCAGTATGTTTAACGTTGCTTTGTATATATGATTTAAGGGCTGACCACTTAGAATGAAATAAACAGGAGGCTCATCCTAGCAACCTTAATTTTTTTCTCTCTCAGCAATCTTCAGCTGCCTGTGGTTCTTTGTCTAGGCAAGGGGCTCTGTGACAGTCTCTATTTCTAGGTGAGCATATCTATTGGTGTTTTCATTGTTCAGGTCCTGTTTAGGCAGAAATATTGTTGATACATCATGAGTATAGCTTACCTGTCATGTCAAGAAGTCAAGAACTCCAAGCAAGCATCCTGATTCTCTGGTTCCTACCAGCTGTCTGCCCCTCTTCTGACATTTCCCCTCTGCTTTATGTGCAGGTGCTGTGTTACAGATTTGTTCATTACACCCTATGCTCAGTTGTTCTTGGTAGTCTTACCAGTTGTGCATTTTTGTAATCATTTATGTTTGCTACAAAGAAAATATTCTTTGCTATATGGTGAGAGCTCCTCCATGTTTCTGTGGGTATAAGGATAAATATTTATAATCTGAATTGTGAATTATGATGGTTTAGTGAGACAGCAGTAGATGCTTCTATACAGACCATGACTTCATTAGCCCTAGGATGCTGGATAGGTTTCCAGATCCAAGCATGATTTCCCTCCTGTTGAGAGGCCCTGAAGTCCATTTAGAGGGATGATGGCTATCATCAAGGTACGAGTACCACTGCTGGGCTTCTATGGATGCCTTGCCATGTTGGTGATTGTTGTAATTCATAGGCTTCACAGATAGGCATGACTCTTGAATTATTTCTTACCTTGGCAGCTTTATATTATTTTTAGAACCATGAAGGCTGATAGTCAGGGAGGAGCCTCTCAAGTCAGATCCACCTTGAATCTTTTGAGTCATTTTTCTGAAGTGCACAGAGTCTTCAACAACAGGAATTTACTTTTCACTTTGAGATGCAACCAGGTGTAGCAGCAGTAACTTATATTGTTTGAGAATCCTCTGAGCCACAACTTGTATGTTTTTTTTTCATATGGGGGGTGGGGTTGGCTAGTATATAGCTGTTATGGGAAGCCTTGTTAACCTAAGTGAAATTAAAAGGAGAAAGCAGTGGAGATAAACACTCAACAGTTACAAGAACAGTAGTTTGAACTGAAATTTTGTAAATGCCTACGTGGAACCTCAAATAGACTAGAAAAAATTCTTTGATATAGAAAGGACACAGCAAATGGCATCCATAGGCGATTATTATATGTGCATGTACATGTGTTTGTTTGTATGTATTTGTTTGCAACTGTGTGCACTTCTGTCTGTTTAAGGAACCAGACGTGGGCATTGGATCTCATATATCCTTATCCAGTGTTTTGTTTAAACTCTTTTAGAATGTCATACATGCATGTAATTTGTTTTTGATCAACTCTACTCCTGGTACCCTCCCCTTCAATTTCTCCCTTATTATTCTTCTAACTTTTCTCTCCTAACTCCATACACCCTTTTGATTGTTAATTGATTAAGTCCACTTTAGTGCTGCCTGTATGTTTATTTATGTTAAGTATGGGTTGGCCAGGAGTGCTGTATCTCAGAAGAAAACCAACTTTTCTTCCCCAACAGCCATCAACTGCTAGTATCTCCTCAGCTAGATGTGAATTCACGAGTCCCCACTCATGAATCCCATGATGGGGTTTTGGATGTCTTGATCTTGGGCAGGTCTTGTTCTTTAAGTCAGAGCCATAGTAAACTCCTGTGTGGTATGGTACTACCATGTTTTACACATACTGTTTTGCTGAAGGTGTCCAATAATATTGCTCGCAAATCATTTAAATTTGTTGAGAGATATCCTTTTAAAATTGAGCTAATCCCCTTATATTTGTTTGAAGTTATTATTTTTACAACTATGTCTTTCCACCCTCTTGAAATATATTTCTTCCATTAGAGTGTCTCCAAGTGCACCGAATACACTGCCTTTTCTCTTATTACCTCCATTAAGTTATATTTATGAATCACTCTTGGTGATACTATTTACTTTAAGCTTCCAAACACAGATTTTCATAGTATGTATTTTTTATTTTGTAATATCAACTATACTTTCAAATTATAAATATATATTTCAGGAATCTGGATTATGCTTGGGTTACATCTTGACATTGCTTTGTGTCTCTGTATGTCTTTGTGTGTGTGTTTCTTTGTTTCTATCTCTGTGTCCCCTCCACACCTCTCTTTCATATATATATATATATATATATATATATATATATATATATATATATATATGGGTTACATTTATATTGTTTATTCTTCTTTTTCATATTAGAATTATATGTCACTGTTGAGGTTTGGTCTGTTTCTTTGTATTGTATTAATAAATATTGGATCCCAAGGTCTAGTTGCCTCAAGATGAGTGAATTCTCACCTATGTCAGGTTTTGTTGTGCAAACCTTGCTCCTTAATTTCAAACTATTGGTTGCATAAGATGCCTACACCCTGTTGCTGGGCAGAAGAAAGTTAGGTGGTACTTCAATTCCTAGACTTGGAATCTGAAGCAGAGGCCCAGAGGAGCTGAGAGAGGAGGAAGAATGAAGAAGAAAAAAGGGAGAGGGGAGAAGGGTTAGGTGGATCAAGGGTGGGTGGATCATGAGCACATGGCTATGAGGTCCAGCCAGTTGGATTAGGAGAGGCCTAGGCAGAACATGGCAAGTGATATTTCAAGATTATTGATAGAGAAATAGACAAAATAGCATTGAAGGTTGATATTTCCCCATATTTAATGAATTAAGGCTTATTATAATATATAAAGTTTTTATGTCTTTTAGTTTGGAATAATATTTACCACAACATGTTGGTACTCTGTTTATCATTAAAATTAATTTTTAGACGATTTTGGACATGTATATAATGCATACTTTTCATTCTTGGCCTTCTTTTTCACCACCTCAACTCCCACCTCCTTATGAACCCCCCAATCTCTTTTGTATATTCTCAAATTCACGACTATTTGTTTTGTTTTGCAACTTACTAGGATTGACCAAGGCTCTCCTTATGACCATAACTGTATAATGCCTGCTGTGAGCTCACTCGTTAACACACAGCTGAAGGCAATAGTTTTTCCCTTTCTCAGATTCTACTAATAGTACAGAGGGTGTACTGACTGGTTTTATGTGTCAGCTTGACACAAACTGGAGTTATCACAGAGAAAGGAGCCTCCCTTGAGGAAATGCCTCCATGCGATTCAGCGGTAATGCATTTTCTCAATTAGTGATCAAGGGTGGGAGGGCCCATTGTAGCAATTAATTAATTGGTTACTGAAATCACAACAAGATGAAAGGTATCTGAATGTTCCTGATTGCTACATTAATATGATTGTTTGGAAGAGATAAAAGAAAAGTCATTTCTTTAACATAGTTCATGTGAGAGACAGGTGCATACAAAAAAGACATTTAAAATTTTTAATGATTAGAGACACTTGAATTTAAAATATTTCCTTGCATAGCAATTCTAACATGATTGGCAAAAGATGTGGAGTCTACCATTCCTGTTTTAACAGAATAGTATTCAATAAAGATGAAATAAACTATTGATACATGAATTGAATTGTTACTGTATTTTAAAATGTCATAAAAAGTATGCCCAAAAATAATGATTGAAAATGAATGATTTCTACTGGCTGTTTTTGTGTGTCAACTTGACACAAGCTGGAGTCATCACAGAGAAAGGAGCCTCCTTTGAGGAAATGCCTCCATGAGATCCAGCTATAAGGCATTTTCTCAATTAGTGATCAAGGATGGGAGGGCCCATTGTGGATGGTGCCATTCCTGGGCTGGTAGTTCTGAGCTCTATAAGAAAGCAAGCTGAGCAAGACAGGGGAAGCAAGCCAGTAAGTAACATCCCTCCATGGCCTCTGCATCAGCTCCTGATTACTGATCTGCTTGAGTTCCAGTCCTGAATTCCTTGGTGATGAATAGTAATTTGAACTGTAAGCTGAATAAATCCTTTCCTGCCCAGCTTGCTTCTTGGTCAAGATGTTTGTGAAGGAATAGAAACCCTGAGTAAGAGAGAAGGAAAGAATAGGCACCTCCCTCTTTCGTCATTTATTGTCCATAGGACCAGTCTTGTGCAGGGCCAATGCAGGTAATGAGTCATTGTAAGTTAATAATTGTAATGTGTGTATCTAATACAGAAAACAGTGTTGCTTAATCCTTCATCCTATCTTCCAACTTATTCAACTTCCCTAATATTTGGATCAAATAAAGAAAGTAACTTACAGTGGTCACCATTCTAGAACACACAGAAGCTTTATCCTGGTTTCCTGGAGTAGAATCCTGTTGCAGATCATGGAGTAATAATGGAGGGTTTGAGGTGATGGTAACAGTGAATATCATTGTCTGTGGGGAGCTGAAAGAAAGCAGCTATCATCCTTGCAGCCATCTTGAGCCATACACCCTGACAAGAGGCTTGTTTACAATAGCCTGCAACAGCTGAGCACACTCTGATAACATCTTGCTTTAGATACCCAGGATTTTCCTTTGGGTGTGTGAGACTTAAAGGTGTGTGACTTAAGGGCGTGACTTAGAGATCAGATTTAGAGACAAGACCTAAGGGCATGACTTAAAGGCGTGACTTAGGGCGTGGCCTAGAAGTGAGACATATAAAAAGGCAAGAGGCAGACAGAAAAGTTCAGAACAACTTGGAACTAGGAATTAGGTTAGAGAGTACAACTTTGAGTACAACTTGGAGTTAGTTATTAGGCATTAGGTATTAGGCACTTGGCACTTGGAGGAAGAACTTGGAATTAGACATTAGGCACTTAGCACTTGGAAGAAGTAACTTGGAACTTGGAGGCACTAGGGACTAGGAACTCAAGACTTGGAACTTGGACTTGGAGGAAAGACTGAAGAATAAACAGGATTGAATCACACTCTGTCTGATCTCCATTCTTCGAGTTCATCCTCACTCTCTCTCTTGCTGAACCCCGACCCGTGGACCGGAGCTGCTTTTGACGGGTCCCAACATTGACAAAACAGTCTGAGACATTTTGGACCCCAAATGTGGGGTAGAGCAGTTCTCAACATTTCTGGCCCCCAAGTGTGGGGCAGCTCGGGCTGCAACAACTGTCCATATCACTCTAATGGGATTATCCTTATGCCAATGTAGGCACATAGTGTTGCCTATCGGACAGGAGACATTGGGTGCTGTCCTGTACTAGCTTCACCTAACACATGCTTTCCATGTGTTTCTTAGAGTAGTACTGTCTAGCTAATTGACTTTTTACAGTCAGCAGAAAAGTGTTTGGGCACTACCCAAATGTATTCTACCCACCTATAGTTTTTGAATGTGGGTAATAGGGATGCGTTACACATATTTAAGCATTTTACATTTAAATAAATTTACATAGCCACAAGCAGTTAGTAGCTCACCTTGCATAACACATTTTTTTTTTCCAGAGCAAGCTTTATAGATTTATCAGCCCAATTTCTTTGATGTTTGCAGTAAAGTCAGGAGACTGTCATTTTCTTGCTGGAGGAAAATCAGTCACATGACCTCCTTTTTCAGACTTAGTTTATTTTGGCAATCAAACTCTCTTAAATACAGCAGAAATATGAAATGATTTCGTAGCGTACTAAGTTGGTTTACTGTCCTTATTTTTTAAGGCATACTCATGACTAGGAATTCTGCCTTTATTCTTTGGATCTTGGCTTAAGAACTTCTGTGTTGGCTTCAGGTTCTACTATGGTTTCAGTTGGAAGGCAAGCAGTTATCTTCTCTCTGGGACCAGGCTGCTTCCAAATCCATCAGGACAGATTACAGTGAAGCAGCGTCTCCCTTTGTGCTGACTAGATTTATGTCAACTCAACACAAGCTAAAGTCATTTTAAAAGAGGGAACCTCAATTGAGAAAATGTCCCCACCAGATAGGCCTGTTGATGAAACTGTGGTGCATTTTCTTGATTGATGTTTGATCTAGAGGGACCATCTCACAGTGGGTGGTGCCACCTCTGAACTGGTGGTCCTAGGTGCTAAAAGAAAGCAGGCTGAGCAAGCCAGGAAAAATGAGCCACAAAGCAGCACTACTCTGCGGCCTCAGCATCAGATTCTGCTTCCAGAATTTTCACCTTGGATTTATGCCCTGATTTCCTTGAAAGATGACTACAACAATGACTACAAGTTGTCAGGTGAGAGAAACCCTTTTGTCTTCAAGTTGCTTTTGTCAGAGTGGTTCTTCACAGCAATAGAAGCTCTAAGACACTTCCCCTGGCGGGAAATACTTAGTCAATGTCTGCTGAGGTCAGGCCTGGATAATTCTGTCTTTCTTGGTGTCAATACATTTGAGTAGATCCACATGGAGTGGAGAAAAGGAGTTTGCATATGCAATTTAGTGGATCCGAGTTTCCTTAACATTTGCTGGTTGAGATAATTGACTACAGTCTGAAAACATGGGAATGGATTTCTTTTTCTTTATGCAGTGCTAGCTTGTGGCTTCCTGTGTTTACCCACATCAGAAGAGGTCAAGAGAGTCCAGTATCTGACATTTTATTTCTACCAAATCTTTTAAGCCTCAGCTACAATAAACAAGTCCTTGTAAAAACAGATGGCAATCTTAGTAATGACTCGACAGCCACGTGGCATAGCTTATCTGGGATGCATACACCACTCGAAATACTTCTTTTGTAGGCAGCCATTTTGATACTAGCTAGGACATTGTGTAGTTGAAATGATGAAGACACTCTTACTGAACTAGACAGAATTTAAAATCCATTGTTTCAAATAAGCAAAGCTCATGAAAGCCAGGCATTTGTGGACCATGGGATGAATGCTGTAAGGATCATGTCTTCATTTTTCATTTCTATTTTTTCCTCCTTAACACCTTCATTTGCTTAAATTGGTTTTCTCAACAAGGCTGTCAGTTCACAGAGATTCATGTTTTTCAACTCTGTTGCTATAGAGAAAACATCCTTTACATGTAATTTGAAAATTCCTTACAAAGTACTTTTCTTGACCAATTTGACCCTCATCCTACACAAATCTGTGATTCCAGAGAGGGCAGCTCTACCTGAAGCTATCTATTTTTAGTGGGAGAACGTATGTCACATTTTACAAATGTACTTAAAGGACTAACCCCCAAAGAAGCATTTCCATTGTAACCACAGATGTAGAATCTTTTGGGGCTTTATTTTTCTTCTAGTTTCAAATCTAATGAGAGGAATGGACTTAGGATATAATACAATCTTTGTCACTTATTTACTTAAAATATCCCTACTGGTGTTTTACCAGAAGTCCTGAGGCAATATTTTTAAACTATTTCTTCAAAGTCAAATAAGTTTATGAAAATGCTTCTTTTTTTTTTATTAAGTATTTTATTTATTTGCATTTCAAATGTCGACCCCCTTCCTGGTCCTCCTCCATGAATCCTCCACCCTATTCTGTAGCTGCCTGCGGCCATGAGTTAACTGGGTTCACCTGAAAGAGGGACTGGGAATGAAAGGGGGACGGAGGGCGAGAAGAGATGAAGCCAAGACAAAGTTCTCTGGTCAGGGCTCAAAGCTTTAAGGTTCAGCTCTCAATTTAAAAGGGAAGACTCAACCCACAACCCCTCCTGGTTTCAGGCGGAGATGGGTGGGATAATTCATAATCCATTCCAGGTGATGGCCAGAGATGTCTCAAGGCAAGCCCAGGGGCAGTTCTGCTTCTTGTGTTCTGTGCAGCTAAGGTGGGTAACTCCACCTAGATCCTATCACTTGGTCTGTTGTAGTAAGCAAGGTCTTTCAGGCCTGCTCAAGGCTGGGGGAAAGGCACCCCATTCCCATATCCCTCATCTCTAAGGGGGTCCTTGCCCACCCACCCACTCCAACCTCACCTCTAGCATTTTTCTTCTCTGGAGCATCAATCCTCCTCAGGACCAAGCATATTCCTTCCCACTGAGGCTGGACAAAGAAGTCCTCTGCAACATAGGTAGCAGGGGCCACAGACCTACACATTTATGCTCTTTGGTTGGTGGCTTAGTCCTTGGGAGATCTGAGGGGTCCAGTTAGTTGATACTATTATTCTTCCTTTGAGGTTGCAATCCCCTTCAGCTCCTTCAGTCCCTGGGCTCAGTCCAATGGTTGGCTATAAGTATCTGCATCTGTCTCAGTCAACTATTGGTAGAGTTTCTCAGAGGACAGCCATGCTAGACTCCTGTCTGCAAGTAAATCTTAGCATCAGCAGTAGTGCTGGGGTTTCATGTCTGTGCTTGGGATAGATTCCAAGGCAGGTTGGTCTCTGGATGGTCTTTCCTTCAGCCTCTGTTCAATTTTTTGCCCCTATATTTCCTGTAGACAGGAACAATTCTGGGTTAAAAAAATTTGAGATGGGTGGGTGGCTCCATCCCTCAACTGGGGGCCATGTCTATCTACTGGAGGTGGTCTCTTCAGTTTCTATCTCCTTGCTGTTGAGCATTTTGGTTAACGGCATCCCCACTGGGTACTGGGAGTCTCTCACAGCCCTGGTTTCTGGGACTTTCTAATGATTCCTCCATTCCGCATCCTACCCTGCTGCCTATTTGTATTCATTCTCTTGGCCCTCTGAGCTTCTCTCCTATCTCCCCCAAGTTGGATATATAGGGTTCCTGAAGTTATTCTATGAAACAGCAGTGTGAAAACGAGTATGTGACTTTGGCCCTACATACTCCCTGTCCATTGATCAGCTAGTCTCCCAATTCAAACTCACCCTAGCCAGTGTTCTATTGCTGTGAAGAGACATTGTGACTATGGCAACTCTGACGAAGGAAAGCATTCAATGGGGGCTTGCTTACACATATGAGGGTTAATCCATTATCAACATGGTGGGAAGCATGGTGACACACAGGCAGACATGGTACTGGAGAAGTTGCTGAGAGTTCCAGATGGCTGGCAGCAAAAAGAGGAAAACATACCAGAAGCTTTAGTTTCTGAAACCCCAATGCCTATCCCCAATGACATACATCTTCCAACAAGGCCACACCTCACAACAAAATAGAGCCACTCCCTATGAGCCTATGCTTTTTTCTTTGTTTCTTATAAATTTATGTTGTTATTCATTTTACATACTGATTGCAGCCTTCTCCCTCCTCTCCTCCCAGTCCCATCCAGAGACAGTTCCTGCTCCAATTGTTAGGGACCTATAACCAAATAACATGCATGGGCTGGATAGGATATATATATTCTATGTCCAGCCCATGCATGTTATTTGGTTAGTGGTTCAGCCTCTGTTAGCCTCCATGGGGCCAAGTTAGTTGATTCTGTAGGTCTTTTTGTGGTGTCCTTGACCTCTCTACCTCCTTAAATCCTTTCTAGCATAACTATCTTCTGAGAGGCTTCATTCAGCAGCTAATGAAAACAATCATAGAGACACACAGGTCAATATTAAATAGTGCTCTAAGAGTCCTGAGGAAGAGTGGGGGAGATTTTCACTCAAACCATTACAACAGTACATTCTCTTACTCCTCATATATCCCTGCCTTTGAATTTATTGATTTTACTTCATCTCATGTGCAGAATATTACCTATACTATGGTATTACATTTTTGTTTTTGCAGGTAGTTTGTCTTGTTTCTGCTCTAATACTTACAAACTGACTCTCCCCTACAACCTGACTTCAATACTCATCTTTGCAGTCACTCCTACTCTTTCTTAGTTCATGATCTGTTTCCTCTCCCTATGGGCTCATCTCCATGCTTATTAAGCATGTCATAGGGCTTTTTGCTTTACAAGGCTAGTCTCTTCTCCCACTGAGAGCTGGATACCTACACTCATGTATCCAAGTCACTAGCAGTACCTCACTACTTATGTTTCTAACCACATCAATCCACTGACTATGCAAATCTATATAATATTGCATCCACTATTGATATATACTATGGAATTATCTGCATTATCTACAGAACATGTCCCTATTGCTTTCCTTTTTATTTATTGGATTCCTGAGACTTCACGCTTGTTTGGTTTTCTTCTCACCTCACTGTCTACTCCTTTGATATCTTTTTGTCAGTGCTGACTCTTGTTTTCAAAATGTTCAAGCAATAGCACATGCTGACCAGGATGTGGAGAAAGGGGAACACTCATTCCTAGTGGGACTGCAAAATGTATAACCACTTTGGAAATCAATCTGGCAGATTCACAGAAAATTGGAAACAGTTCTTCTACCTGAAGACCCAGCTATACTTTTCCTGGGCATATATCCAAAAGATGTTCCACCATACCACAGGGACACAGGCTCCATTATGTTCATAGCAGCTTTTCCTGTAATAGTCAGAAGCTGGGAACAATCCAGATGTTTCTCAACTGAAGAATGGATCCAGAAAATGGATACTAAATAGATTTGCCTATTAAAAACAAGAACATCATGAATTTTGCAGGCAACTGGATGGAGCTAGAAAATATTATTCTGAGTAAGGTAACCCAGACATAAAAGGACACACATGGTATGTACTCACTCATAAGTGGACATTAGTCTTAAAATATAGAATACCCATGATGTGCCCCACAGACTCAAAGAAGTTAAACAAGAAGGAAGGCCCAAATGAGGATTCTTGGATCCCACTTGAAGGGGAAACAAAATAGTCATAGGACACAGAGGGAGAGAGGGGAGTGGATAAGAGTGGGTAGGGGAAGGGTAATGGAAAGGCAGAATGAGGTATGGGGAGAGACAGAAGGGAAGGTCAGAGGGCCCGGAGAATGAAAGGAAATCTGTAATCTCTCTCTCTCTCTCTCTCTCTCTCTCTCTCTCTCTCTCTCTCTCTCTCTGTAGGTCTCTTCAAAGTCTCAGAGACCTCAGATGGGGAAGGCTCACAGAAGTCAATGTGAGTAATATTAGCTGAGATGCTGAGTGGGGATATGGAACCTGAAGTGGCCACCTACTGTAGCTAGGAAGGACCGTCAGTGGAAGGATAAGGACACCAACTTACCCACAAAGTTTTCACTCAAAATTTGTCCTGTCTAAAAGAAATTCAGGGATAAAGATGGAGCAGAGACTGAAGGAATGGCCAACCAATAATGAGCCCAACATGAAACCTACCCCAGGGCAAGCACCAATCCCTGACATTATTGATATTCTGTTATGCTTGAAGAAAGGAGCCTCTGGGAGGCCCTATCCAGAAGCAGACTGAAACAGAAGCAGATACCCACAGCCAAACATTTAAGGGAGGTCACAGACTCTTATGGAAGGGTTGGGGAAAGGATTTAAGGCTCTGAAGGGGATGGGAACCTCACAGGAAAACCAACAGAGTCCTGAAAGCTCCCAGAGACTGAGCCACCAGCCAAAGAACATACACATACATGGACTGGAATGAAGCCCTGGCACATATTTAGCAGACATGAAACTCAGTCTCCATGGCTGCCTTGTGTGGTCTGAGTGGGAAAAGATGTGCTTACTCTGGCAGAGACTTGATATGTCATGGTTACAGGGGGGCCCCATCCTCTCAGAGGAGGAGAGGGGAGATGGGGAGGGGTGCCAGGAGGGTGAGCAGTGTTTTGGATTTAAATAAGTAAATAAATAATAAAATTTTTCAAAAATAAGGAATCAACAGAATCAAAAATGTTTACTGGCATGGAAGAGGTGATCTAAATTGTCTTCTCATTCATGTTCCCTGCTGTGTGTAATGTCTTCATCCTTATGGCCTAAATCACAACAATCACATCAATAATTTCTGGATTTACATTTAGGCTCCATATTTAAGTGTATATTTTATAGTCTAACCAAATATCTGTGGATACATTTGAGGTACAATGTGAGTCTCAATTCAGTCATGAATTACAAAGTTCTTAAAGCAATTATACTATCTACTGCTTTTTACCATTTCTTTAAATGGACTGTAGTCAAATTTCTATTATTTTAACAATTCAAAATATAAAATGCATGAGTGTTCATTATATTCACCCATGTGACATAGAACATCAGAATTTAGTAATCTGTCAAACAGTAACCTTGTCTGTTGAATGGCATCTTTTCCTAGTCTTTCTAGTCCCTGGCAACTTCTGTTCTTGTCTTATCTTTTATAGAGTCAACCTTGCTGTTTTGTACACATTTGTAGAGAGCAAGCCCAGAGCTCTATGCATGATAAATAAGTACCCTACTTTAACTTATAAAAGTGTTTGTTCATGAATGAGATCACCTAATATTTATCCTTCTGTGCTTGATTACTTTACTTAGTATAAATGTTCTTTAGTTCCATCTATGTATAAATAATATGATTTCATGGTTTCTTCAGTTGTTTGGTATTTCTTTATGTCTGTGTCACATTTTTGTAGTCCATTTGTTTGCCAGTGAACAGTCAGGTTGAGTTCTTGTTCTGGTCATTATGATAATAGGCCTGATAATTTACCATGTTCAATACTAGAACTTATGTCTAACTCCAATATCATAACTCACTTTGATTATTAATGTCATTGTTAATCACTCAGTTTTTCAGCAAACCACTTTTTGCTAAACATGTTAAACTCTGCCTTTATCTTCCTTTATCTAGACTAGCACATGAGCCACCTGTAGGACACTTAGACTGATACATGAGCCACCTGGCTGACACCTGGACTGATGCATGAGCATCCTGGCTGATACCTGGACTGATACACAAGTTTTCTGGCTGATACTTGGACACAAACCATCTAGCTGATCTCTTTGCCCTTACTTCTAACCCATTAAAAACAGTCTTGACTCAAAAGGCATGTTGAACTTTGAAAACTAAAAGATCATGCTTGTATCTGCTTTTGAACTTCTTAAGTGTCATATTGCACATGAATGAACTCTGTTCATTTATACCTCAAACACTCCTCAGACTGGATGGTAATGCTCCTCCCACCTCTCTGACCTCACCTGTGTGCCCTGCATCCTCCCATTACTCTGCACCATGTTGACCTTCTTCTTCCTGTAACTGGACAACTTACTCCTTTTCTCTGAAACATGTTTCTTTAAAGTGTTACGTTTTTTGTTTGGAACAATCACAATTTAGGTTTTTCTTATTTTTTTAAATTTGTCTTAGGATTTTCTCTCTTCACCAAGATATCCGTTAAGATGTTACAGTTTTAGTGGGGTTGCTTGTCTATATTTAAAAAAAAAAAAATGGCTATCAATACCCACGCTCTTCCCTATTTCAGTCTTTTCCATTCAATGCACCATAAATTTATTTGCTTAATTATTTATTAAAACTTGAGTCTTGTGGAGACAGTGCTCTTATGTTATATCTACATCAAATCCTCTTTTGCTGGGAACAGCCCTTACCCATTTAACTCAGAATGCTGTTTAAATGTTAAGTGTTATTAATTGGTTGGCATTATGTGAATAAGCTTGACAAACATACTGTTCCATTATTCTCTATTCTTTTCTCATTGAACTAATTTGGATAAATTCTTCATTCTTAGGCCAGAGGTGGTGGTGCACACCTTTAGTTCCAGCGCTTGAGAGGCAGAGGCAGAGACAGTTGGCTTTCTGTGAGTTCTAGCCCAGCCTGGTCTATAGACTGAGTTCCAGGATGGCCAGGGCTACATCGAAAAAAAAAAAAACATCCAAAAAATTAATAAATATAAATATATAAATAAATAGAGACATACATATAAATATTCTTCACCCAAATGAAATCATATCTGTTAGTCAAATAAAGTGAAGTTATCTTAGAGGGTTGTGTGTTTATTTGTAAATAATTGGTTTCTATTAGAACTTTTATTCAAACATAACAAAACCCATGACTGTCTTGGATAACTCTGTACATTGTAATCTCTTTCTGTTTTAACCTGCTCTGTTGATAATTTAAACATAATAATATTCTCATTCCTGATGTGCAGTAATACAAGTTTTAGTAGATACAAATATCTTTGTAAAAACACCACAGATTACTACAACCATTAGGAATTGTTGCTTACTCTCTCTAGGTTGTTATAGCATAATCAAAATACATTTTTCTCTATTTTTACATAGAAATTTTACGATTTTTGATTTACGAAAATGAAATTTCAGTCCAAACCTTCACTTTCTAATTTTCTATAGTTACTCAAAATATAATTGATCGCTATAACAATGTTGTATAGTACAACCTTGAAAAGTTTTTGGTAGTTCTGATAGCTTTTCATTAGACTTTTGCCATTTTTAATGAGCGAAAGGAATTCTCTTCTGTTCCTAGCTTACAAAGAGGCTTCCTATTTGGCAGATGTCACATTCTCTGTAGTTCTATTTCCCTTTGGTCCATCATCTGTTGAGTTATTTTCAAATATTGACCCAGGCTTGTATATACATATTAAACTAAATGTGGTCCTGGTTTGTTCCACTTCTCTTTATTATTTAATTCAACTTTTAAAAACATTTTCATCAATATCCATGGTCTAGTTTGGTTTTGTTCAAATGACTATTATTCTGATACCAAGTTAAGAGGTTTTGAGCAAGTGGCATTTATGCTTTTGTGTACTTGCTATAATTTGTCAAAGATAGCCTCTAGATGTGATGTTTTTGTCTTACAGTTTCTGAAAAAATGGACTCAGTGTCTTCAGTGGATATAGAATTACTCAAATTATCTGTTCTTTTTCCATTGAGGATCAAAAATGTACATCTTTTAAGGAATTTATCAATTTTATCTCTATCGTTTATATCTTGTAGAATTTTATTGTGTTTCCTTAATATGTGTGCATGGCTGGTACCTACAAATATCAGAAGAGGACATCAAATCCTCTGGAACTGGAGTTACAGACAATTATAAGGCATCACATCCAGACTGGGAATCAAACCTGGGTCCTCTGGAAGAACAGCAAATGCTCTTAAAAGCTAAGCTAGCTCTCCAACCCTTCCTTAATTTTATTTTAAGATCTACTTGTAAGGGTGTCAGCCACTCTTGGCTGATTTTATAATATTTATCTGCTCTTTTTTGTTTTTTGTTTTGGATTGTTTTGTTTTTCTTGAACAGTCTTGCCCTATGGTTTTTCCTGGGGAGATATATAGAATTATTGTCTGTTCCCAATTAGAGAAAATACTAAGATACTAAAGAAACAATTATTTCTACATTCATCTTGGCTCACTAATGAACTTATTAAACTTACTTATATGAATATGGGTGGCACCAATCAGTAATGCCACTAGAAAGTCCCATGGGATACTACAGGCAGCTACACCATGGAGGAATTCCACCAGAGCATGGACAACTAAAGAAAAGCCCTCTAAGAATCTTATGAACAACTAGGTTACTATGAATTTTTGTATCAGTTGATGCACAAGATCAGAACTGTTAAAATCCAAAGTGATCATGCCTAACCTAAACCAGTTATACTGTTGTCTGATTAGCTGTTTTATGTTTTATCATTACTGGTTCACATTTTGATCCATCTTTTAGAAGCAATAGTTTTATTATTATCATTATTATTATTATCAATTTCATTGATTTCCTTTTTATGTTTTGTTTTGAAGTTATGGGGAAAAGTGACAGTGGTAAAGTAGTCTTCCACTACAATAGCTTTTCTTTCATTTAGGGAAAGTCCAAGTGTTGAATTTCTGGAGGGTAAAGGTTGAATCTCAACCTAAAAAAACCCACCTTCTCCCCTGTCCAGGAAGTATGTCCTTAGCTTATCTTTTATTCTTGCTTATGTATGTATCTTTTTACATTTTCTTTTCCTGTTAATTTATTCATTCACTTACATGCCCATCACAGTACCTCTCCAATCTGCCCTCCCGTTATCCCCTGATACTTGATTCTGACCTCCTTCCCATTTCTTTCCCCATTCCTTCACACATCCAGTTCCCTCCCTCCATCTGCCTCCTATGACTATTTTATTTCACATTCTAAGTGAGAGTCAAGCATCCTGGATTGGGCCTTTTTTTTCTTGTTTAGCTTCATTGGGTTTGTGGAGTATAACATGGGCATACATTTTAGCTAATATCCACATACCACGAATGTCCTTTTGGGTTTCAGTTACCATACTCAGGATGATATTTTCTACTTGCATTCATGTGCCTGTATGGATCTTTTTATATGGCCTACTTTGTAACAGTTGGTTCTCAGAGGGAGGTTGCTTTAGTTAAATTGGGTTTGTGCATTGTTACTGCTACGGCTTTCTCTGAGCACCAACTATTTAATTCTCCTAGCTTTTTCTTGAATTTTGTGATGGCCCATGTTGAATGGCAATGTGATTAGGCCAGTGGGTGCCCTAATTGCTGGTATAATAGGACTTGAGGGTATTTTCGAAAGACATTAACAGTTCAATTGGCAAACTGGGCAAAACCAATCACCATAACTAGTGTGGATGGGCATCAGTCTCTCTGTTAAGAGCCTGTATAAAATTCAAGCAAGATGGGCAAAGGGTGAATTTTCTCTGCTTGACATGAGACATAGATTTTTCTCTGTTACGTGGACATTTGTATTTTTGTGCTTATACCTGTTGAGTGACATTAGGACTCACCCGTGTGTTAATGTTAATTGTCAACTCCATTGAATATAGTATCAATTAAGAGAAATGTTCCTAGGCAGATCTGGTAAAGCATTTCCTGGAGTAATTAGATGAAGGAAGAAAACCCTCCCCCACAGTATGTGCTGCCTTCTGGTGAGAGCACAGATGTAGATATCTGAAGACACATGGCTCTGCTTTCCTGCTTGCCTTCACTTCTCACAGTGAGTAACCTCATTCCTGTTGCTGCTTCTGTTGTTAGCTGGCATCAGATTCAAACTTTCCTGGCTTTCAAAATGGAAGAATGCTTTGTGACTAGCCAGGAAACTTTCAGGCCCTCTGCTCCATACTGGGGCAGTTGGGGACACCTGTTTCCTGAACTGAAGTTCTACTGGGTTCTTAAGTTCTCCTGTATATTGATGGTTATTATTGGATTATCAAGCAATTCTACTGAAACATATGCATACACACATGCATGGGCACACACACACACACACACACACACACACACACACAGAAATGGTTTTGTTCTACACCATATCTATATTGGTTCTGTACCATCCTTTCAACTTCTTTCTTAGGCCTTTAGAAGTACTTTTCTGATTGCTAGCATCAAGTATCAGATTAAGGGACTTCTCAACTCTCATAAATTTGTGTTATGTTTCTTAGTTTAAATCTCTTTCTCTTTCTCTCTCTCTGTCTCTTTGTCTCTCTCTATCTCTCTGGTATCTCTGTCTCTGTGTCTCTGTCTCTCTCTCTCTCTCTCTCTCTCTCTCTCTCTCTCTCTCTCTCTCTCTGTGTGTGTGTGTAAATGTCTTTCTTCATTGCCCAGACTAACTTCAAACTTGCTATGTTGTTCACTAACTTCAAACTTGCTATGTTGTTCAGCCTCTCTAGAAACCCATGGTGATACTGTTTCCACAGCCCTCTGCCCAAGTTCTGGGATTACAGGTATGAAAGCATGGACCATCATTTCAGCTTCTAATTCTATTCTGACAGTATGCTCTTTGTATGTACTTTCCACCTAACCTTATTGACAAGAGGATGTTTATGAGGTGAGGTTGGTATTGCTCGAAGGCATTGGCACAGAGAACAAGAGCTCATGTAGAGTTCCCAAGCCAATACGTGGGGCAGAATTTCATGAAACAATGGTGTTTCTTTTACATCTCCCTTGTCCAGCCAATCCTCTTGGCTTCTGATTTGCTAATATTCTGTTTTTTTAGTTGTGTGAATATCAGTTTAAGTCTGACTCCTGTCTGTCTGGTCCTATTCCAAAGCATATATTTTGAAGGTTCATTGCATTTATTATACAAAGCATTATATCACATATTTAAATGTTCAAGGAGAGAAAATAAAGACCTTATCATCATAAGTTCAATGACTATACTATTATATATGCTTTAGTTATCACTGAACACTAGTTTTGTTAGGGCTACAGTTTTTGTTTGGAGAAAACAAATAAAACATGAAGTATCTTCTCACAGGCTCATGTGCTAAAATACTAAGTTGTCAGCTGGGACACTTTTGTTTATTTTAATGACTTATTTAATTATTTATTTATTGCCTAGATCCATTTTTACCTATGTGTACATTCATACTGCTACCCTCAGAAACCAGAAGAAGGCTAGAATCAGATGTACTGTCAGTTGTGAGCTACCTAATGTTTGTGCTGGGAACCAAGTGCTGGTCATATGAAAGAGCAGTAAGAGTTCTTAGCATCTGAGACATTCTTTGTGCCACTGATTATGCTTTTCTGGGAAGTTGTGGAATTTTGTATACTGTGTTCTATTTAACAGAAACAGGTGGATGGGTGGGCTTTGAAAGTGGTGTTGACTCCTGGTTCCTACCAAGCTCCTTTTGCTTTGTGATCCTCCGAGAAGTAGAAAGATGCATCACATGCTCCATTGCTATTGGTTGACCTACTTTAGTCACCAAGCCTTTTCCATCATGATGAATGATGTCCCCTGAAACAATGAGTTCAGATAAAACCCCCTCCTGTCACTAGCTTTTGTAAGGTTCTTTGTCACAGCCTTGAGACAAGAGCAACGTAACAGAACAAAAATTGCTTTAAACCTACTTGTGAGGCCAATCTAATTCCAACAAGATGTTAATATTTTCTGTATTTAACAAAGTCCATTTTATGAAGGTCAGGCTGTATTTCTGTAATGTATATAAGACCACATATAAACACAGAATTGGATTAGTGGCAAATGTAAATTTAAGCATGCAAAATCCATTCGCTAAATTTGTTCCGTTAAGGATTAAAATAGAAAACCAATTTTTTCCAGATTTTTCCAATTACTTAAATTACAGCGGTTGGTTCTAATATGCTTGTAATGAATTTGACTTTTGTAACACTGTTTCTAGCATTCTGTAAAAAAGAGTGACTTTGAACTATTCTTTCCTCTGCAATTTTCTTCCTACCTAAGCAGGAAGCACCAGGTAGAAATCATTCAAGGACCCTATAGCTGTCATTTGCTTTTCAACAATGGATGTTTCATTAACACACTTGACTTCCTGTGAATTAGTTTTTGCCTCATAAAAAGAGTTACCCTTCCCTTAACACCTCCTAATGGCTCAGTATGAAGGATCTGGATTTGGACTGCCTGAGTTTTATTCTTCAACGTTACTTCTTTCAAGTATTGCTATCTGGGGCAAAGTATTTAGATTTGCTCAGCCCTTTTTTTTTTTTTTTTTTCTCATGTACTTTATAAAATATATATTTGTGAGTTGAATATAAGGATTAGATTTCTAATACCTGTAGAGCATTTAGAATCATGCCTGGTGTTTAATGAGCATGAAATAAAAGTTAATACTTGTGGTGGTTAGCATTGATTGTCAACTCGAGACTGTCTGGAATCATACACAAGGCAAGCTCCCAGGTACACCTGTCAAGGATCATTGTAGTTTGGTTTGCCTCTGGCAGTGCCTGTGAAGGATTATCCTGCATAGACTAATTGAAGTAGAAAGACTTAACTTGAAAGTGGGTGGCATCATTCCCTAGGCTTGGATCCTGGATTGAATAACAAGAAGAAATTTAGTTGACTTGGGACATTTTTTTTTTCCTTCTTCCAGACTATGACTGTTGTGTGACTAACTTTCTTAAGGGTCTATCAAGGTGACTGCCCTGTCAAGATGGACTGTACCCTGAGGATAAAATAAATTCTATTCAGGATATTTTATTGCAGCTGCCAAGGAAGCACCCAATATCACATCCCAGCTCTCTGTGTCCTCTTTGCATTATTATTACCCATTGATAAAGTTCCACCAAACATTGTTTATTTCCCCTTGAAGAAGAGACACTAAGGATCTAAGATATTAATGTAGTTTTAACTACAACTTGAGTTCAGATTTTAGTAGGTATTTATATATTTATTCATTCATTTATTTGTTTTGCTAACACTGCTGTCTGCTCAATGTTAGTGGAAAGCTAAGTGGGTTTGAATGGTTAAATGACTTACTCATTCTCAGGGATTTGAAAGAAAGATCTAAAAAGGGCTCCCCTAGTACTCAGAGGGCAATAGGTGTAGCTTCCACCTGCAAGCAATAACTAGCTTCTGGTTCTTCTCTGAGTGTGGACACCCTTGGCAGAGCCTCATAAGTGCAGGAGAAGGGCTCACGCACCAGCTGTTTTGACAGCCTGGTGAGGGAGTCGGCCACATATGCCAGGACTTGGGGTATAACACAGCCTCTCTGGTTGCCTGTATTCATATCCATCTGTTGCAAGTGGCATTTTGCCCAATCATAATGAAGGAATCAACCAAAGAGGATTTTATGAAAAATAACTATTTTTTTTTCTCCTCTGAGTATGTGACCATCTGCCTGGGGTCTAGAAATACCTTGGTCTTACAGAGCACACTAACAAAGTCACACTGAACTCTTAATTCAGAGAAATAAACATATGATTGATTGGTTATTTCTGGAACATTTGTGACTTCAATTAATATTTTTACATTTCAAAATATTGGTCCAAGAGAGAAAGAGAGAGAGAGAGAGAGAGAGAGAGAGAGAGAGAGAGAGAGAGAGGAGAGAGAGAGAGAGGAGAGAGAGAGAGAGAATGGCAAAGAACAAACATTTCCAAGGCCTATGAAGTACTGAGGTTATTTGCATATATTATCTTTCTTAATTTTCATGTGTCTTTTAAAGTCTAACTAATATCTCCTTTTATGGATAAAGCATCTTCAACTCAAAGCATTTTTTTTCAGGTGGCTTAAACCACTCCAAATTTCCATGAAGCTATCTGTATTGGAGTCGGGGATCATACACTTAGATCCTCGACTTTCCCATGATGTAGGGAAGAAGCTCTACAAGTCTAAAAACAATTAATCCTAACAAAAATGACTACAAAATCCATAATGATCTTCAACTCACCTCAGTGCAAGATCAGAAATGTATTTAGTTGAAAACAGGCAAGGCTGGAGTGATGACTCGGTACTTATGAAAACCCACTGCTTTTCCAGAGGACCCAAGTTTGTTTCCCAGAACACATGCCAGGCAGCTCACTACTTACTGCCTGCAACTCCAACTCTAGGGGATTCAGTAAACTTTTTCATCCTCTTTGTGGACTTGTAATTTACATGCATATACATAATTAAATAAAATTAATTAAAATAAAAACTAATTGTTTTAAAAGAGACTCATTACTTGGCTAGTGTCATCACCATCCTCTTGACTGGTGAGGAAAGGGATTGTGGAAGATAGACCCTTCCAACCGTTGCAAATGCCGGATTCCCACAGCCATAGTGTCCTGGTGTGCATGCACAATGAGCTTAGTCTATATATATTTCAAAATCTTGTTTCTCACTTTTTCTTCAGTGGCTTCCCTCACAAGCTCAATTTTCCATATAACCTGCTAGTACTTATAACTAATTCTGAAAGCAAGGCTGAGTAAAAGCTGGTTCCCACTGTAATAGCTGTGGTCACAATGAACAACCAAAAAACCAAACCAACCAACCAACCAAAAACATGCTTGAGGTACCTAGAGTCTCTGAGATGCTTTTGGAAATTTACAAGTAGTTTCATTATTAAATTCTAAAACTCTGAATTTTGGTACACTGGGAGATAAGGGAAGGGTGTGTGTGTGTGTGTGTGTGTGTGTGTGTGTGTGTGTGTGAGTTAGGGCGATTAGTGGATAAATGAAAATCACAGACATACAGTCTGTGTTTACTTTTAAATTTTAAATTTTTAGTGGCTGTTTACTTTTAAATTAGCTGAACTTAATGTTTTAAAACATGTTTCTTCAGAGGCACTGTTTTTCTTTTGTTTGTTGAATAGCTGCATATCTGATAGCACAGATAGTGGTTCCCCCGATTGTAGAAAGTTCTGTTGGGACCATCTTCCTGTGAGCTGATGGGGTGCACAGAATCTGTGCAGTCGCACTTCGGCTTCTGGATGGAGGATTCTAGAGGATGTTGGAATAAGGAATTCATTCCCTGCTGTGCAAGAGTAAAGATGCCAGTTCTAAATCATGCTGCCTTGAGCCATTTTCAGGGGCAATTCTGATCTATTCTGATGTACCAAAGGAAAAATAAACATAAATAGGTATTAAAAGTGTTCTCCTCCCATATTCAATAAATCTAACCAGATCATTAAAATGTGCTATATATGTCAACATAGATTGAGCTTTCCATTTCATAGCATGTCATTTTCTATGAGAACAATAAATTATCAGTAAACAGACAAAATCCAGCAGGGTATCACACAAAATAACTCAAAAGTCATCTTTTTGTTTAATTGTTTGTTAGTCTGTTTGTTTTTGAGACAGACTTTTACATATCCTAGGTTCACCTGGAACTCACTATGTAATGAGGGCTGGTCTTGAACTGATTCCTCCACTTCTACTTCCTGAGTGCTGGTATTATGTGCTATATATGTCACCATGCCTGTTTTGAGTGGTGCTACAGATCTCATCCAGGGTGTTGTACAAGCCAGGCAATCACTATATTTACGAATTACACCCCTAACTGTACACCTAAGTGAGAAATATTGATCATAATTCTGGAATTATTTCAAATGACTTTCTTTACACCTGTCCCTAAAAGTTCTTAATATTTGAATCTTATGTATACCCAAGAGTAATCTTACTCTTTGCTTTAACAAGAGATAGTGTCTTTTAATAGTTGATGTTTGATAATTAATGAGTCTCATTCCAGCCTTGGCCAGTTTTCCTCTAACAGCCTTTACAAGAACGAAGAGTTAATAGTACCACCTAATCTCTCCATCTGTGAAGCAAAAAGGAGAAGATAGAAGAAGGACTAACCAAGTGTTTCCTATTCTTTCCTCAGAGTGTACACCAGACTTTGGGGTAGGGGGAGGATGGAGTGAAATCCAGAACTGATAGGTCAGCATAGTGATGATGGGATGGCAGGGAATGCCAGGGGGAGGAGGTCTTCTCTAAAGATTTCAATGCTACAATTCTTCAGTGTTACAGCTTATTTACATGACATGCAATGGAACAGCTTTCTCTTAGATGATAGTCAGTGAAACCACCTGTGATCATATACTTTATTCGTATTGAATCAGGGCCTATCTACATGAAATTTGGAGAGTGGGAAAGGGTTCTTCTTGGGGTAAAGTTTCATTGGCAGAGGCTTAAAGTTCTGGGGAGAAGGCATGCCTCTTGCCAAAGCAATGAGTGAGATTACTCTTGGGTATACATAAGATTCAAATATTAAGAACGTTTAGGGACAGGTGTATAGAAAGTCATTTGAAATAATTCCAGAATTATAATCAATATTTCTCACTTAGGTGTAGAGTTGAGGGTGTATTTAGTAAATATAGTGATTGCCTGGCTTGTACAACACCCTGGATGAGATCTGTAGCACCACCGAAAACAGGCATGGTGACTAAGCCTATAATACCAGCACTCACTTCATTTGCATGGAGAGGAATTCCAGGAAGTTGAACCAGTAATTTCGCTAAGGACTATGTGACATTCCTCTAGTAGATAATTAGGGGTCAGGCTTCCCAGGTCAGGTGGAGAAGAGGAAGCCCCATAAAAAAAGGGAGTCCTCACATGGCGGGACCCATGGTTCCAGCAGCATATGTAGCAGAGGCATATGATGGCTCTTTACCCCAAGAAGAACCCTTTCCCACTCTCCAAATTTCATGTAGATAGGCCTTGATTCAATACGAATAAAGTATATGATCACGGGGATTTCGCTGACTATCATCTAAGAGAAAGCTGTTCCATTGTATGTCATGTAAATGAGCTGTAAGACTGAAGAATTATAACATTGAAATCTTTAGAGAAGACCTCCTCCCTCTGGCATTCCCTGCCATCCCGTCATCACTATGCTACATATTAATGCCAGATATGATGCCTTATCTGGCATCAATGGGAGGGGAGGTCCTTGGTTCTGTTGAGGCTTGATGTCTCAGCATAGGGAATGTTAGGGTGGTGAGACAGGAGTGAGTGGGTGGTTGGGTAGGGGACCACCTTTGTAGAAGCACAGGGAGGGGAAAATAGGGGTTTGCAGAAGAAAAACCAGGAAGGGGGACTAACATTTGAAATGTAAATAAATAAAATAACCAATAAGAAAAGAAAAAGAAAAAATATATAATTAAATGGTGACACAGACATTATAATAAAGAACATTTAGTGAAAAAGAAAAGAAGAAAGAAAAGGGAGTCCTCCATTTTTTCACTGAGTTTGGGAGGGTTGTCTGGACATGGTGGACTACAACCTTAGTAGTGATGTGCAACAACCTTGGAAAGTAAATATCAGCAATAGAGCCAAACTCAGAGAGTACTGTTTATTCAGCCCATAGTGCTTTATGGATGGGACTGCAGCCACTTTGAATGAAGATGCTGTTGACAGGGTTGTCAAAGCAGCTAATGTTTTCCTGAAGTCCTTTGTCTGTGACTTATTCTCAGGGAGCTCCCTTTTGCCACCCATCTCTTTATGCTGCTGTTGACAATTAGCCAACGAGTCTGTTTAGGCACCAAAGAAGGAGAGGCTGAAGGCCCAGGCCCGCTAGCCTGACTCAGAATGGTACATTAGCATCTTCACTGAGCGGAAACTCCTCAGAAAAGAGCGTCAGGCGCACAGTCAAATTTTAGGTTGATATTTTCAAGGATGATTTCTCTTAACTTCATTCCAGAGATTGGTTTAGCACTTGAAATATAAATTTTCTTGCGAGCGCTGTATCTAATAAAGAGGCTGAAACTCAAAATAGTCTAGTTCCTAGAGTGTAAGGCTGTGAGGGCTTCAAATGAAATGGCTGCTTTATCAATCACCTTTAAGTAAAGTTTCTTACATCTAAATAAGCATCAGCTGGCAAGCCCAAGGACAACATCTAGTCCCCCTAGATGTTTAAACTGTGTTCCTTAGCATTCCTTCTGGTCCTCTGCCACTTGCTGCACACTTTCATAAGGACCCCGAGTTTAAATAGGTTCTGGTCTAAAATGCTTTCACAAGTAGGAAAACTGCTTCAGTGACTCAAACATCCCCCCGCCCCCATAAAAAGCAAAACACTGACTATGGTGCTGTAAGCTGTTTAAATTCTTCTATGTATATGGTTGTTGGAAACAGAAGGCAATAATGCCCAGTTTATGTTTAGACAATGCAGCTCTGGTGTAGATATCTGACATGAGCCAAGATGGCTAATACTGACCATGGGAGGGGAGTACTGTGATTCAAAATAAAATGGCTGACAAAGGAGTCCAAAAGCATATACTGTTGTAGGTTGTTATATAACTACTCTTGGCAGAATGCTACCTTTGCATGATTCCATATAAAGTGGCCTTGGAATCAGAGACAAATGCTCTTATCTCCATCAGCCTGTGTGTATGCATGTAGGTTTGTGTGAAACAGGTCACAGAGGAACCAAGGGAACATTTGTCTTCCTTCCCAATTCTGTTATGGTATGTGTTTTTAGAGTTACTGTCATTTATTTTGAAAAAGAAAAGTACCATTTTAATTTAGTCAATAGGGAGAGAGAAAAGAGACAAACAGTCACACACACACACACACACACACACACAGAGAGAGAGAGAGAGAGAGAGAGAGAGAGAAAGAGAGAGAGAGAGAGAGAGAGAGAGGTGTTGCTAAGTGTAATAAATGAATGAGTTCATTACTGTAAAATCCCATTGTATTTCAATGGGATATGAAACACAAACTTTAAATACAAACTATACTTAAACAAGAATTCAGTTTATATTTATGGGAGAAAAGCCTGGAACAGGGAGTACCTTCACATTCTGTTATACTTGCAAACTTTTTACAGCTTTGAATAAAGCCTTATTATTCCTGAGGCTCACTCTAAGTTGAGAAGGAGTGATTAGCCACTAATGAAACGGTATCTGTTTATGAAAGCAAAGATGTCGATCTACATGAATAACTCTCAAGCTAGGCAGTGCCCGCATCGCAATCAGTTGCACGGGTGATTTACTATTTCTGCAAAATGTTCTAAGTGCATTAATCTTTACTTGGAACTGAGTCACCGCAGAAAGTGACACAAGATATAAGTAGCTTCAGTCAGACACTGGAATAGACTCTGTCAGACAACTTCCAGAGGCTACAATGAATCACTTTGCTGCTTATTTTGAGAAGCCCCACAAATACAGCAGGAAGGTAAGAGGCAATCCAGGTGGTAAGACACAATGATTTAGAAGAGACATTTCTTCCCTCTCCCTCTCCCTCGCTCCCTGTCTCCCTTCCCTCCTACCTCCCTCTCTCCCTTTCTCCTCCTCTCCCTGCCTCCCTCCCTCTTTCCATCCCCTTATCTAACTTTCTTCCTTCTTTGCGTTCTTCCTTCCTTCTTTCTTCACTTCTTTTTTGTTTTGCTTGTTCCTATAAGTGTCATCCTAAAAATAAGATATGGTGAATGGTATTAGATAAAGGCTCTGCTGAAACACCTGCATTTGTATAGGATGGTTCATTGATGGAATATCCTAGTATCTAACTGTCTTTGAATATCTAACTATGTCTTTGAATTCAGATCCTTATCCCGCTATTCAGACTCACTAAAACTTCTCAAATCTGCCATATTTTTATTATATTTCTACATGTGTATATATATTTGTGTGCAGTGGTAGGAAATGAGGCTGAATAAAGCTCAAATCTCTCTACACATCTTTTCTTTGACTAACCTATGTTGCTCATTCCCTCCTGTATGACTAGAGGTCAGGAAGTGCCATCCAAGTGGTCAGAATTAAAGTTGTACCTAAATACTCGAGACTTTATGAAATTAATTGTATTAAAACTAAAAGGAAATCTAATATGCAGAGACAATAAGACATAGACACATACAGTTTTTAATACGTCTGTCTTTTATTCCAAGAAAATCTATGCTAGCCAGGGAATTTGCTAACCTGTGAATCTGCTAAACCAGGAGAAAGTCATCTCTAGTTGGAGAATTCCTATCTTCCATGCTATCATTGTTTCCTCTTCTAGGATAGACCTGGAACCCTGACCTTGACACTGGAGAAGCACAGAAATCCCTTGGCACTCAGCAGTGTGGACATATTGGCCTTCCTATTCACAATATTCTCTAGAATAGCCAGTTGGCTTGAGCTGTGTGAGACACTGTCAAAGACGTTGGTAGCTCATTTCAGGAAAATGTAAACCTGAAGTTTAGTCTTCACTTGGTGCTATCCTAAGTCCTCCCAAAGACATGGAATAAGCTACATAGAAAACTGGAAAATTCTATTTCTTGAATAACCCCCTTCAGAGACACCAGCAATGAGAAACAGAAGTAGCAGTGGTTTCCTATAGTCTGCTGTTCCTTGCTGTGGCAGGAGGGTTATCTCTTCAAAGGGCCATTATTTAGACTGTATATCTTAGGACAGACTTACTAGTTATCTATTGGTGTCTAGCAAATAATATCAAAAATTTATTGAATCAACACATTTTAGTAGTTTCATGGTCAGTGTTCTTGGTTAAGCTTATCTGACATGTCTGTGGTTTCACAGCCTGTAAAGAGGAGAAACTGTAGTCAGGGGTGCAGTGATCCTCCAGGCTTGAATGGATCCCCTTCACAGCTCCATCATGTATGTTGGATGTTTTCAGAGGATCCCTGTCTTTCATTTCCCTGTAGGAACGTCCAGAAGGTGAGGCACAGCTCACTAGAGGGAATCTACTGGGCAGAAACATATCGGAGAAAGGGCCATATAAACGTAGGACAAAGCATCTTAATCAGTCTGTCTTGGGAGTGACATTTTCTATCTCTTCCTGTATTCTTTTCTTTCGTGTGAAATCTCTAGGTCAATCTGTATTCAAGGAAAGGGAACTAACACATGTGAGATGAATCCCATTGTTCTTGTAGCATGTGCCAGACATTAGAAGCTGTTTACAGCAGGCAAATAGTCTTTCAAGGCCACATGCTTCTAACCCTTTTTTTTTTCAATACAAGCTTCATCCAGAATGATGTTGATATTTTAATTTCTATCTACCTGTGTTAGTTGCAGACAAATATGAATTCAATCTAGATGACAAAATTTTTATATTTAGCCACTTTTATATGTCTACCTTTCTCTAACTTAATAAATGTCAGTTTTTAAAAACTAATTTCCTAGCCCGGTGGTGGTGGCGCACGCCTTTAATCCCAGTACTTGGGAGGCAGAGGCAGGCGGATTTCTGAGTTCGAGGCCAGCCTGGTCTACAGAGTGAGTTCCAGGACAGCCAAGGCTACACAGAGAAGCCCTGTCGCGAAAAACAACAATAACAACAAAACAAAAAAACAAAAACAAAACTAATTTCCTTTGAAAAGCACAATTGGTTACTTAATACCAAATTTTCAGCTCTGAAAACATACTAATAAAGAATATTATACAGCCTGAACAGGTAGTATTTGTGTGTGTGTGTGTGTGTGTGTGTGTATGTGTGTGTATAATTAAAGAAAAATGTTGATGAATTTAAAAAAGGAGCAGTATATGGGTGAGTTTGTGGAGAGGAGATAGAAAGGGAATGTTATATGATTAATAATCTCAAGAAATGAAAGAAACAATTTTATAAAAAAGAAACAAAAACAAGGACAATTTTTGTTTCTTTTATTAAGCCCCCAGTGGCTAATGTGTGTACACATTTCAATGTCTTAGAGATATTTTTAAGTATTGAAGACAGAAAATATGATGCTTCTCCTCAGTGGAGAACTTGGATTCTACACGAGAGTGGTCTTTCAGAAAGCTCTTCTTTTGATGCAAGAGCTGATTAATATGAAGTTCAAAACACTCTTATCCACGACTTTCTTTGCCAAAATTACTATTTCTTTGAGGAAAATTTTATTCTCTGAAGCCAATGAAACTATATCCTCTGTCCTACTTGCCCAATGAAATTGAAGTCCTTTATTGTAGTAAAAAAGTTTAGACTTTGGAATTGAGGGCAGTGACCTAATAGCATGCAGTGTTGTGAATGGTGAGACGAGTTGGGGCAGTAACAAAGGTGCAACGTTTAATTACACATCACAACCAGAAGACAAAATTGAAATGGTATATTTCTAAATACCGCTCTCTATACAATTTTTTTTTTTTTAGGACATTTCTATCGAACCTACAAGGATTTATGGACTTTTATGATGAGATAACTCCAGAGCATATAGAAAGATAGAAATCTGAGCTAGTGAGTTAGTTAAGCTTGTAAAAGAGCTTGTTCCCAAGCCGGACAACCTGAACTCAGTACTTGGAGCCTCCAGGGTAGAAATAGAGAACCTACTCCCACAAGTTCTTCTCTGATTTGCCCACATGTGAATGCATGCATGTACATGTGAACACGTCAGCACATCATAAATAAATCTAATTTGATCTTTTTACATGGAAGTAAATTTCCTAATATAATCTACTGTAGGTTATAATTTAAATATCAAAACACTAAGTGAATAGAAACCATGGAAGAGTAATGGAGACAGGAATCTTCTAGTATGACACAAACACGGGTTATAAACAGAATCTTGCCTCTAAGATCATATGCTAAGCTGCTAATGGCTAACACAGAATGAGAAAGTTGAACTCTGGCTGAGAACCTGTTTTTATTCAAGTTTTGTTAGGGTGTTGAAAAGAAGGTGCTATTTAATTGTAGGGATAAACAATCTCTTGGCAATTGGTTTATTTTATCAAAAGAAATAGGTATATATTATGCAGAACTGTCAACTCCTCCACATGAAACAAGGGAAGTCACTGTCAACCGAACATCCTCCAATAAAAGGGCATCCTGGAATTTGAGAAAAATGGCAGCAGAAGTCTTAGAGTCAAAGAGAAAGTTCAAAAGGCAGTCTTGGAGAACTAATTAAAACCTTAGAATTTTAACCAAAGCAAAACTTCAAGTAGTATGCTTGCTTGAAGGGAGGCTTGAAGGATTAATTAAGATCTCACAAACTGGGTTAAGCATAAATTCAATTAAGAATGAATGGCATAGATTACAAAGATGTAGAAAAAGGCTAGGGTTGTTGCCTAAGGGGCACTAAAGAAAAAGAGAATTAAGGAACATTTACACAAAGAAACCGAAGATCAATTTGAGGAAAGGTAATTATCTTAAGTAAAGGGATTGGATTGTAACATTTTATGTTAGCAAATAGATGACAGACATGTTGGGATAGAGCCTTCATCATATAATGTGAACAGGTAGACTTGTGACTGAGGAAGGATGGCATAGGCCATGAATGTGACTAGGGTCAGAGCATTGTTTAGATATGAGACTGTGATTATCTTCCAAAAGAAATGCTACAGGGGAAAGTCTGCGATGGGTGTTGCATCTCTTTGCTGAGGGTGCCCCAATAGGGAGGGTACCCAATAACTTTCACATAAAAGAGAAAAAAATAGATTTAATATAAAGTAATGAATTAGGGACGAGTGCTGATTAATTTTATGTCAATTTTGTCATCAACAGATACCTAGATATTGTTAAACATTGTTTAGGGTGTGTCAGAGTTTGTGTGTGTGTGTGTGTTGTATTAGCATAGCTGAAAAGAACAAAACATTCACCTGCTTTCCCTGACTTTGCAGGGGACTTTCCTCTGGGAGAGTCTATAGTAGACAACCATAAGAGTCACAGCAGTCCTTTAAGGTCCCCAGCCTACTGTCTTACCCTCAGGATTTTAGATTATCTACATTATTGAATAAACCAACATCTTAGATCTCTTTTTCTATATGATTTCTCTCAAGAAGTGTGATTATTTCAAGAAATAAGCAAACCAAAATAATTTATGATGTGAAATGCTTAGAAAAAAATCTGATCAGATTAGAAGACTTAGAAGTTTCTCTCTTCCTTTGTCCAAATGTGATAAAACATAAGAGATAACAGTGATAAAATGGTCACATTTTCTACACAATTGAATTCATGATATGTTTTAAGGCACAGCCCAACAGTATATACTATTTATGTTTTTAAACATGCGTTGAAATGTCAAGAAGAATACTGCATTTTGACAGTGTTTATCGGTCAAGTCTGGACAAGGAAAAAGGAGAGTGGTGGAAGGCTTGTGGGGTATTGATATTGTTTCAGTTATTTTACTATTCATTTATTCATTTGCTTGCTCATTGAAATGTTTCTGAGAGGCGCAACCTAGGCTCCAACTTCCTGAATCCTCCAACTCAGCCTCCCAAAACAAGACTATTCACAGATTTTCAACACCGCATCCAGCTTCCTTTGTTTTAAAAATAAGAAGAGTTGAAAAGAAAACACAAAAAGCAGTTGAACCCTCTTAAATCTGAGATATAAGTGCCTTAGTAATTGTGACTCTAGTTTCTGTATTTTTTTGTGCAATTGCGATATTAGAAAATTGAAATGAAAATATTAAAATAAAGGAAGCAGCTAGCATGGAAAGTAGATTCGGATTTCTTTTAGCCTGTTTCCCGAGGACAAGCTGCAGAGGAGATTTTACAAACCAAGAGACTGGAGTCAACTAAGGTATCAAATATATACAAGAATGTGATTCTGCCTAAAACAAAGGGGAAGACAGTTTTCAAAAGAGTAATATCAAAATGTGACTTCTAAAGGAGACCTAAGAATTTCCTCTGATCAAAGTTTAGTAACACTTCTTGGACATCAAAGTTCATAAATAAAGTACACTCTGCTCAGTGGAAACAAAGCACACACTTCAATCCAACAATAAATAAAGTCAGTTTTTCTAAAGTTCAACCATTTGACACATGTAGAACTTAGTGTGAGCACAGAAAATATGTATACACATATACACACACACAAACACACACAGAGTCAGAGACAGACAGACAGACACACACAGAGAGAGAGAGAGAGAGAGAGAGAGAGAGAGAGAGAGAGAGAGAGAGAGAGAGAGAGAGAGGCTGGGGTGGGGGCAGAGAGAGAGAGAGCGCAAGATTGTGCAGTGCTAAAAGGTTTCTTTCCCTCTAGCTGCCAGGGTAGAATCCACCTATCAGCATTTGAGATATACAGAGTTAAGCCAAAAGCTGAAATAAGATAAACACTCTAAGTAATAAAATAACTAAAAAAGGAATAAAAACAATTACAAAGAATAAGTTAAAATGATAGAAGGGAAATTTAAAATATAGGTATATAGTAAAAGTTTTAAAGACTAAACATTGTTAATAAAGAGAGAAAAAAAAAAACCATAACTGGTTAAACAGATTGAATTCACTAACAAATAAAGTGTTTCATCTTTTGAAAATTATAAAATGAGTCTTTAAACAAACATATTTTGTAAGTTGTCATTTTAATTTATACTTATTTATTGTAATATATATGTGTGTGTGTGTTCTTTGCCTTCAATGTATGTGGATGTAGTCTACACCTTGAACCACAGAGATTCGAAGAGAAGGTCAGTTTTCCTGGAAGTAGATTTATGAATGAGGGTGAACCAATATGGAAAGCTGGAAAGTAAACCTGGGTCCCTCATAAGAGCAACAAATGCTCTTAATCACTGAACCATGTCTTCAGCCTTACATACATCTTAAACTAATTACAAAACAATGATTCCTGTATCCAAAAATGCCATAAAATCTTCATCAAATGTGTTCATGATATAACAATAGAGGATTATTCATCTCCTATGAGTATAACTCATATAATGAATATATTGTCTAACTTATATAATATAAATATGCATAATTTAATTATTTATAACGATGGGAGCAGAAATTGATATGGAGGCCCTTGGCAGTTTTTTGGGGGGCCATTGTGTATATAGAAATTATTTTACTGAAACTAAATTATGAAATTTATAGCTTCATTTTTATATTTGTCTCTGAAATAGTGTGCTCAGGGCAAGTACACATGATCTGTTTAGTCTAAAGTCTTCATCTCTTCCTCCAGGTCTATAAACTATAGCTTTATGTGCATTTATATTTGTACTTTTCATTACAATCAAAACAAAAAGTGCACTATCCAGGCTGCTTTCTTCATCCCCCTAGGACAAAAAAAAAATTTAAAAGTTGCATTTTAAGATGCATTTTAGTGTTTATTAACTGTGTGTTTGGGGCAGGAGTACCTGCACATACAAATGAAGATGATATTGGAGTACAGATGAGAGTCAGATGCCCTGGAGCTAGAGTTACAGACTTTTGGGAGCCACCCATTGGATGTGGGTGCTAGAAACCAAACTATGGTCCCTTGTAAGAGTAGCTGCTTCCTCCCTCTCCCTCTCCCTCTCCCTCTCCCTCTCCCTCTCCCTCTCCCTCTCCCTCTCCCTCTCCCTCTCCCTCTCCCTCTCCCTCTCCCTCTCCCTCTCCCTCTCCCTCTCCCTCTCCCTCTCCCTCTCCCTCTCCCTCTCCCTCTCCCTCTCCCTCTCCCTCTCCCTCTCCCTCTCCCTCTCCCTCTCCCTCTCCCTCCCCCTCCCCCTCCCCCTCCCCCTCTCCCTCTCCCTCTCCCTCCCCCTCTCCCTCTCCCTCCCCCTCCCCCTCCCCCTCCCCCTCCCTTCCCCCTCCCCCTCCCCCTCCCTCTCCCTCTCCCTCTGCCTCTCCCTCTCCCCCCTCCTCCCCTTACCTTTCCCCCCTTCCCCCCTCCCCCTCCCTCTCCCCTCCCTCTCCCTCTCCCTCTCCCTTCCCCCTCACCCTCCCCCTCCTCCCTCTCCCTCTCCTCCTTCTCCTCCTCTCCTCCTTCTCCTCCTTCCCCTTCTCCTCCTTCTCCTCCTTCTCCCCCTTCTCCTCCTTCTCCTCCTTCTCCCCCTTCTCCCCTTCCCCTCCTTCTCCTTCCCTTCTCCTCCTCCTCCTTTTTCTTCTTCTTCCTCCTACTTCTCCTCCTCTTCTCTCTCTTTCTTCCTAGCCCCCCCCCCCCATGTGTTTTTGAGATAGTTTCTTTGTAGCCCTGGCTGTCTTGGACTTTACTTAGTAGTCTGGCCTTGGACTTAGAGATCTCTCTGACTCTGAAACAATTTTCCTAAACCCTGAGCCCTCTCTTTAGGACAAGTTGCTATTACTCACAAGGCTTGAAGATGGATTATCAGAGTCTAGAGCCTTGACCTTATTCTGTGTCAGAAGTCACCCAGCAATGGACATATCACTATCATTCACATGGTTTAATTTAGAAAGTCACAAAGAATAAAAGTTATTTTGTCTGTTGGAAACAGTAAATTTATCTAGTTGTGTTTTTATACTGAAGACCTTTATCAAATCCTAGATCAATGTGACTTCTCCTTTTAGGGGAATTCCCAAGGATCTTTTAAACATTCTGATAGACTGCTTCCTGTGGCCAGGCAGGAACCCTGGTGAAGCAATAGGAACAACAACCCACCCACAAAACTTTTGACCCCAAACTTACTCTATCTACAAGAAATGCAGAAAAATGCAGGACTGGGAATGGAACAGAGACTGAAGGAACAGCCAACCAATAACTGGCCCAACTTGAGACCTATCTCATGGACAAGTACCAGTCCATGACACTATTAATAATACTCTGTTATACTTGCAGACAGGAGTTTAACATGGCTGCTTGCTGTGATGCTTCACCTACCAGCTGACTCAGACAAATGCAGAAACTCACAGCCAAACAGCAGATTAAGTCTGGGGACTCATATGGAAAAAATGAGGGAGGACTGCTGCCTCTAAGGGGATAGAAACTCCACAGGAAGACCAACAAAGTCAATTAACCTGGATTCTTGAGGCTCTCAGAGACTGAGCCACCAGCCAAACAACATACATGAGCTGGACTTAGGTCTCCCTGCATATATGTAGCAGGTATACAGTTTGGTCTTTATGTAAGTCCTGAATAACTGGAGCAGAAACTATCCCAAAAGATGTTGCCTGTCTATGGGATATGTTCTAGCTGGGCTGCATTGTCTGGCTTCAGTGGGAGAAGATGCCCCTAGCCTCACAAAAAATTGATGTACCAGTGTAGGGGGATACTCAGGAGAGGCCCCACCCATTCAGAGGAGAAAAGGAGAGAGGATAGGGGAGGGATTGTGGAGTGGGTGACTGGGAGAGTTGTACTAAGCAGAATGTGAAATGAATATGTATATATATATAAAAAGCAATCAGTGAACTTCAGTAGAAAGGAATATGATACACAGAATGTCCTCTTCCTGCATATTCTCCAGGTTTTTTTTTTTTCCTTAGATTCATTGGTAAATTACCTGAAAAATGGGAATTTTCAGATGTAATGAAGATTGTAGATCATAAAAGAAACTATTCTGGATTGTCTAGGTGGGTTCAGTCTAACTATAGGGAGCCCTAAAAATGAAGGAAGTTTTTCAGCACACAGGGAATGTGATAGAAAGGAAGCCTCAGAGAGCTGATAAAGGACTGTCACATCTGTTGCTGGAAGGAAATTTCATGAAATGATTGGGAAAGAACAAAGGGAGCCTTGACATACTGTCTCTTAGCTATAAGGCTGTAAGAACAAAGGGCTTCCATGAGCACAACCATGAGCACCCAGATCATGCTAGCTTCTTGAGTATGAGTACAGTCAGAGGCTCTCCTTTTTCCCAATCTAGCTGAAAATGCCTGATGCAAAACATCAGCTCACATAATTTGAAGATCTGACCTACAGAACAGTGAGATGGTAAATCTGAGTCTCATTAAGTTCCAAGTGTGTGACCATTTGTTCTGGCAACTCTAGAAAACAAGTATGGGATAGAGACTACTAAAGAGGGACAGAAGGGGCCCTCAAGGAGAAAATCTGGAACCAGCATGGTCTTTGTAGGTTCTAGTCTAGGCAGAGCCCGTCAGTGTGGCCCTCTCAGCCTCTGCTGGCCACAAAGCACTGATGATTTTGAACGAAGACCATGGCAGAAAACAAGGGCTTTGCTTAGGTTCAACATTTCTTTATAGAGTCCCCAGGGATGCTAAAATGGTTTATAATCACTTTGTGGGGATGAGACACACACACACACACACACACACACACACACAGAAAGAGAGAGAGAGAGAGGCAGAGAGAGAGAGACATATAGACAAACAGAGAGACAGAGAGACAGAGGAAAGGGAAACCTTGGTTAAGGAATATTCTCTATTCTACTTTAATCAAGTATATTTTTTATCAAAAACTGATTAAAAACTACAAACCATGTTCACTCCTTTCAACATTTAACCCATGTATCACTACACCTCTCTAAAATCTGGCATGCAATTCTAACAAGTAGGAGGACATAGGAAGTTCACCAAGAAGAATGCAGAACACTCTGGTTACCAACACAAATCTGCTTGTACATTATTGTCCATAAATTTATACATTTTTTATCTTGGCAATTTTTTGGCATGTTATGCAATGTTGTACTTACATATATGGCCACTTTCTAGTGCTATGAAGTTGTGTTATTATTTGAGTAGTCGTTATATGTAGCATTAATAAAATGATAGGTATTATGATGATGGGGCTTGAGCACATGACTCCCTGGTAATCACTTGCTATACGGTCATAAAGATTATAGTGCCTCAGAACCTATGAGAACATTAAGCCTGGCTAAGTGCTCCTATTCCACAGACATGGTCTGGAACAGAGACAAAAAGTTGCTAGAGCTCATTGGACCCCAGCCCAGGAAGAGGTGTGTGTAAAACAGGAGGAAAATTCAGTGAGCGACCCTGTCACAAAGAATAGTCTAATTTTGCAATAATTTGGGATTGCTAAATGTCTTAATTTGTCACATCAATTACAAAATCTCTTTTATTTATGGCCGTAGTGCTGGCTATCTGGAGAGACAGTGGGCAACTGCATTCATGTCGTCTACATTGACAGTTACAAATGCAGCTGAATTATCTGAGAAAAATATGTAAATATATTGGCCCTCATTGAGTTTGAATTCTCATGACTAGAGCAATTGATCAAAACTGTATCTGTATCTGTCTACCTATTTATATATGATTCTTTGTGTCATAATTGAATACAGTTTATAATACTTACAAATTTGCATTAAATTATTTAAATTTTATTAAATTTTGTAACTATAATTTATAAAATGTATTTTTATATGTATAAAATTTGGCATGGAGTCTCTGCATTTCAATATCATGGAAGACACAGGTATTAAGACACTATTTGTCTTGAGGCTAGAGGTCAAAATTTAATGGAAAGAAGGTTTCATAAATAATTGTCCCTTTAAAGAAGACATGAGAAATGCCTTTCCTCTTTCAAGGAAGCTTTGGGAAACAATCTGAGCAGTTTGCTCTATGTAAAACTTTCCTAATTTACTTTGAATGCAATGTCTAGAATGACAGTCCTCAGGACTCCCCTGTATATGGACCACCAGTGAAAGGACATGAGGATATCCACATAAACAGAGCCACACGACAGAGGAAGACTGCCCACCAGCCATTTACTGCCACTGGAATAAAGTAACCTCATCCTTACTCTTTCCAGTGTCTTCCTCTTCAGAAGAGTTGCATGTATGACAGGGATCACATGTTTAGCGTAATGAATCACAGTTGCCCACTGCCCCTCCAGGTCGACAGCACTACTAATAATTTAGAAAATTATTTATAAAGATGCAGAACTTGTCCATATTTTATAAAAATATCTCCTGACTATGAGCCTGTTTGTAGATAGAATGTGGAAACAGATTCATCAAAGGCTCATGACAACACAGTCCATGGGGAGTGTGAATTGAGCCTCTGGTTGGCATGAGGGAGCAGGGAAGGGATGTTTGTCATGGAAAGCCATCACCTCTTAGCAAAACAAAATAATCTAGCATTTCAAGGCTGAGCATATGCTGTGGTGGGTAAATATGCAGGTATGCAGGTCTGGAGACCTTAGTTCAATACTTGCAACCCACATTAAAGTGGAAAGAAAGAACTATTTCCCAAAAAGTTGTCCTCTGACACACACACACACACACACACACACACACACACACACACACACAAATGAGAATGAGAGAAGTTTCAGTTTCAGACAGATTATAAATTATGACAGATATACACTATTTTTTTCTTTTACATTATGATCTTATTCATAGTGCTGGATTTCCAAGTCAAATAGTGTAACATCCGTGTAAATTAAACTCGTTCACTTCATTCAAAAAATTTTGTCCTTCTACTAAGGATAAGAAAGCAGATAGAAAACCTGTCAGTGATAACAGAGTATCACACATGGATAAAGATTCATAGTTGTCTTCAGATCATATTAGTTCAAATTTGTCAATGTCTCATAAGGTTTGGAATATGCACAAACTACAGATCTGGTTTTCAATTCATTATTGCAGTACAGCGATGCTCCTGCTTTCCATACTTGTCCTTAGATAGCAAGAGAAATGGCATGAAATTGCTTTGCAAGTTCTAAACCTGGACCCAAAGAGAAACTCAGAAACCAACAGGAAGAAGAGTAGCTACAGCTTTCCTCTTGCTCCAACTTTGGCAAGCATTTCAGAAAGGAAACAAGTATATCATCTAAATTTCAAGCATATTTTGTGCTAGCTGTGAAGGACAGTTTTCAAATTTGAGTAAAAATATAATACTCCACTGTAGCAAGCATAGCTATGGCTATAGAGTTGGCAGTTTTAAAATTATTTCCAACTTACATACTCAGAGAAACAGCAAGAGTTGTTTTCAAATTTTAAAATAATCTCCAAGTTGAATTTTAGTGATTTCTCTCAGATATGAATAAAAATACCCTAGTTCACGGCACATTTTTAAGCTTGAAGGGTAATGTTTGCTTTGGGAAATAGTTACAAGAGCTTCAAGTCATGTGACTGAAGAGGTCAATAACAAGGTGAAGATACTTGGAAAACTGCTTCCTTGGGAAGCAATAGTGGTGATGTTGATGCTAATGCATTCAGAAATGTTAGCAGCCACTATCCACATTGCTGAAATGCTTCCCAGAAGTCACATTCTACTCTAAGTTGAACCCTTCATATGCATTACATCACTTAACGCCTTAGAGAGAATCCGGGTTGGATATTATTGTTATCTCTAGTCTGTTACACATGAAACTGAAGGCTATAGGTGCTAATGTGCCTGGAGTCATTGAAAGATGTATGCAGTAACAGAGACAAAGACATGGAATTCACGGATGAGTACCAAGAGTAGATTTTATAGTATATAAGGACATTGGTATTAACCTTGAGTTCAAATATGCATCTGACATTTCTAAAAAAGTAAACATTGGCTTCCCTTTTGAGGATGTACTGCAGCTAGAGAATGACATGACAGAAAACAGGAAAATGTTCATGCAACAATCCTTGCGAAAATCAGGATATATAAGATTGTAGTGATTAGAATAAAGATGGTAAGTAATGACCAATCCATTAAAATAACATGAACATAAAGCTGACAAAAGTTCTTACTGAACAAGTTGTTAATTTGAGAGGCAAAAAATAAATAAATAAATAAATAAATAAATACCCCAAAGGATTAAAGTAAAAGTAAATGTTTAGAATAAGCAACAAGAATCATTGATTTGGAATTAGTGCACATACACATTCATCAAAGGCTATTTTTGTAGAGGAGACACTTGGTTAGAGCTTACTTTAGGATACCTATGGTCTACAAGCTCTACCAGATCTCCAAAGGGATATGCAAAGCAGCTTGAAGGTTGTTCAGAGTAAAAGTTTGAGATAGAAACAGAAACTCTGTGTGTGTGTTATGCACATACTCACTTTGGATGTTAAATAACTTATTCCGGGCTAAAATAATGAAATTCTATCTTTCCCACTAATCTCATTTCTATCATGCACTTTTAATTTGTTAGTAAACTACTTTATTCATTTGAAAGCCCATACTATCATATTATTTCAACAAACACTGGCCTGTCTTATGTTCTAAATTCTTCGTAAAATGTTGTGAACAGAAAGATTAAAAATAATGTGTGTCTCCTTGCTTTGAAATTTGTAGATGCTGATAAAGAGTTCAGTCTCAGACAATCCAAAATCACAAGAGTCTTATAGCTTAAGATTTGTTTGTATGTGATTGTTTGTTTGTATGTGATTACCATACTAATGGGATTTATTATGGCTTTTTATACACACTTGATGTTTTTGCTCCCCACTTGTTTCCCAGTGTGTCCCCATCATCGTACCCTTGCTCAGTAATTACCTTGCCCTTTTTATGTCTCATATATTTTATTGGCATGCTTTAAATCTCTCCATCCTAAGATGTCATCTTGATCCCTAATTCCAATAGTCTTCATAAAAAAAAGTCCATAAAGAAATGGTTTAAGACCAGTTGTTCAATGCTGAGGAATGATGTAAAATATACATTTCATACTTCTTTTGATTGAATCAAACATGAGATCCTACTCGCAGCCAAGGGCTCCTTAAATATACTTTAAATTTTAAAACATAATACCTATATTTGAGTGACAGCCCCTAATAAACAAGAATGCTAATATCAATTATGTTAAAACAAACACTTTCATGTGTAGTGTGAAGTTTGCCTTTTAATTTAGATTAGTGGTGAGTCTTAGCATTGTGGCAAGCCGTCTTTTTTCATATCTGCTTACTGTTTATTTTTTTCTCTGCCTTTTTATTTCTTTCAGAGACATCCTTAAATTCTAAAAATCATGGTTTACCCTCTTCCTATAAAATTCCTATAATACTACCCCATTGAGCAAGGGTTGGAGCGTGTGTTTGTGTGTTCGATGGCATTGTTATGTGTGAGCTTTGCTAAAAGGAAGCTTGTTTCATGGACCCTCTTTAGTCTTTGACTATGCTCAGAGTAGAGTGCTGGAGATGCTGCTCACTTTATCTTCTCAGAACAATGAAGAAGGCCACAGCCTCGTGAGCTTCCCCAGGCTCCTGCTGTAGCTTCACAGACTCCTAAGCTCAGTATTACATGCTTGACTCCACGGAGAAACATCCTAGCTTCTGGAGACACCTGAATTTTCAAGGTCATGAGAAACATGAACTGACACAAGTCAATATATAGTCTTAATGAACTTATGAGTTCAGTTGTGTGTTTATTTGTTTTAATGAGTAACTTTTTTTTTATTTTAGTACAGTTTTATATTAATATGTTTGTATAGCATACCATAACATGTTACCAATATGACATTGTTGTTGACGTTGTTATTGATCACTAGGCTTGACACAAAATGCCTCCATTATAGTAGTCTGGTTCCTTCTCCTTTTCTCCCTAACCCTCCATAGAACAAAATCATTCTCCTTCCCTCACATGTAACTATAATGCTCTACCTCCCTAAGGACGTGCATAATATTTGTTTCTATTTTTGACATTGTCCTGTGTGTGCTATTTTCCTTCTTCATCCTAGTTACTTATTTGTTTACTTATTTCTCTATGTCATCATGAGCCTGCCAAATTTTATTCTTTTCTATTTGTCACTAGTTCCATACTACTTTCCTTGGGTTGTTAAGACAGTTGAGTATTAGCCATTGGGGACTGTCTTTGTCTCTGGATGTTTCTAACATGATGTTTTGTTGTGATTTTGAGCACACTCTTAACTTATGGCACTATATGAAGCTTTGAGTTCATCTTGTACATACCCTAGTTCTATATTTAACTATGTTTTCTAAAGAATTTAGATTTGTTTCATGAAATAAGAACAATAGGAACCAAGGTCTTGGCAGTAGATGTGCTCATTGCATCTCCCGTATTGGCTCCTTGACCTCCCCAGCTCTTTGAACAGTAAATATGTGCACTTAAACAAGAGAGCTTAGAAAAATGCACTTGGAAATTTATTTTTGTATGAAACTGTCTTTCTATATTTAGCTAAACTTAAATTCCTACTGCTATTTCTAATAGTGGCCTTTTTCTCATTAAGTTCAACTCTTCTTTCTAGATTTCTGACTTGGATGCTTTAAGATCCACCATTATCTTAGCAGACTGCAATGTTACTGGGGCTGTTTCACCAGCTATCATGGTTGTATAAGGTCAGATTTCACCAGTGAATGTTCAGTAAAGGAACAATTTAGAAAATATATTTTTAATCCATAGTTGGTTGAATTTTCAGGTGTAAATCTAGAGATATATCACTTGGAGGCTAAATGGGGGTTGTAAATACATACATACAAAGATCAAATAATAATAATTATTTTTTTAAAAAAAGGAAAAAGAAAGAACTACAGAGTGCTTCCCTACCATACATAATTCCTTGAGCTCAATCTCCATTAATAAAGAAATACACATATATACATACATACGGATTTATAGTTATTTAGTATGCAAATATTTATAAACTCATATATCTATATGTAATCATTCTCTGCAGCAAAAGAGAATATACTCCATGAAGAAACAGAATATTTTAGCTGGTGAGTAATAAATAGATCAACTACAGGATTTGGGCATTTGTAGAGGAATTTTGTAGATTTTCTATGGGAGCTGAACTATTCCCTAGATTAGAGAGTAGATGTAATGTCATGCTTACTTATTCTAATGAATCTAGGTTACAATTGAGCATGTTCAACTTGAATATGAGTAGTAGTCACTCAGTCATCAGTTGGTCTGGTATTTATTTCATTCTGAGACTTTGTCTGAGGTAGTTTTTCTGTAAGAATGTTTTTGTCTAATAAAAGATCCATGAAATTCATCTGTAAGCATCAGATGAGCTTGTAATAACACTGTGCTTTTGTTTGTTGATATTGGATTAGTTTCGAGACATCATACTCCTTTCCTAAATATTATACACCTACATATGACATAATATGAAATATGGATTAGCTTTCTGTTCCTATTTTTTTTGTTTTATGGATTCTAAA